>NC_134871.1:17134375-17492500 GCF_049852395.1 Peromyscus maniculatus bairdii
GCTCCAACCAAAGCAGACATTCTCTGTGAAAACATCAGCTGAGCAGGCCAGGAAAAGAGGAAATGCATAGCATTCACACTCCAGAAGAACCAGGGAGGAAATAGAAAAAAAAAAAAAAACCCACAAATGAAACTAAGTCAAATCTAGAAATTAGTATCTATACCTACAATATTCCCAAATGCAGAAGCCAAAATACTAGTCTAAAAACAAGATCAAGAACAGACAGAACAATCTATGATCACAAGAGCCCATCTATCCTACCACAGCAGGCCTTGAACATTCCAACAAAGCTGAAGCACAAGAAAAAGACTTTAAAAGTTGTTATGAATATAGTGGAGTTCCTTAAAGAAAAAATAAACAAATACCTTAAAAGAATCCAGAAAACACAAATAAACAATTGGAAGAAATTAATAAATTCCTTAAAGAAAGCCAGGAAATCACCTCCCCTCCAAGAACAAAACAAACACCCACCACCTCCACCAACAAAAATCTGATAGAAATGAGTAAATATGTTAAAGAAATCCAAGGAAACACAAACAGTTGAAGGAAATGAATAAAACTGTGTGAGACCTTGTGGTGATATTGTGTCCTCCAAAATATTGTATAACCTAATAAACTTATCTGGGACCATCGAACAGAACAGCCACTAGATACAAAGACTAGAAAAAGCTCTGCCTTCAGCCTAATTGATGCCTTGGAAGAAGAGGTCCTTGGGTTATCAGACGATGCCTGCTGGAGCTGGGGTCTGTGACAGAGCTATGAGTGGGGAGGAAGGTTAGAAGAGGGAAGATCTGTGGGATCCATAGGAGACTGGAGGAGTGGGGGGATGCCAAGGGTGTTCTGCTACAGAGGTGAGAATGAGTCTAGGAGGGCTAAGCCTGGGGAAACAGAGTTACTCTCATAATCTTAAGATTACTGAACCATACTAGTCATTGATTTAGTTCATAGGCATCACACCTGCATAGAACTATTGCTTGCTTCCCAGTCTTCAGAGTTTGCATGACTCATTCTGGTAACATGAAAGCTAGTCCTTGGGAGATGCTCTCAGTTCAGAACTAGCTTGGATCCTCTCATGTTGGAAGAACATGGTTTGTGTAGCTATAGGGAATCACCTTCAACGTCTGGGAGGCACCAAGCACAATAGCAATAGTTTATGTCTTAGAAATCTCTTGGACCTCCCTGATTAAAAACTCAAAAATGGGCTTCTTTTCCCTGGGTTGGAAATTTTGTAAAATATAAATAATTGTTTAAGCTATATATGTGTATAACCACTGAGATTGGGAGAAACAGTATTCTCTAAAGTAGTACTCCCAAACTGGTTATTCAATACCAAGTGGTCAGCCTTGAAACTGTAAACATTCAAGTAACTTTTTTTTAAACTAATCAGGCTGTATTTATATATCTAGGAACACATACACATATAGGTGTGTGTGTGTGTGTGTGTGTGTGTGTGTGTGTGTGTGTGTGTGTGTTATCAACTGAAGAAATAGAGGCTATAATTTTGAGAGAAAGCAAAGGAAGTACATGGAAAAGAATAGAGGAATAAAGTAGAATGTGAAAGTGATGTAAATGTATTTTAAAAAAAAATTAAAAGAAAGAATTATACATTCTTCCTAAGACACAGTAGATTTCTGTTGTTTACATTAAACATATTAATCTCAGTAACCAAAAGAATTAGCTAAATAGCCAACAAAAATGAAAAACAAATATGCTGTGGATATCGCTCTGTATAAATAAACACTGATTGGCCAGTAGCCCGACAGGAAGTATAGGCGGGACTAAGAGAAAAGAGAATTGAGGGAACAGGAAGGGAGAGGGAGAGACTGCCTGGAGCTGCCGCCAGGACAAGAAAAATGTAAGGTACCAATAAGCCATGAGCCATGTAGCAAAGTATAGATTAATAGAAATGGGCTAAATATAAGAGTAAGAGCTAGACAATGATAGACTTGAGCTAATGGCCAAGCAGTTTAAATTATGTAAGAGTCTGTGTGTTTATTTTATAAGTGGGCTCCGGGACTGGCGAGACTTGGTGGGAGCTGGAGAGAAATTCTACAGCTATACAAATACATGGGAATTTAAATTGTCATAGATAGACTGTGTCTTAGTAAGGATTTCTATTGCTGTGAGTAGACTCCACAACCGTATCAACTCTTATAAAGGAAAACATTTGATTGGGACTGGCTTATAGGACAGAGGTTTAGTCCATTATCATCATTGCAGGAAGCATGGCAGCACATAGGGAGACACGGTACTGGTGAGTAACTGAGAGTTCTCCATCCCCATCAGCAGGGAGCAGAAAAAGACAGTAGCACTGGACCTCACTTGAGCATCTGAAACCTCAAAGCCTGCCTCCACTGACACACTTTCTCTCAGAAGTTCACACCTACTCCAACAAGGGCAAACGTGTTAATCCCTCTAACTCCTCTCCCTATGAGCCCACAGAGGCCATTTTCATTCAAACCACTACAGAGTGTTTTCATTTCTATAAAGAACTTACTGTTATTAAATATTAAATATTGATTCTTGTATGAAAAATAAATTTTAGTGATTGGATAATCAAATATTAAGCTGAAAGAGATTTACCATTTTGAGAAAGAATATTCTCAAAGGAATTTGTTTTTGTGAATTGCCTCCTTTCCCTCATATGTTATTACTGTTGTTCTTGCTATTAAAACTGTAAAGAATCAAAAGTACCTTCTGTTACAATTCCTAGCTACTCGCCCAGCTACATGACTATGTGTGTGCTGTCCAGTAGTCAGGCAAGATGGCTCACCAATCTGAGCAGCCGCTGTTGTGTTGGTAAACTGTGACACTTAATAAATAACATTGGTGCCGAGACAAAGAAGGCCCTCCTGGTGCTCTGTGCCTGAGACCCTGTACTGAGGTTTGCTCTACCTACAGCTGCCCACTTTTCCATTTGCCCAGCCATGGAACCGCTTCACACAACAGCGGCTGCTCAGATTGGTGAGCCCGTGGGAATGACCATAGATTGTACCTTCTCTCACTTGATGAAGCATTGAATGACTTGTGCCTGCCACTGTTGGACCCTCGTCATTGGGCTACATATGCCCCGATCCTTGATCCTAATTCTCTGGCTTGGTGAAGCGTTGAATGACTCATGCCAATCGCCGATCCTCACTTGATCTCGGGGACACCTGAGATTGTAGTCTTGGATCATGTTTATTTCTTTATTTTTTTTTTCTCTCTGCCTTGGTCATGGAAAATAAAGCTTCCAGCCCTATTAGTCCTACCTCTCCCCTGGGAGAAACTTCTAGAAACTTCTAGAAACTCTTAAGTGCCTCTCATCTTAATCCCTTACTTAGAGACCTCTAAGCTTGTCTGCTTTTGCACTAAAAAGTAACCTAAATATCCCTTAGATAACAATAAAAAATAGCCACCTAATGGCTCCTGGACCTCAATATTTTATAGGAATTATCTAACTTCTGCCAGCGAATGGGCAAATGGAAAGAGTTACCTTATATCCAGGCTTTTTATTTTTTTTTAAACCTCAGTTCCAAACCCCGCCTTCTTAACTCCTTCTCTCTTGCCCACATGTTCCTCGCTATGCAACCTGAACCTGAGGAATCTCTGACTACTGCTCCGGACCCTGCACATGAGTCTCCGCTTATCAGACCTCCGGCTCCTGCTCCTCAGGTGTCTGTCCCTTCGACTCCTCCTCTAGCCCCCTCCTCTTCTCCAATTTCAGGCAGTTCCCACCACCTGACCCTGGCTTCAACCTTCACCCCTCCTATCACTCCTTCTCAAGCTGCTAAGGGATCCAACTCTGGCCATGCCAAACTGATCATTCTCCCTTTGCCAGAGGTGGCAGGGGTGAATGGACCAGTTAAGTTTCACAACCCTTTCTCCCTCATGGAACTTACTCAGATTAAAAAAAAAAAAAAAAAAAAAAGCTGGGCTCTTATACCTCTAATTCTGCTTCCTTTATTAAACAATTCCAATATATTACTTCATAAGACTGCCCTCAAACCAGTAAACTATGAAAAGCTAAAAACATAATTCAAGATAAGGAAGAAAATCCTTCTCATTTTTAAGAATGGCTTAACAATATACTAGTCTGGATCCTGAGAGCCCAGAGGGCAGACAGCTCCTTATGACCCACTTTGTCTCGCAGAGCTTCCCCAACATTAGAGCTAAACTTAAGTGTCTGGAGAGAGGGCCTCTGACCCCCAGAGAAGAAGTCTTAGAGGTGGTATTTAAGGTGCACCATGGGAAAGATGAGAAATCCCATAAACAGAACTATCAAATGCTGGCACACACTATCCAACTGGCCAACCTAAGGCCTCCCAGTCCCTGTTTTAAGTGTGGTAGAGAAGGCCATTGGGCTTGTGCCTGCCCTGCCCCACAAGGGCCACCATTTGGGTTTTGTCCAAAGTACCACCAAGAGGGAAACTGGTCAACTGACTGCCCCTGTGCATCTTGTGGCATGGGGACATCAAACAAAGACCACCCTCCATCCAATCTCCTAAGCTTGGAGATGGATGGGGATCGAAGGTGCCCTGTTCCTGACCTGACCACAACCATCTCTCACAGGGAACCTAGGGTAGCCATTACAGTACTGAGATGATCCATTTCCTTCCTTTTGGACACCAGAACAACTTACTCAGTCCTAAGGGAGTTTCAGTGTCCCGTCACTCCTTCTCGTCTCCCTATTGTTGGGGTAGAGGACAGCCTTACCTACCTCACCTGACCCCTCCACTTAGTTGTATTTTCAGGGGTACCCCTCTCACCCACACATTTTAGTTGTGCCAACATGCCCTCTGCCCCAATGGGAAGAGATTTTTCTAGCTAAGGTAGTAGCTTTTATTTCATTTGCTCTCTCCATTTGCCGACTCCAGACTCACCTGCAGATCCTCTCCTCCTCCTCCTAGCCACCCAGCCTATTAGCTCTAACATTTCATTTCCCTTGCCAGCCTCTCAGATGGACCCCAAAGTCTGGGATACCCAGAACCATTCTATTGCTAGGCACCATACCCCTATTATTATCCAGTTGCAGGAGCCTATCAGGTACATTACCCAGACTAGCCTTAGGGGACTTAAGCCTATCATTTCTGACCTCAGAAAAAAAGCATGTTCCAGGTTTCTCTCTCTCTCTTTTTCTTGTTAACACTAACTAATAAAATTCTGATAGCAGAGTACTAAACATTATAATATCATGGCTACCAGCTCAAGATTTTAAATTCTCTGTGACTGCTTCTTAATATGTTTAAAAATTCTGACAAGCTCCAGAGAGTGCTTGAATCCACCAGGACAGGTCAGATCCACTTCAGATAAGTATAATTCAAACTTTTCTTCTGCCTCACCAGCACCTTGTCAGACCCAAGCAGTCACAGAGCCTGAAGCAGAGGAAGACAATGGACGATGCCCAAAGCAGTGGAAGACAATCCACTACCTCAGGATGTCCAGCTACCCCAAAATCCCCCTTTGCTTCCCCCAAAAGTTACCTGACACCCACCAAGTCAGCTGGAAGCAATTTTGGGAGAGATGGCACCCCCATTCCCTTTTAACTGCCATTTTAATAAAAAAAAAAATAAAGAATCTGGAATGTCAGAATCCCTAGTCACTCCCCCAGCTACATGACTGCATGTGCACTGTCCAGTAGCTAGGCAAGATACTTAGTCATCTCAGGGCCTTATGTCCTACACAATCTGTGCATGGTGTAATCACATAATTTGTGAGCAGCGTGATCACATAATCAATAAGCATGTGTGGTATAGCTATGTAAGCCCGTGTAGTGCATGTGTGGGAAGAACCTATAAAAGCGGGTTCCACCTATTCCCCTCCCTGTCTTCCTGCATGGTCATTCCATAGGCCTATATACATCCCTTCTATTCCCTTTTTTTAATGCACTCTTATAGTGGGTTTCATTGTGCCTCCTGGCCTCTCTAACACAGTAAACAGCACCACTTTATCAATAACACCTTCCTCCTTCACTATTGTCTGACTAGATTGGGAAACAATGTTTTCTACAAGCTCATTTTTTTAATACTACAAAAACTCCAAAATTAGTGAGTGCAACAGAATACTTAAAATCTCTTATCTCAACCCTTTTCATGTTGTAAGTTATGTTCTCACAAATAAAATCATTTTCAATTATTTCAGACCCTTATTGTGCTTATGTGCCCACATTGCTTCCTGTCAAACCTAGCAGCAGTGAGACAGAATAGGGAGATGTTGTATGCTGCTAGTTAGCACTGTAATTTCCACTTTATTTGTGTGCCAGTTGCACTAAATAGAAATCAATGCTTCCATCAAATGTTACATCAAGGAAGTAGTTAGAATTAATTTACTACCATGGTGACAAAGGGGTCAATAAAGATACACAGGAAGTTAAAATTACACCTCCCTTCCTTGACAATGAAGTAAGCCAATGGAGAATTTTGCTTTGCCAGTTTTATTTTTGGTGGGACTCAGTTGATAACTGGTTATCTATGCACAATCCTTTTTTTTTCTTTTTACTTTTTTTTTTAACAGGGGAGAGCATGGTAGTTCCCCACTACCACAGATTATGGAGTCAAATTTCCTGCATTTGCGGAAATCACAGGGGTCAGCACATCTGGAGTGCAATGGATAAGCCTCACTCTGGGAAAAACCACCTTCATGATCATGTCCATACCCAATCTTCATCTGGTGTCACACTCAAGTATATCGCATACACAAGAAATGATCAAATAATATTTAGATTTCTTTTAGCAAAGTATAGAATTTCTAAAACATTATGGAAAATTTTCTTATTATTTAAAACAATTGATTTTTTGGGGGGGGAGTAAACAAATGATAGATGCCTAAACTGAGATAGGTAAGATTTAATAAATATATCCAACAAAGATTTTTAGAACATAATCCCATAATATCGTGAACAAATATGCATGAGAACAACTGAAAGACATAGCAACATATAAAGACTCATTTACATTATCCAAAATAAAAATAGGAAACCCAAACTTCCCTGGTATTCCTAACTGCCAGGGCAGATAGTTAAGGGTTCCCCAGAAGACAGAGGTTATTAAGAGAAACTTGCAGTACAAGGCATAGGATACCTCCCTCCCCATTATAGTCCCAGGAGGCTCCAGAGCTCCACCAAACAGCACAGGCTATTGCCACTGCTCTTAGTTACTCACCGTAACTTCATGGTAAGATCGTACTGTTGAAGACATCTTATACTTTGGCTTCAGGATATAGAGATATGAACCATACACTTATCAGGAAGCTTCCTCCCTCCTACCCAGCTTTCACAATGCTAGAAAGTTCTATGCAGATTCTTGGAGAAAGAAAAGAAAATGATCTACCCAGCAGCACTGGATTCTGCTCTCTGCAATATCAACCTGCGAGGCAAGATGTGCCTACTGAGTCAATAGGGGAAGGACTGTTATGAGGTAACTAACTGCTTTCTAACTGTATTTGAGGTCCGCCCTACAAGGACTCCAATACTTGTCCAAAGCCCATGGCTGGGAATGTTCAGTGCTCTAGATTAGAACCTTCTATAATTATTTTGCTAAATGGTTGTACTAAATATTTAAGTTTATACACATAAATATTCTCATTCTTGGTCAAAGAAGCTTCCTTTTGAACCAGACAGCAATCCATATAAAGAAGTATAACTGGTGAAAGTACTGAAAATAAAGACTGTGTGCTGACCCATAAACTGGATATTTATATTAGTCTTTCTTCGCTCCAAGGATCTTGAGACATCTTGAAGGAGGATCTTTCTTCCAAGGCAGAAAGTATGTAAAAATAAAAAAGATGAGGAGAAGAGTTACAAAATGATTAGAAGACAGGAAAGGAAATAGAGACCTGGATACAATAAATCAGTCATGAAACAAAGTCCTCAGTGGTGGGGTTATCAAGCACCAGGGATACAGTCTCTTGCAGTTCAGGAAAGTGAAGAGATCAAGAAAAGAACAGACAAGTACACAATTTCTAATCCTAGTTCCATCCTTACAAATTCAACTTTCTCACACAGGTTTGATTTTTAGGAGTAAACATGAGCTGTGATTTTTACCCATTAAACAGTCCTGCAGGCACTTTGTCATTCTTATTTACATCTACATAAAAGTTCCTGAGTAATATGAGTACATATTTATATGCCCTTTTCAGATTCTACTTTTTATATAACAGCCTCCAAGATCTTCTCTCTATTTAGGATTATAGGCTAAGTTGGTTTGAGTCACCAAAGCACAGTAGTGTTATATTTGATAAGAATCATATCAAGAAATGATGTTACCTGAAGAAGGGATTCACCCTTATAATCACAACCCTCAGGGCAATAACCGAGAGTGTGAGGCCAACATACATTAAAGAGTGAGAATAGGAAATTACATATTACAAGGTCTCACCTTAATAAAAGTGGAAAACAAAAGAGAAATAAAACCAACTTACAAAAACAAAGGTAATATCAAACACAAGTAAAATTGTATAAAGAAAAGTTAAGGAGAGCAATGACATTAAAAGATTATTTATAAAAAGATAAAAGCATAAATTTCTAGAAAGCTTAGTATGAAATATAAGAAGGGAAAGAAATCATTAACAGTCACACTAAAATGGAGAATAATTTACATATATATGTTATATATTAAATGCGTATTATAAGATAATGTCAACAGCTTTAGCTCAATATTTGTATAAGACAGACCAAGTGAACTCTCAAGTTCACTGTATGAGAAGTGCAAAGCACAGGTTAGCCAATATGAAATGAATAACTGATTGAAAATGAAATATTACATAAAATATGTAATCAATATGGAGCAAATTAAATCTAGAAAACTAAAAATATTATTATAAATTAAAAAAAACATGCACTTTAATTAATTTAATTCTGTTTAACATAACCATAGCTATCTAGGCAGTGCTGAATTGCCAGAAATAATGACAATGATCCATGGAACATAGAGATCCTGAAAAAAAATCTAATCTCACACCATTTGGATATTTGTAGGCTAAGACAAAGAAGGAAGGGAGAGGGATGGAGGTAAGGGAAGCATAGGGGAAAGGTTAACAGAAGGCAAAGAGGAAGGAGAAAGGATGGAAAATGGAAGCGGGGGGATTTTATTCCCTCAGTTTTCCATGAAAGCCAACTCAAAATGGATGCTAAATTTAAACCTAAAAAGTGCCACAAAACTTCTAGATACAAAGATTGGATAAACTCAGGGTAATACAGGGACAAACAAAATTATTATTGGATGTGACACTAAACATGATGCAAAGTCAGCTGACATACTGTTTGCACTACTTAAAACTTTCATTCAAAGTCTGTTAAGAGGAAGAAAAAGAATTGATTCTTGAATATTCAAACAGTCCTCAAAATTCAGCAGATAAAAAAAATCGTATAGCACAGTAAGAGTGTAGCTGAAAGACATAAATGGATATTTTTACCAAAAAGACACTGTAGTAAGAGCATGAAAAGAGAGTCAGCATTCTTAGCTGTCAATTGAAGTGCAATTATGAAACCACAGTGTGGTTCACATACTAAGATAGGCTAAAAATTGTAAGAAAAATACTGCATCTCTTAAACTATTACCTATGGTTGAGTATGCACTCATGGTGTGTGTGTGATGTGTGTGTGTGTGTGTGTGTGTGTGTGATGTGTGTGTGTGTGTGTGTGTGTGTGTGTGTGTGTGTGTGTGTGTGTGTTTATGCATTTCAAGGATTGTCAACCATAGTCTTGGAAATTATCTGACAGCTGAAGCTGTAGTAATTTTTAATATCTACAGTAATTTGAGTTGTCCTCACGATAAGCATGAATGTTCAATAGCAAGGTTATATTACTCCTTCTATCCCTAGACTGCTGCCTCTTGTTCAGTTCTGCCTTCTGAGGCAGGCAAAGCAAGCAGAGCTTATCTCATCCTCTATGACAGGTGAGGAAAGTCAGTTTCCCACTATTTGTATTTTGATATCTATATAACATGTCACTATTAAAAGAGATTTAAGAAAGATTCAATGATATTTTCTGTAAGTTTTGTATCATTTTAAGAATCTACATTTCAGGACAGAAGTTTAAAAGATCACATACTTGTGAACTGGCATCATTATTTATAAGTATCTACATACAGGACTTTTTTGTGTTTTAAAAAATGATGGATTTCAATTTCTCATTATATATTATTGTTCATATGTAACTATTTCAATGAAATTTAATGATCAGAAGCAGTTTGAGCCCCAGTACAATTAAATGATTTCTCAAATAAGAATTCCATTAATATTAGATATAATGATGAAACACACCATGTTATTACTGTATATTTAATTTCACTATTGAAATTATGATTTGTTTACTTGTTATTTTAATATGAAATAATATGAAATGTAAATTATTTATGATTTGTCGCATAACAAAATTTACATATCTTTATACCCCTCATAATTCATTTTAAGGAATTTTTGGGGGGGGGAAGAGTATTCAGGATCCAAATCATTTTCCTATGAAGAATTCCCTGAAATCTTTGTCTGAGATTATAAAAGTGAGATTGGTAGGTTAGATATTGAAGAACTAAATTATAGTACAGAGACCTATCCAGTGATGTGAAGACTTCTAAGTAAGGATCTTACCCAATGTCTCTGATTTCCCTGTGTCCTAAGGCAGTATTGAGCATTAAGGGCTGGCTTTCTTTCCTTTGGAGGGGGTTGGTACGGGTGAGAAAACTCCGAACTTGGCAGTAGAGGTACTGGGGATTAATGCTTTAGCTTCCTCTGTCACAGTCTCCCCGCAGTGATCTATCCAAAACCGGTTTATCCTCACCCTCAGAGCTCTCAGTGTCATTTTCTGCTGAGGTTTCCTGGGACTCAGCCCAAAGACTAGCCTTCTTCTTGATGGTGTCATCTGTAAATGCTATGGTTACTGAGTTTTTACTTCCAGCAAACAGTTACGCGGTTTCCATCTGCTTTGCATCTTGTGGATAGTATTAGAATCTTTTGTCTCCCACTTTCACTGTATCCATTACAGCTCACTTTTCTCTTCTCTCCTTTTTTAACCACATTATAATTGAGTCCCAGAACAAAGCAAATACATGTGCTTGCAAATGATTTTCAAGTTATGGGAAGTATGTTATTTGGAATTCAAAACAGGTAAATATACAGAGCAACCATTAGTAGCACCATAAATTTCTTCCTATGATAGAAAACATTGCACTACATTGTATTCCCAGAAGAATTAGGTGGTTGGGGGTTTGAGAAATCAGTAAACAAATGAGACCTGGCAGCAAATACTCACACACATTAACATAACCAGTTCTGGAAAGAAATTGAGATACACCATCATCACACTGTCCTTCTCGACATAAATTCATCCCTTCTACCTAAGATACAAGTGTCTCATAATGTTGCCAAAATTTACATTTGTGCTTCTGGATGAAAGTTACATTTATTCATTTCAAACAACAATAAATAAATAGAAAAGGAATATTTTCATTATAATTATTTTATAAATAGAAAGTAGCAATTGTTACATTTCTCTTCATTTTGCTCCTTCAGGATTAAGAATTTGCTCAATAAGAAAAGCAAAAGTTGCAGAATAGAGTGAAAAATGACTGCAGTGCAATTCATGACTCTGGAATTTTGTCAGTTTTATACAGGGCTCTTATCCTGTTCAAGGCCCTGAGGCTTTTGCTATCTTTAAGACTGGATAGAAATGCTGAGTGTGTTCAGGCGTGACTGCACGCTCAATTAGACATGGAATTCTCAGTTTCAGGCAGCAAGTTACACCCATCTTTCCTAAAAGGGACCCTCCATGCCCTATATTCTGAGAAATTTTTATGGCATCCTAACGCCTCACACAGAATGGATCACTCCACAGCTGTATCATGAACTTGTACAGTTGTGAGATATAAAACATAAGACGTAAAAGAACAGAAGGACTAAAGTAGAAAGAGAGAGAGAAAGAGAAAGAGAGAGAGAGAAAGAAAGAGAGAAAGAGAGAGAGAGAGAGAGAGAGAGAGAGAGAGAGAGAGAGAGAGAGAGAGAGAGAGAGAGAGAACAGGGATTTAAAATTCTTGCCCTTGGCAAACCATTCACAAATGGAAACTTAACTTCTACTATAAAGCTATTAATCAACTATTTGATTATTTATAATATTATGATAGCCTGACAATTGAATTTCAATATCCATAAGTTAATGGCAGTAGAATAATTTTAAAATATCCCTATAGAAATATTCTACTCAGTATTTATATAAGCAAATCTAGTATTCAAGGTAAAATGAGGTTTTCGCATCTAATACCTATGGGCAGGATTAGATGAACTTAAAATCATAAAAATAGTTTAGTTTTGTAGAAAAAAACATGAACATGCTAAGCTTTTATATGGAACTAATCTGTGCAAAGAAGAGAAATTTTAAGTCAAAGAAGTCCAAAATGAAAATGAAAACTAAAGTGGATTAGGATTGTTATTTATTAGTTTTGTTTTGTTTTTTTCTGTAATGTGTAGAATGGGAATTCTACGAGGTGATCAATCATGTAGTTTACTGACAAGTTAATTTTTTTCATCATGCTTTTCAGAGTGACCAACAAATACTTTCTTCACTTGATGATTCTACATAATTTGATGATGGTTTGTTTAACATAGTTTAAGGGAGAATAGTAACTAAAATCATAGTTATAAAGAAGGAAAGTGTTATTTATTATGTTTGAATGTTGAGCACTTTCTAGGGCTGAATTGAAAATTTTAATGATAGAATCATTAAGCCTCAAATAATATTCTAAGGTAACAATATTGAAGGGGCCTCAGAGTCAGCACAAGACACACACCAATTTTCAGCACAAAGGAGATTTATTTAGCCAGGAGGGGACAAGCAGAGTGCTGCCCCTGCATCTGGCGAAGATGGCAGCAGTTATCTGCAGGGGTGGTTTCTGAGGAGAAAAGGGATAAATAAGTGCTAGGGTGAGTTGGTAAGTCCTGATTGAGCACGTTCGTCCGTGTGGCCAAATAATGAATGTTGTTAGTTGCACCTTCATGTTTTGATATCTACCCCTTGGTGATCTGGCTCAGGAATGATTCAGGCATAAGGAAGTGGGGCAAATGAGAGAATGAAGCTTGGTGGCTAGTTTTAGGAACGTGGAAGTGCTGGTGGCGCACGCCTGTAATCCCAGCAATCGGGAGGCAGAGCCAGGCAGATCTCTGTGAGTTCAAGGCCAGCCTGGTCTACAGAGTGAGAGTCAGGGAAGGTGCAAAGCTACACAGAGAAATCCTGTCTCGAAAAACCAAAAACAAACAAACAAAAAAAAGAAATGTGGAAGTGCCTAAAGGAGAGAATCTAGTATTTTGGCAGCAGTGGGGTGGGGGGCGTGGAGTGGGGAGGGGATGGATGTGGGTTTGGGGGGGTGGGAGGGAGTACTCTCACCAAGCTGGCATGCTTGGGCCTGTTAGAGAGCCCTGCTGATTCCGAGCCAAATTAATCAACATTCAGAAGATAAAAAATCTTGCCTAAAAAAATTACAAAACAGGGATTTAAATCCATGATTCTTTTGTCCTTCTGATGGCTGCCAGAGAAATTTTAAGCTGTTTAACTCCATCTTTCACCTCCATTGTCACAGGGACTCCTTCCATGACTCTTGCCCCAAGTGTCCCTATTTTCCACAGGTACGTGTTTTGGATGAAGTCTCAGAGCAATCCAGTATGCCATCATTTTGTTCACAAATATTTTCAAAGACCGTATTTCCAAAGACAGTGCCCTTAGGAGGCAACAGAAGAAAGTTTGGAAGGGAACACAGCAGACAGACGCAGCGAGTGGTCTATATGTGTGCATGGCTGTCCTTTGGAGACAAACTGTTACAGGGTTAAAACAGAAAAGGCAGTATAGTTCATCTTAGAAATCTGCAAGATTCCATCTAAACCTTTGTAGTTTTCTTATATGAAAGGGATAGAAAAGTTACAATCTTTATATTGACTCTAAATTTATGTGTGTGTGTGTGTTTATTCTTTAAAAATTTCAGACATGTATGTGATGTATCTTAATCATATCCACCCCCTACTCCCAGCTTCAGCTCCCCTCAGAAGTCACCATCACACCCGCTCCCAATGAATGCTGCCCATTGGGACATAATATGTAATGAAATGATGCGGTCAAGCTAGTTTCTAAAGTAGTAACACGATTTCCAAAGGATTTTATAATCTCTGCAATAAAGCCCTACTGTTTTCAGAACTTTGATTCACAAGGTGATGAAGCTAATAAACAGAACTATGATATCCAGGTCTCACATGGACCAGTCTGGCTTGTGGTTGTCTAAGTCTGGCCCCTTAACTTCTGCTTTCCTTTTGGCAGACACGGAAGGCTAACAGTGCAGAGTTACTCTTCGCCTACCTTCCATCTGTGAAGGCAACTGTCAGCAGCCCAGACTCTATGGAGGTACTGTGCCTCTAACTGGTCGGTCTCCCATGCTCGGTTAGCTGCATGGGTCTCCACAAAAAAATCTGGGACCTTGGGAAATTTGAACCTCATTATTTGTCAATTAGCCTCCTGGAACCATGGAGTATGCATCTCAGCTTTTGATCATTTTCTTCTTGAGTACATAAAGTCCTGAGGCAGCCCAAATGTGTATTCAATACTGACTTCTTTTCCTCTTTGGTTAGGCCCAGTCATTTTTTAAAAATTATTATTATAGTGATTCATCTGTGAAACCTCCAATCATGCTTTCTTTCTTCCAGACTTCAGGTTAAAAAGGACCAATTACATACTTTGTCATTTCTGAAAATGGATGTTCCAGTCCTTGAATTTTTTATTATAGAAATTCAAAAATTATGGTATTTCAATGAAAATATTCTATTTCTGTAATTTCTTTATTTTTATATTACTCCTATTATCCTACTCTCTAATATTACAGTGTTTGGTATTTCATTATTTTATGTTTCAAAATAACAGATTTTTAGAAACTATACTTTATCCTCTATGATGGAACCATTTTTATGAATGGAAATTTAGGTCAGTCTTTTGTGATATCACATTACATTTCCATAATCTCTATGACTTGTTACAATTCAGTGGATAATCCTGACTATAAGACGAAGGCGAATCCTGTAAATTACCAGTTATGGCTTCTGTAGTAGCCCTCTCCCACTGTTTTCATTTATGTCCTTTCTCTCATGGAGCTTACACTAGAGTTTCTTGATATATACTTTATAACCAAGTCTGTTTCCAAACTATTTGTTTTTGTTTCAGGATTGTTTTCTCCATTAAGGACTGAGATGCTACTGCTAGTAAAGTTGTTTTGCTAATGATGCCGTTATCATTATTAATTCACTTAAGAAACATCCATGCATTATCTTCCTGGAATCGTTTCCGCTGCTTGTAACACACATTTGCATAAGACGTTTTTGGCTTCCTCCAAATAACTTGAAATTTATTTGGAAAGTAAGCTATCTAAATTAATAGTTCCAGTAAACGTAGCGTTATTTTGACCATCAAGAATGTAGTTTTGTAGAAATAAAGCAGAAAAATTGAACCCTGCAGGTACAACTAGGAAAGGAATGGAGAAGTGGATTCTGTTTGCTCAGTGAGATGGAGGAAAACATTTAGGTATCTAATTTCTTTTAGAGAAGATGTTAGCCATTTTTCTTCTTTTTAAATTTCACCTAAAGACCTTCCTTCAGAGGTGTTTTGTTTTCTCCAATGTGTAACATTAACAGTTCTCTGCTACAAACAATGTACTTCACGATTTCTCTTTTGTTGGAATTATAGCTTCTCAGGATATGGAGACTTTACAATGGCCCCTGTGATTCTCAGCTCTCCAAGTTCAATTCTTTCTGTTCTCTGTATGTTTGTGCATGTACGGATACATGTGTTACTGTTACTTATTGTTATAGTCTTTGTTTATTTAAGTTTCTACCTAGCTTTTTTGTAAGATTTTTGAAAGGACAAAAAAAAGTTAATTTGGGATCAATTAGATATATTTTGCATAATTGTCGATTTCAATTTTTGAATATACTTCAAAACCTAGAAAGCACTGGTAGATCCAACATCATATTAACAATGCTTTTCTTTAATAACACACTGTACTTTTGTTATTTAATTTTGAGATAATGAACCAAAGACAAATATATGGAAATGGGTAAAATATCAAAAAGAATGAAATATCCTTGGAAAAGGGAATTTAGTAATTAGTGATTTAACTTCTATTCTTAGTGAACAATTAGGAAATATGAGCTACATGGCTAGATGAAACACAATATAGCATAAATACAAGAATAAAAGCCTGAGTATTATGAGAGCAAATAATATAAAAAAATTAATCAGAAAAGTGAAAAATCAAGAAATTTATCCCATAATAAACTTAAGATATTCTTGGAATCTTTCAATGAGAATATCTCAGATCACTAATTTTTGAGACCAATGGAAAAAACAACCTGGCATTGAAAAGGCTTTCTTTACATTGCTGCTACATCCGTATGTCCCAAGAAACTAAGCCTTGCTAAAATTATATATAATTGTTAGTTTTCACCCCAAATACACAAATTAAAGGACAATCACTATGGATTGTTGACGTCAAATGTGAATAATAGTTAAAAAAAAAAACTAAGTTATAAAAATGTCTCATTTGACAGAAAGCAATGACATTACAGTAATAACTTTCTTTGCACTAGATAGGAAAAAAAGTGAGCGTGCAATTAAATATTGTGCCTTCCATTGTGCTCTAACTTAACTGTAAGATTTCCTGGTGTGTCTGTAAGGTCTCTGGTGAGTCTGTGATGCTGAGGATTATGGTTGAGTGAAGCAGATTATTTTTTCTCAAGGAGTTGGTTTTTGTCTGTATCAGCTGAAGTCCTGAGAGCAGCCACACTGAGCTGAGAGGAAGGATGAGAAGCTTACCTGCTTAACAGTACTCAGTCATGGACTTTGGCTCCCACAGTTCTCACAACTTTGAACTGCATATTCAGTACTTCTCAACTAACATTACTGTACGAACTTTGGTTCGTTGTTGTTGTTTTGTTAGTTTGACTGTTTAAGGCCATATATGTGTTCTGTTCTCTAAATAGCTCTAAGCAATCAATTTTCCATCTACATCAACTCATATATAATGGTCGAAAAGATTGTAGGAAATGTTGGGAGATTTGGTGTAATTAACAGAAATCAGTGCTGGCTGGGCACTCTGTAGTTAGGAGCAAATGTCTTTATTTTGAAGGTGAGGGTGAAACCCTAAACTATCAAGTGCCCTGCCCACATCACAAAGTCATTGTTCAAGTTATGTTTTATAATGGAACAGGGTGCTCCCAAGTCCCATGTGGCTCCAATCCTCCTTTCCTCTGCTCCTTGGTAGTGCCAGTGACATAAAAGATGAAGCTTGGTTTGTTCAGCTAAGTAGTGTTGACTGATGCCTTAACTCTGCTTCTGCTGCTCTGACAGGACACTCAGATCTAAATTCCAAGCCAACCAGGCCTAAATAGAAAGACCCTGTCTCAGAAAACTTTGCATTCATGAAAGATAGCCTAGTATGTCTAATGGGTATGCTAAATTCCACAGTAGCCCACACTTGCTTTTCAGTAAGTGCTTCTTTTTCCTTCTCCATTTCAATTTTTGGATTTAGTGAGTTTCTTTATAAAATATATTCTGATTTCAGTTTTTTTTCTCCCTCTATTTCTCCCAGATGCTCCCCACATTCCCACCCACCCCTCTGTACCCCTGCTTTATCTTTCTCTTTAAAAAAAAACTGACAAAAGAAAAGCATTTAAAAAGAAAGAAAAAACACAAGAAACAGACCAAACATCTATAAAGCCACAATATCAGAACCATAATTTACAAACAAATATATAAATAAACAAACAAAAGGACAAAAAATGCCCAAACAAACCAATATGACATGAAATACATTGAGTTCATTCCAATTTCCACACATTTTAAAACAGACTAAATTATGATAATAGCAATTATATGACATTATTAGAGAGATATTTCCCCTCAAAGAATTCATGAATTCTGTTTTGGAACATAAAGTTTACTGTAGCTAGAGTTTTCCTGCCTTGCCCATAGTCAGGACAAATTTCTCTCACCCAACACTCCCACAGCCGCTCAGACCCAACCAAGTAAACACAGAGACTTATATTGCTTACAAACTGTATGGCCGTGGCAGGCTTCTTGCTAACTGTTCTTATAGCTTAAATTAATCCATTTCCATAAATATATACCTTGTCACATGGTTCATGGCTTACCGGCATCTTCACATGCTGTTTGTCATGGTGGCAGCTGGCAGTGACTCTATCCGCCTTCTTGTTCTTTTTTTTCTCCTCTCCATTAGTCCCACCTATACTTCCTGCCTAGCCACTGGCCAATCAGTGTTTTATTTATTGAATAATCAGAGCAACAGATTTGACATACAGACCATCCCACAGCAGTTTACAAATTAGTTAGAGACCTTTAAGGAAAAGATCACAAAAGTGTAAACACAAATCAAGCAAAATATATTTAGAAATTAAGTTATATGTGAAAACAGTATAGATTCCACAGCACAATAAAATTCAAAAAGGAAAATTATATTACCTTGTCATATTGTGTTATTTAACTATGTATATATATATATATTATATATGACATTTGTTATGTATTTATATACATTTAATAACATAACTTCAGTCATCTTTTTGCATAATAAATTCATGATTATATTGCCATAAAGATTATAGAAATATAAGTCAGTGGGCTAGTTTTTACTTTAATAGAAGAATACTCCCTAATATGAGGCATGTCCTTGTTTTGATCACTAGCAATACATTTTTTTAAATTATTTTTGTTTTGTCTTCTTTTGAGATTGGCTTTCCCTGTGTGACCCTGGCTGGCCTGAAACTCTATTTAGATGAGGCTAGGATTGAATTTACAGGAATATACATTTATCTGCCTCCTGAGTGTTGGAACTAAAGGCATGCCTCACAACAGCAGAACCCAAGGAATTCATTTTTAAAAAATGAAAAAGAGCTAGGCGGTGGTGGCGCACACCTTTAATCCCAGCACTCGGGAGGCAGAGCCAGACAGATCTCTGTGAGTTCGAGGCCAGCCTGGACTACCAAGTGAGCTCCAGGAAAGGCGCAAAGATACGCAGAGAAACCCTGTCAAAAAAAAAAAAAAATGAAAAAGAAAAAAGTCTTCCACCATCAATCATGATTGATCAAAGAGATATTTTTATAGTTGTTTAGAAAGTTTTCTTTTGCTTTCTTATCTGTACTGGTAAGTTTAAAATTTTGGATTTCTAGAAAAGTTCCATGCAGTTTCCAGCATTCATGAGCACTTGCAAATATATTTTTTCTTCTTGGTAGTATCACAAGTTTTCCCCACCTGTGAATCAAAATTGAATTGTATTCTAACCAAAGAGAAAATGTATATGCAGCTTGCTTGTAGGAGGACATGCTGCATTATCAAATACGATCTTAGCAACCGTGATTCCACCTGCCTTACACATAAAGGAGAGACAGTCAAAGTTTCCTTTTAAACAACTGATATTTGGAAATAATATAGCCTACTCTTGCCTCAGCTAACCTTGTAGAGAGAATTTCCACTCCACAGCAAATGAAAGAGGAATACAAAATAATAATAATAATAATAATAATAATAATAATAATAATAATCATGACATTTGCCCAAAGGTAAGGCAGTGGTGTTGATGGATCTGGACATGACAGCTACCCTGTGAGAATGTCCTCCACAGGAGGTGAAGAGGTTACTTGAATCTTCTTTTATTGGCAACAATCTGTAATAAATTATGACAGTTTTCAGGTGATTCACCTATTAAACAAAATCAAGCTCCACAGTTATCTTATTACGTTTTTATCATTATTTTTGTTGTTAATTCAACAAGCTCTTCCTAGCTTTCCTAATCCTAAGGAAATGTTACCATATTGGTTCCTAATTTAAAAATAAAAATAACAGTATTAACTAAATTTGAAAATCATCTAAAATTAATCACAGCAACCTTGGATGTATTGATTGATTATTAAAAACATAGGAAAATGTTTGAAGTTAAACATACTTAGTATATTAGAGGTTATTTTGTACATGCCCTTGTAGTCTTTGTTAATTTTGTTTCATCTTGCACATGCTCATTTCTTTTAAACTTTTCAGGTCAATGTTACTTTATCCAAATTCTGAGCCATCTTGAAGAAACAATGTTATAATATGATGTAAACACATATAATGTGGTTGGATTTTGCTTTCATAAACCAGGAGTGTTTTGTTTTTGTTTTGGTGATGCATATGAATTTTGAAGAAATGTCCACATGAAGAGAAAAAAGCAAATTTGAGAAATAAAAATTTGTAGTAAAATAAAATGACTTAAACTTATAGAATGACAGTAAAATATTTTGTTCTTTCTAATTATAAAATAGTTATTGCATTGTATTTTTTAATATTAAGTAATATTCAAATGCGCATTTGACACATTGCATATATTAATGTCTCTCATAGTAGTATCTCCATATAGGCATACATTTTTGACTGATCTAATCTACTGATTTCCATCGAGGTTTGTAAATATTTCAAGAGCAACAGCAAGATCCAAGGCTACACAGTCTTTATTGACTTATCAAGTAATTATGCAGTTCAGATTCTATTAAGTAGGACAGGAAGTTGGCATTGGCTTTTGTTCTCTCAAATTCTCATTATATTATCTTAGATTTGGCATTAATCCATCAAGTTCTCTTGGATTCCTATCCATTAATTATGTAATCTCTCATTAAAAAAATATGGCATGTACTATCTAGGTTGTCAAAAATTACTGAAGCATGAAGTAATAAGTTATTTTAGCTTATTGTATTGGAGTAAGGTTTAATAAAAATAAGGTTAATAGGGAAAAATTTGGAAACTTTTATTAGTAAGCAATCTTAGAATTAACACAGATTTTTAGATATTCTGTATAACAGTTTGAAATCAATTTTAGTTATACTTTCTAAAATGTCTTCACTATAAAATATCTTCTATATTAGGGAATAATCATTTCAAAAATTATTTTTAAAAAGATGACATGTGAGTATTTAAACTTTCTTTTGTGGTAAAATGTGTTCATAGTTCATATAAGAGGTATTATTCTGGAACCATGAAGATATTACAAGTTATTTCAAAAAATCTTTTCTGTTAAAGAAGAGAATTAATTAATTACAGCATAT
The DNA here is from genome assembly GCF_049852395.1 of Peromyscus maniculatus bairdii. Classification (NCBI taxonomy): domain Eukaryota; kingdom Metazoa; phylum Chordata; class Mammalia; order Rodentia; family Cricetidae; genus Peromyscus; species Peromyscus maniculatus. Next base: position 17,155,463 of record NC_134871.1, read on the forward strand.
GAATTAAAGTTAAATTGAGTGAAGTAGTTATTTGGTATATAATAAAATAGTCAAAGTAATTGTAAAGAATTGTGTAAAAATATATATGATGGTAACATTTATTGGCTGGTTATCAGTAGATCGAAGTGAAAGGTTCTTCATAGTTCCTTATTGAGTATTAGTACATGAAAAGGAAGTTATTAATAGATCAGGTCGCCATGTTGTCATTTAGTTTAGTCCTACCTGTAGTTCTTGTATATTATTATCCATTATGGAACCATTGGAGGAAAAAGAGAGAAGAAGAAAAAAGATGAGATATAATTAAGTACTTTCATTACTTTAGTAGAATAATTGAATTCTACAATGTTGGTGAATGCCTGATAAGGTAAGTAATGTTTGCCTATATACAAAAAAAAAACTAACTAAACTAGATTTTGTAATATCCATGCTTCATCAGAATGTAATAGGCATAACATAGTGCCATGCTTGTATTGTTATTACAACTGGTTGAAATAAAGCTAACAAGACCAGAAATGATGCAAATCTTCTTAGTATTGACAGTTATTTATCATAAAAATTGATCTGCATCTGTGTTCCTAAGATTATAAAACTTTAGCAGGTCGTAGCTCTGATACAGCTGTTGTAGCCTGTGAAAGCTTTCAGTTCATGTACATCTATCCTGCAGTAAGCTTTCTCATCAGACTTCCCTTCAACCATTAGCCCGCAAACGATGACAAGGAGACTAATTATTAATTACGAAAGTTTGGCCTTAGCTTAGGCTCGTCCCACTTGCTCTTGTAACTTATATTAGCCCACTTTCATTGTTCTTGATTCTGCCACATGGCTCAGTGGCCTGTACTCTGCACCATAAGGTCAGCTTCTTCAGTGTCTCCCTGGTGTCCCGCTGATGAATCCACATTTCTTCTTCCTTTTCTCTCTCTCTCTGCCTGAAAGTTCTCTGTTTGCCTAGCTATTGGCCATTCAGCTCACACTAAACCAATCAGAAGGTGCCTTAGGCAGAGAAACATCTTTATAGTATACATAAATATTGCACAATATTTCCCCATTTGGGCTAACTAAAAAGGAAAGGGTTTAACTCTAACACAATAAAACCACATATAATAACAATTATCAGGTAAGAAATACATTCACAATATCCAGCCACAATATATATTTGGTAAATTTGAAGAAAATACTCTATTATCTATTTTTATCTTGAAGAATCTAACATTTTTATAACTAAATCATTTTTTATCATAAATTTTATTCCCAATGTAAAAATATCATTTTAGACCCTAAAATATTTTTAGATAAACATCTTAAGTTTTTATATTTCATAACCCTTAAAAACTTTACATCTCTTTTGTAAGTTTTTTTTAATTTATTAATATGGAAAGCTCTAACTATAACTATTTAGCCTTCAACCCCATCAGAGACCTGAGAAGGAAATAGTATTACCTGAGTAAACAATAAATGCAGAGCAAATAACTTCCAAAACTATAGACAACAGAGACACATGACTACCTGGATATTCATCCAATGTTCCTCTGCAATGTTGGGGCATCTGTCTTAAGCCTACAGGTCTAGAATATCTGACACACTTTTTTGTGAAGCAGGAATTTTGAAGGATTTTCTTACCTTGTCGTGGCAAAGTTCAGTTGCCCCCTTATTTGCATCCTGCTTATCCAGTTTGGACAGTATACAGTCAGGAGTTGAAGCAAGAGCAGTTTCTTGCCCAAATGGCTAGCTTTGCGACATTAAAAGCAAACCATATATAGGTAACTTAATGTCCTTTTTTTTTAAGTAAATTGGTGCTGTCAAGAGCAGACATGTCTCACTTTCATGAAGTGAAACTTTCTTAGTTTCACTTAGGTTATTAAAACATCTTAAATGCCATATTCTGTTGGTCTCTGGAGTATTTGAAAACAACCTATCTATCGAAAATATACCCCTCTTTCACCTTTAAAACATACTTAACATGACTACAAGTTTTATTATTATAGATACTAACTACTAACCTGTATTTCGTAATTATCCTAGATAGTTTGTAACAATAATTTCTAAGGACTAAAAGATTATATTACATTGTTAAATGAATTGCATAGGTACAATACCTTAAACAAGAGTAAGAACATATATACAAATATAACAAAAATAACCTTAAATTTCATTTATATACAAAAATCCATACCAATATAAAATATTTGAGAGTAATAGTTGGTTTTTAGTTTAAAGCAGATTCAATAATCTACCCTTTTACACTATTATAGTTTATCCTACCCAGCTACTTTTTTTTCAGAAAGAAATATTCAGATCCAACTTCCCTTGCTTAATTTCCTCATCTACCATGACCAATAGCAATTTACAACCAACCACCCTAAATGATGACAAATATCCATAACCCACTGAACAACCAAAAACCACCCACCCCACCTCTTGGAAATTTGGGCATCCTGTTTTTAAAATTATGTACTGTGATGTTATGTTTAGGGGCCATTGAGAAAATTAAGATAATGGTCAACTCCTGGGTAAACTAGCTGTAACATTAGTTGTCCAGTCTCTGTTTAATGGGAAAGTGCAGGTCTTACCCAAAGTCCTGGCTGGAGTAGTCTGTGAGGCTGGACCCTCTCAGCCTGGAGCTTTGAAGTTGTTCTGGATGAAACCTACAGAAACAACAGAGATATATGGCTACCTAGACAGTCACCCAAGTTTCCATTCAGATTCCTCAAGGACACAACAGAAGGTTAAATATGGAGCCCAAACCCACATATAACACCATGAGAAATCTAAGCCACAAAGGGACAGAGGAAAAAGAACATTATATTCTTTGTGGAAAATATTCATATTTGATATACCAGTAAGAAAACTTCATGGAATTATTTTCTCTGGTACTATTTTTTTTAACATTTCGGAAGTGTGGCTTGTTATTCTGTGAGCACATATGGTAAGAGAGGTAGTTTTAGGGAAAATGAATAAATAGTTGTTGCAATCAGCAGTAGTAGAAAATAAAATTATTAATATAGAGAGAAGAGAGTTCTCAAAATCCCTGGAGGGTCTGAGTGTGGAATGCAGGGTATATTTTTAATGTTGAGAAAAATAACAAAGTAATTAAAAAAGTGTGCACAGATTGGCATCAGTTCCTTTTACATATAGAAAATACTTGAATCAATGTGTCTTTTGTGACTATCATGGAGCAGAAATAAATAACCTAATAATCTTCTCCTATGTTTTCATAGACACTTGTCTGAGCTCATAACAAGTATTTCAGCTGAGACTTAAGGAAGGGGTGGGTGCTTTTGGCATTTAGATAGCAGATTAGCTTATCCCTTTTAAAAAGGTTTAAATATTTCATTCAATATTCATTTACTCATTTGATTGTTGATTGAACCTGTATTCTATGATGTTCTTTTAAATGCTAAAGATTAGAGTAGTGCACAAGTTCACACAACCAAGATGAAAGGAGAATCTGCAGTCTTTGCCTTTTAATATATGAACAGCGCTGCAAATTTCAATGGCAGTTATCTGTAATAATGCATATTGCTGGGGAGCAGTGTATTATAAAATCACTAGAGTCTAAAGACCAAAACTAAGTGAACCTTAGGTTCCATGTGTACTCTCATGGTTTTCAATAATATCCTTGAAAAAGGAAAATGTCTAGTAATGGCATTGTTGTAAAAATACCAGGAAGAATTTGGTTCCTGAGTCAGAAAAAAGAAAAAAAAAAGGATTTAGTATTGAATATAATTTGGAGAAAAGATGACCTAATTATTCTGTAGTAGGAATAATTCTTATATCTATAAAATCTGAAAAAAATGAAATAACTTCTGAGTTGTTTTGAATGAAACCTGAAACATTTCCCATGCTTCAATCACTGTAAAATGAAATTAAGCTGCATTTTTCCATTTATCAACCAAATCATAACTTTAATAGAATATAATTAAGAAGATGGTAAACTAAAATTGTAATAACCAATGCAGAAATATTGAAAACTTGGAGAAAACATCCTTGAAAGCCAGGTACATGATTTAGGAATAAGTAGTATTTAAAATGCTGGAATCTGATAGAATAGACAGTATCATCAGCTTAAGAATCAAAAAATTATAAGAGTGCTGGAGAGCTGGCTCCTGTGGTAATAGCCATTGCTGTTCAGGCAGAGAACTGACTTCCATTCTATTCCTAACATCTAGTGGCTGTCGACTATCTGTAACCGCAGGTGATTGATGCGTTCTCCCTACATCTGTAGGTAGGCACCAGCACACACGTGGAACACATACATACACACAGGCAATGCACTCATCAGTATAAGATAAACAATGTAAATGATGTATAGGATATTTTTCATTATTTGTTGGGCTGTGAAGGCATTGGGAAGCAGCTGGCCAGGAAGATTTAAAACAAAATCTTGTACGAAAGCATCATAAAAATCAACTGTTGCTAAACTGCAGCATGGATGGGGAAGGGGTTCAAAGTAACATCCTAAGCTGAAAACATTCTGAAAATCCATGGCTCCTAGAAGAGGAGATTAGTGTTCTTCAGGGATGCCGACCCTGAGAAACAACCCATGCCCCAGATGATGGCCCTGTACCCATGCAAATCATGGCAGCACGGTTTGAACTCAGGGGGGTTAAAAGAAAGGGGTACTGCATGGGACTGACCTAGGCGCTCTACATATAAGTTACAATTGTGTAACTTGGTCTTCTTGTAAGACTCCTAACAGTAAAAGCAGGCGCTGACTCAGTTGCCTGCTTTTGGGACCTCTCTTCCTACTGGATTGCCTCTTCCAGTCTCACAAGAAGGGGAGGTACTTAGTCTCACTGTAACTTGAAATACCATGACTGGCTAATATCCATGGGCAGCCTGCACTTATCTGAAAAGAAACAGAAGAGGAGGAGTGAATAACTGTTAGGGGAGAGGAGAGGTGATAGGGAAGAATCTAGGGGAGAGGAAGGAAGGGGAAACTTTGGTTGGGATGTACAAATAAAATAATAAATAAATGAAAACAATAATAAAAAAGAAAGAAAAGGGAATATGAAATTGAGAGAGGTAACAGTGAGGAAAGATGGAAAGAAATGAAGTGGAGGAAAAGGGATGGGTTTGATCAGCAGACATATGCATGCATGAAATTTCCAAACAATGAAGTCTTTTAAATTAAAAAAAAAACATAAAGAATAATAAAAAGAGAAAAAACATTAAAAAGATATAGACATATACAAAAAAGAAGCTTGATTCTTTCATCCTCGTTAAAAAGAATAAATTAACACAAAAGAAAAAAATCAGTAAAACTAAGAAAGGAAGTGTCCATAAACTCCATAGTTTGTAAGAAAATATATAATTACATTTCTCTTTAAAATACTCAGCTACTAAGTGAAGCAGTGGCATAATAAAAGCTCATGTAAGGCAGGAGAGCAGATTCTACATTGCTATACTATTCACTTTCAACTTCGTGTGTGGGGTGTGTGTGTGTGTGTAAGACACCAACCCCTTGGATTTTAGCCATAGTGGTATCTATCAGTTTCTAATGTCATGCCTTGGTCATTTTAAAGAAACCTTGAGTATATTCCTAGAGAGTGATTTAAAACCTTTCTGGTCTGCATCATTGGGAGCCACAACATGTGCAAATTTTGACCTTTCAAGTTATTCTTCAATGACACATCTTTTGTTAAACTTAAGACAACGAAAAGAAAAGAAATCACTTGCTGGATTACTGAGTTGCTTTAAACACTAAACATTTTTTCTTACTAAAGTTAAATTTATGACTGTTTACTTTCTCAGAGAGAGCTGAGAAGAGACATTTAATTATCTTACTGTAAGAAGAAAAGAAGCAGGCATAGATAAATGATAAATTGTAAAGAGATGATAGATTTTAAAGGAAAGAAAAATGGCATTCTAACTCAGAAAGAGCTACCTAAAACCATGTTTCCAATTACTTTCTCATTCTCTCTGAAGCCCACTAAACTCTAGGCTCTCCAATTAATTCACATGATTTGTCAAAGTCTCAGATTGCCTTTCTATGTTTAACCTACAGTTAAACATAATTGATGTCTTTGTAATCCACTGTACTGTATTTGTCAATGGAAGTGAAGAGAAAAATTAACAACTCAATGTTAACAGTATTTTTTTCTGATTTCAAGACGCCATCTGTATATTTTTGCAACTTACTGGCTACTGCTTTCAAATGGCCTTCTCTAAAGTTGTCCTCCCCTCCCCTATTCTCAATGTCAGAGTGTTAAGGTCGCATTCCTTGTACATATCTTTTTCTTTTTAGTCTACTTTCATTTTCTTGGCAATATAATCAAACAAAGAGCTATGGATATGACCACTCTCAAATGTAAGTGTCTGCTCTAAAGCAGTTTCCAAAGGCTGTTGTATGTAAGTGGCCATTCAACTTTTAAATGAGACATTTCCTAGAACTATCAAACCACTCAGAGAGAGCCAACCAAGCTTCTGATACCTGACTTCATCCCCTAAACAGCTTCATGCTGACTACTCAGGTTTGGTTGACTGCACCAATTCCTTAAAGTCCATTGAATCTTTTCATTCTTCTCACATTTAGTAAACATTACTAACATTATCCAGGAAGAGAGATAATCGAAAAAAGAAAAAAATCATACGCAATTAAATGTGCTCTGAATTCATTTTGTTGTTTACTCTATTTTTCTTACCATTTCATCCTATCACTGTGTGCCGAGGTGATTTCATCAGTTGTCCAGTAGGAATCTTCTATACCTGCAGCATAATAATGTGTTGTTAGTACAAGAGTTATGTAAAATATTTAACATATACATTCATGTCTATAAAGTAAATCAAATACATTGTATGTGGACAATGATTGGAGCTATTCAATGAACACATTACAAATCATTGTAATATTCTCTCTATTTGGTAATATGTTTTAAATTTTCTACTAACAATCATTTATTAAGTAAAGCATTTGTTAGCACAGATGCTCTGGAGACATGTGTTAACGAATAATGCATGACAGGAATTGCATAAATATGTGGAGCAAGCAATCACAATATATCACTTAAATGTTGATGGTTCTCCAAAACTGTGAGCTCCTCAGCAATTCAAAGTGAAATTTAATTTGACAATATTTAATTGTAATATAGTGGTAACCACATAAGAAAAAAAAGAGAACTCCTATTGCTCTAATGGGAAAATTAATGTAATTCAGTTGATATGTCTGGTATTAGAATGAAGAAATAACTTTCAATTGGAAATTATTAGTTCAATTTTAATACAGGTGCATGTATGCATAAGGAGAGTAGTGCAAGTTTCCAGGTTTATAATAAACTAACTGGGTCATATTTGGAAAGAAGTTTTCAAAGATTACCATATGGTCATGTTGAAATGGGTTATGACCAGAAAATGAACGTAATATCTGTCCTAAAATTTGGCAAAAGGCAATGGCATGAATGAGTATATCAATAGAATCAAGGCATTTACAACAATGTATTCATAACAAGACAAATCTGAAAAAAGAATCTTGGGTCTATGATAATAAAGAAAATATAATTCACTTACACTGACTTTTAACTAAACAGAACAAAATAAAATTTATTGCACTTTCCTAAAAAGCCCTTAGGGTTATCATAATTATTTGTAAGATGAGGAATAAAAATTAATCCCAAAATTTATACCAACTGAAACTATCATCATTATTGTTTACCTGAAAATTAAAAAAAAAATGTTTCATTACAGAGTAAATCAAAGCATCTTAATGATGAATTAACAGAATTGATAATATTTAGGCTAGTTTTAGCTAATGAACAGGAGTTCACGAGAAAACAAAAACATAACTACAGCTCATTCTTTCCAAATTCTGATCACCATTAAGCAAATGGTCCTTCAGGAATAGACTCAATAGGTTTGGCGAAAGTTTAGCCACATAAACATACATAGCTATATAAAAGAGATTCAGCAATGAGAGTCCCTGTACTTGCAAAAGACTTATCCCCATCCCTGGTTGGCATGGTTAGCTCCACAATGGCTATGAGATACCCTGAGCAAGTACATCACTGTCTATTGGCCAATGACCATTTCCAACTACACCTTTCCTCCATGAACAAAAATTAGGATCATAATGGTATCTGAAATAGTGTTCAAAAGATGTTCTTTCTTCATTTATTTGTTTTTAATGGATATGTAGTATTTTTGCATGTTTCCATGGAGAGAGGTACACATGTCTGTACAGACATCTGTATGACTATAGGCCTTACGCTGATATCTAGAGTCTGCCAGTCTATTGGACAGTGCTGCCTATTATAAGTAAAATGGGATTTTCCTTATAATTATAGCGCACAGCTAGCTCTGTAAACACCTTAACAGCAGTCTACTTTAACAATTCTCTAGGTATCCCTTGATCTAGTAAAGTTGAGAATAAAGGTTACCATCACATGTATTAAAAACCTCACTTTCTCAGCAAGGTTTTGCATGTGTAGTAGTATTATAATCTCAAATGAAATCTAACACAAATCATACCCCGCTGCTTCAGTTTTCCTTATAAACAACATACATACTGGATTTTGTTGTTGTTTTTACTTTTATTCAATTTTATGTTTCCTACAACTCTATCACAGACCACATTTTTCATAATCAATGAATATATGCTGATTAATATATCATTCCATATTTTCTGATGATTTCATATATGCATACAATGTGTTTTGAACACATCAACGCCCATTCCTCCCCTCAATACCTCCTTGTCCTTTCCAACACTTTTCACCCCCAAATAGGTATACAATGTATTAATTCTTTTAAAACCTACTAAATCCCTTTAATGTTGCCTGTATGTGCATGGAAGTATATAATCTAATTGAGAGTGCATAGTGTCTCGGGGATTTGTTCCTGAAGGAAACTGACTCCGTCTTACCCAACAGCCATAAATTAACAATAGTGACTGCAACAAGGGTAGAATTTGATGAGCCCCTCTCTCATCCAATCTGGGACTTGGGAGGCTATATGATGTATATAGTAACAAACACTATGATTTCATGAGTGCAACTTTAATGGCAAGTCTGGCAAACACTGTTGCATTATACACATCCACCCTCTCTGGCTCTTACAATGTTTCTACCTCTTCTTCGATGATTTCTGAGCTTTGGGAAGGGGACATGTGTGATATAACTGACCTATTTAGAGGTAAAGTGCTGTAGGATGTTCTGTATGTCCTGTGGGAGCCCGTTCTTGGGTTCCTCATGGCTTTACCCAGCAGGTCCTCATAGAGGATGATTAGGACCATGGGCCTGAGTGCAGGTGTCTGAGATGGTCTGCACTTGGCTGTGCTGGGGGATGGTCTGTATGTCAAGTTGCTCTGATTGGTCAATAAATAAAACCTGATTGGCTGTGGCTAGGCAGGAAGTATAGGCGGGACTAACAGACAGGAGAAATAAAAGAACAGGAAGACAGGAGTCACTGCCTGCAACTGCCGCCAGGACAAGGAAGATGTAAAGTACCGGTAAGCCATGAGCCACGTGGCAAGGTATAGATTTATACAAATGGACTAATTTAAGATATAAGAACAGTTAGCAAGAAGCCTGCCACGGCCATATAGTTTGTAAACAAAATAAGTCTCTGTGTTTACTTGGTTGTGTCTGAGCGGCTGTGGGACTGGAGGGTGGGAGAGATTTGTCCTGACTGTGGGCAAGCCAGGAAAACTCTAGCTACAAATGGTGCCCAACGTGGGGCAAGAGTTTCTACCTAAAACCTGAGAAAAGATTCTAAAACAGCTTCCTAATTATCTCTCTCAAATGAGTGGCAGCTTTCCAGTTTGAGCTACTGGTGCGTTCCTAGTATGTGCGCTCTATCTGCCATATGGCAGGAATGAGGCCTCTGCAAGTGGCACATTAAGCTGTGTGGTGGATTTAGCCTTTGCTAGTACAAAACAAAAAAGGTTTCTGGGCTACACGCTGCTTGGATAAAAGCATAGACCCACGATAGCTCCCAGAGCTGGCAGTGAACTACCACCACCATGTTGGGAAGCTGAGGTGGGTGGAGCCAGCAGTCATAGCGCTGTTTCAGTTTACAAATGCTGCAGTTTAAAGCAATAGATTCACAATAAGACAGATTCGGATGGAACAGGACTTTAAATGCTTTACAATGTGTGTAAAAATGTACATAGGCTTGGAAGAGAGAGAAAAAGGAACATAGGCAGTTACATAAAGAAATAGAAAGTTTAAAAAAAATAAAGTCTTTAAAGAGAAAGTAAAAGTAATATAAAAAATAAGCCATGTAAAGATGGATATCACACAGAGAGTCTGGATTATATTGCCTTTGGGATTTTTAACTGCAGAAAAACATTTGATAGTAAAAGATGTTGAGTTAAACCAATATGTATATATTAAAGATACCTTGACTTCAAAATTTGGATCTAAGGATGTGTTGCTTTGGAAAGGAGACTCTGCTTTTATTTCACAGAAAGCCAGAGGCTATGGGTTTGTTCCAGATTAAGATACATCAGGTTTGACCAGCCAAGACCCCCTGAAAGGTCTCCGATGACACCATGGCCCAGATGATCCAACATCCAGAATTGTTTCAAGGCAAATGGCTCAGACGATACAGCCTCATGGACTATTCCATAATCCTAAAATTTTCTTTGTATCCCCATAAGATACAGCGCACCCCCTCCACCAGGAAGTAGTAAGAGAAGCTATGCCCAAATTCCCAAATTATATGTAATTTTACTTTGTTAAGGTTAAAACCTTCCGTTTTGAAAAAAAAAAAAAGGGGGGGTGCTGTGGGATGTTCGGTATATCTGTATTTCATGTTCTCTTATTCCCTGAACATTGAGCGGCTCTCGCTCTCTATATTAATCACCACTACTACAAAATGACACTTCTTTGATGAAGATAGAGAGATTCACTATGCTATAGATATAAACATAAGAACATGGCCTCAAAGCCTAATACAATGCCCCATTTTTTTATCTTTGGAACTGTGCCTGTGCCTTAATCTACTGTTATTCAGTCAGCAATTGCAACCCCACAGTTACTGGCCTGCTTCTCTGGCAGTGGCCCAGTCAAGCAGGCCACAGTCTGGTGGAAATTCTGTTCCCATAGCCACTAGTCCTGCAACTGCCACTAAAAGTAGCTTAACTAAAACTCTATTGTTCAATAAAATGATAAGATTCAAGTTTCAAATGCTGGGGTGAAAACCTTTTAGCTCAGAGAGGCTGGGTAGCAACTAGCTAAACTTCTTTCCTGGATGGTGTCTTCCAAAGAGAGTGTCCTTCCCCTCCACCCAAACAAACAAACAAACAAACAAAAAAAAAGCCATGCCACTTCAAATTCCTCACTACTATTTCCTGTGCATCTCTCTTTATCTCCCAGATAGTCTCTGATGCTCTATGATTACTTGTTGCCAACTCATTGCTATCTCAGCATCCTGATCCATAGGTAATTTTATATAGTCAATACAAATGCAAACTCAGGGTTCACAGTGTGATTGACTATCCCCCAACACTTTCCCCTGTTTCTACAAATAAAAAGGAAAGGTTTTAACTCTAAAGTAGTAAAACTATATACAACATGCACAATTATCAAGTTAGGATTACATTCGCAGTGTCCAGTCCATTTGTGTTTGGCAAACTCAGAGAAACTACTCTATTATCTATCCTAACTAGATTAGTCCAAAGTTTTGTACCTAATTCATTTGCTCTTCTAACTTGTATTACCAACCCAAATTTTCTTAGATAAGCAATTTAAACTTTTATGTCTCTCAAACTTAAACAATTTATACCTCCTTTGTGAGTTTCATTTCTCAGTTTGGCAACAATGAAAACTATAACAATATCTATCTCATCTTCAAATCCATCAGAGCCTTGAGAAGAATGTAATATTATTTGAGTAAACAGGAGCTGCAGAGCAAACAACTTCCAAAACTAAGAAATGACAGAAACTGATTGCCTAGGTAGTCACCTAAGATTCCTTAGCAATGTTGGGGCATCCATCATCTTTGGCCTACAGGCCTGGAATATCTGACAGATTTCTGTGAAGCAGGAATTTCAAAGGACTGTCCTACTTTATCTTGGCCAAGTCAGCTTCTTTTGTGTCCTGCTCATCCAACTTCGACAGCATACTGTCAGCAGTCAAGACAATGGCAATTTCTTGCCCAGTGGCTAACTTTGCAACAAGCAAAGCATACTATCTATCTATATATATATATATATATATAGATAGATATAGATATATATATATATATATATATATATATATATATATATATATAGATATAGATAGATATAGATATATAGATATATAGATATATAGATATAGATAGATATAGATAGATATAGATAGATATAGATATAGATAGATAGATAGATAGATAGATAGATAGATAGATAGATAGATAGATAGATAGATATAGATAGAGATATACATAGATAGATGATAGATAGATAGATAGATAGATAGATAGATAGATAGATAGATAGATAGATAGATAGACAGACAGAGATATTTGATGCTCATCATTCTTTTTTGAAATAAACTGATGTGATGCCAGGAACAGATGTGTCTCACTGTCATTGAAAGCCTTAGGTTACTAAAACATCTTAAATGCCAATTTTTTTAGGTCTTTAAAGTGTTTGAAGATAAAATATATCTCTGTTTCATCTTGAGAACATACCTAACAGAACTACAATTTTGATGATGGTAGATGACTAATTACTAACCTTATTCTTAATTATGTATTTCTTAATTATACATTGCTATGAGCCACAGGAATTTAGTAACAATTCAGCTGAAATTAGTAACGATATACCTGGAAGAATCAAGGAATTCTTCCAGAGGAAAAGTCAAATCTCAGGGAGTATCTGGTGTTATTCAGCTTTTAATATATCAGCTGTTTCCTGCTATGAATTTCATATGACTCTCATAGCTTTCTGAAGAACTTCTAACAGTGTGTTTTATCTGAAATACCTCTCAAGTATCTAAGACAAATGGCATACAGATGGACCAATTGTTAAGGACCTAATTAAGACAGGCAGATGTTAGATTCATAGCTTTGTTTCTTATGCAAATGAAGCTCAGAACCTTAATTCTCTCACAGACCAAGTGGCATTCCAGAGCAACTGATTCAAAACAAAAGTGCTTTTTTCATACCAGGTGCAGTGAAGCTGTGAGGCATGTTTCCTAGCTCTGAGCAGAGTCACCCCAACCTGCCAGAAAATGGCAAATTGGAAGCCTTTCATTGTATTGTAAGTTCATTACAGCTTAAAAGGTTGGAGACAGGTCATGGAAAGAAGAATGGGAATGAATGAGGATGGAGGAGAATGAAGGTGAAGATGAGAATAGAGACAGAAAAGATCTTAGAGCTATGAGAGAGCATGAGGAGAAGGGACAGAGAGGAGTTAAGTATGAGTAAAGAATTGAAGCTTTGTAGACAGAATTTCATCTCAGAGGAATCTAGTGGATGGACTATACAGCTTGGTGTACTTATATTCATTCCCTCAGATTATTCTCACCATTGGTAGCATCTCTTCTGGATCCCTGAGAAGGAGACTATAGAGGCTAGACCCCAATAGTTACAATTTTAAATGAGCTGCATAGTTATAATGCCTTAAACAAGAGTAGAAAAATATATACAGCCTAACAAAATATCATTAAATTTGTATCAATATACAAAAATCCATACCAATGTAAATTATTTGAAATTAATAGCTGCTTCTTAGTTTAAAGTAGATTCAATAATCTACCCTTTTATCCTACCTTTTCCATATGCCCCTTTTTTCTTTTCATAAAGATATCTTTGAATCCAACCTCCCTTGCTTAGTTTCCTCCCTATCACGACCACTAACAATTTGCAACCAACCATTCTAAATGATGACAAACATTCATAACCCACTGAACAACCAAAAACCACTCACCCACCCTTTGGAATGTGGGCTTTTCATTCTTTTTTTTTTTTCTTTTGGTTTTTTGAGACAGGGTTTCTCCATGTAGTTTTGGTGCCTGTCCTAGATCTAGCTCTGTAGACCATGCTAGCCTTGAACTCATAGAGATCTGCTTGGCTCTGCCTCCTGAGTACTTGGATTAAACATGTAAACCGCCACCATCCAGAAGGCATTGCATTCTTAAAATTACTTTCTGCTGTCTTAGGGCAATGGTATCTTTAGGAGATCCTTAGAAATTTGGGATAATGGTCAAGTCCTGGGAAAGCCAGTGTTTAGTCTCTGTGTGATTGTAAAGTTCAGGGCTTATCATCTGCTGTCATGGGTAGAGTAGTGTGTGAGGCTGGACCATTTCAACTAACTGCCTTGCAATCATCCTGAGAAGTTTGTAGTTCAATGCTGATTTTTGGGTGGTATTTGTCAGCTTAATGGTATTACCAAAATCCAGGTGGAATCATTATTGTGGGGACTCATCATCCTTTTGGAGATTTCAAAAATCACTGTTAGGAATAGTCATGGCTTACTATAGAAAACTTGGATATTTTAATTGTCATTAGCAGCAGATCTCAGATAGGTTAAAGGACCACAATCTATTAAGTATATCTGAGGTACACAAACTTAATTCCTAATTACTTGCTTCAGACTTAAGCCAGAAATTATGCACAGGAAGCTAGATAAAGCCTATTTCTATAATTAATTAGTACTCCATATGACCATTAATATCATAATAAAGAGTTTAAACATGTATACATTAATCTTATAAATTTTGAGATAACGTTTATACTTAAAAACTTTAAAGAGTCAAAATAAAACTAAAGAATTATGAAATTAGTGACAATAGAATAATTCATATTTTTTTTCTGTCTTATATCAGTTGGCTTTTTTGACATGAGAAAGATTTGGGATTTTTCTTTCACAAACATGCTTGGGCTTAGAGAGGAAGTGAGCCACACTTGAACTTCAAAGCAACCTTTGAGTTTTTAATTAAATTAGGACCACAAAAAGGCTATTTGCCTTTAATGTTTGTAGAGAGCAGCAGAAACAAATATATGGGGAGATTTATGAAATTTTATCCTGCTGGAAATGTGCCATACCATTAATCCAAATTTACTCTTTTTCTTGGACATTTTTCTCTGGATGACATCTCATTTGTTCAATGGTCTTGAGATTTCTTAGTTGGATGGTTTTACTCTCCTGGAAGGACAAAAAGAAAATACCTCCCCAATCCTAACTTTGAGAGTTCCTTTTTGTCAGGTTATATCTTTGTTAAGACAAAATATTTTTGACAACAGAAGAAGTATATTTTAATAATAATTTTTGTCTTACCTGATCAAATGAAAGCCACTAATTTGTTTATAAGTTTGGATTGAATGGTCACTCTGTTTGATGAACTATCATGTCTCCTAACCAAGAAGTCTCTTCTGTTAAAATAACCTTTACCAATCTTTATGGTAGCCATAGTATTTCATCTCCTGTGGAAACAAAAGCAAGACCTCTTCCCCAATGTAACACATACCTGGTTTCCATTCTGAGGTTAACACATCTTTAAAATATAGTTGCTGATTTAATTCAGCAGATTTTTGCTATTATCCAATGTCTCTCCACAGCCATTTTTTTCTTTAAGTTCACATTTAAAAAAATTAAAGTAAATGAAACACTGAGTAATCTATTTCTGGTGTTCTTCATTGCACAATTCAGTCTATTAAGCATATATTTCACAGTGCAATTTTATTTTTCTATAACTACTTGCCCTGTGTGACTGTGAGGTATACTTCTAATATACTCTATCATGTAATATGCAAAAAAAACTGTTTTATTTTACTAGAGATATATGCTAAAGCAATGTCAGTTTTAAATTATACAAGTGCTCCATAAAGGCCATGACTTCTAATAAGCATGTCATTACAAAATCAGCCTTTTCAGAATTTAAAGCAGTTGACCATTGAAATTCTGATTCTTTATTTAATGAACAAGTAGGACATTTCCTTATAATTTATTTGGCTTTTTGACAAATGATAGAAAAAAAAAAAACTTTCTTCAAACCTTTTCTATTAACATGATGTTTCTTATGAAATTCTTAGGCTTCTAGTACATTTCCAACTAATAGCTGACAAATTTCATCATTACCTTATGTCAGAGGGTCTGGTGGACCTATATGGGATCTGATATACATTATATACATAGGATGCTTTCTATTTCTTTTTTGTTTGTTTGTTTGTTTGCTTGTTTGTTTTTAGTTTGTTTGGTTTTCAAGACAGGGTTTTTCTGTTTAGCTTTGCGCCTGTCCTGGAACTCACTTGGTAGCCCAGGCTGGTCTCGAACTCACAGAGATCCAACTGGCTCTGCCTCCTGAGTGCTGGGATTAAAGACGTGTGCCACCAACACCCAGCTTGATGCTTTCTACTTCTGATTACTTGTTGTAGTTGAAAAAATAACAAAATTAATTCTGAATCATCTGAAATAAGCTCAACAGTTTCAAGATATAAATCAACATTTTCTTCATATTGAGAGTCAGTAACTATATTAAGATGTTCTGAAAATTCTAACAATACCATAATAATAGCATATAATTTTGATTTCTGCACTGAATCAGAAGGGCTTTGAATCACTTTATTTATTTTTCCTGACTTATAAGATGACTTTCTTGAATTATTTACATCAGTATAGAATGTAGGGGCTCCAGAAATTGCAGTTCCCTTTATTATATGAGGGCTATTCCAATTAGTTCTGTTTACAAACTGAAATATCTTTCTTTTGGAATATTTATTGCTACTCTCTTTTAAAAAAATTACTGTAAGATCTTTGCCAATGTTCATTTTCTGCCCATACTAAGGCAATTTCAGCATTCATAAAAGGTACCACGATTTCTGATTGATCTGCTTCTGCTAATTGATGAAGCCTCAATTTGCCTTCCAGAATCAATTCAGAAACCCTTTCTACATGTCTTCATTTTCTTCTCTGTTTGTGTGGTAAAAAAAAAAAAAAAATCCCTCTAAGATGTTATTTTCTCTTTGCATAAGAATTCTTATAGGAGAATGAGTAGTAGGCAAAATAACTAGAAAACAATCTCTAGATTTAAGCGATCCACATGTGAATCCTATAATTTCTTTTCTACCAGGGCCAATTCTCTCTCAGCCTCAGCTGATAGTTATCTTTGATTATTTACATCCTTATTACCACATAAGGTTTGAAATAAATTGCTTAGTTCTTGAGTTCTCAAGCCAGTTGATATCTTCCAGCAATTTTTGAAAATCATTAAGAGTTCATAATTTATCTCTCCTGATCTGTACTTTTTATAGTTGAATTTTCTGTAAACATATCTCATATACAAAATAATTAACAGAACCTCCACTTTATGTTTTTTGGGGGGAATAATTTACAATCCCCAAGGCAAATTCTCTTTACTTCATCAATCACTATAAATAGACCATCCCTTAGGTAATAAAGAAGGCAAAAAAATTCCAGACTGTAAAGAGCTCATTGGCTGTATCACCTTATTTATGGTTTTTAAATCTGTTAACATTCTCCATTTTCCAGATTTCTTTTTTAATGACAAATATAGGATAATTCCAAGATGGGATTCTTCAATGTGTTGAACATTTAACTGCTTCTGTATGAGTTGTTCTAATTCCTGTAATTTTTTTTCTGATAACAAAGTCTAGTGTTCCACCCAGACAAACTTGTCAGTTAACCATTTTAAAGGTAGGACTGTTGATATCTTTGAAAGATTAGCAGCTGTTGTGCCCTGCTTATGTATAACCTGTACAGTCAGTGAACCTTCTTGATTAAAAACTTTTAATATTTTTTTCTCAGAACCATATGTTAGTTTAAGTCTTGCTTCTGAAATTGGAGGAATGTTAATCTTGGGATTCCATTGTTGTAACAAATTATATCCTCATAAATTCATTGCTACTATAGCCATATATCATTTTAGTTTTCCACTCTGTTCTTCTGGCCCTGTATACTCAACCCATTTTGCACTTCACCTGAGATAAAGTTTCCATTCCTAGAAGCTGAGCATTTACCTCATTAAGAAGGTAATCTGGATGCCAAGATTTTGGAGAAATTATTGTTACATCTGTAGCTGTGTCTCTAAACCCTTAATTTCAATACCATTTATTTATAGTTTTAGCTTTTGCCTTAGATCATTTATAGAAATTTGTCAAAATACTTGTTTTATTGTCTTTCCTGAAATTTTTGTTTTATTTACTGAAGCTAATATTTCATCCAGAGCAGTATCCATTTTAACAATAGATAGTGCGTCTTTTTATTGCTCTGTGTAGGAGTTTCCCCAATGCTGACAAGAAATAATTGAACCAAATTTGACAGTGTGACCTGTTATAGGCCCCCAAAGTTATTTCCTGATGCCAAAGTATTACCTAACCTGTCCCTTGTTTATCTGCATTTGTTAGTCCAAGGCCTGCCTTTACCATACCTTCTACATATGCCAGAAGACTGGGACCTTCTGTCTGGATTATCTCTAGAAAAATCATTGTTTCAAGGAACACCTTGCCTATAATCCTTTCAGATGACCTAGTTGAACACAATTAAAACATTTGACTTTCAGATTTTTATTAAAATTTCAAGAAAACACATCTATTCAAGTAACATCATAAGTGTGAGATCCAATAACAGAAGTATTTCAGGTCCATTCATCTATGGGTGTTGATCCAACCTTTAAAGGCTGAATCACCCTTTTGCATTCTGAATTAGTAGTTTCAAAAGCCAAAGATTCAATTAATATTTCTCTAACATCTGGATATGATATCATTCTATTTACAGCTTTAGTCAATATTTGTAAAGAATCAGATAAGGCCACTTGTGGGCCTTGTATAATTTTAGTAAATGACTCAATACTCTCTCCTGATTCTTCAACCCTGTCCCAAGCATTCAAAGCTGCAATATGGCATAGAACCAAGGTGTAATCATGAAATATAGACTGTCTTTGCCAATCAGCATACTTGACTTCACCGAGGAGCTGATCTTGGGAAATTTCGTGATCTCTATCCCTATCACATTTTCCTAGGACCCTAGCTTCCTCTTTCTACCATTTTTTTCATTGTAATTGAGGACCAGCTACCAATACTGCTGTAACTAAATATTTCAAATCTTGTGGAATAATTCTGTTCCTAGTTGCCCATGAATTTAAAAGCTGCTTTACAAAGGGCAAATGTATAACATATGAAATGACTGCTTTCTTAAATCTCTTCAAATATAACATTTCTACAGGATTCCAATTAACTTCTTGATATCCTTAGAGGTACCTATTATCTGGTGGTCACTCTTATATGGTAACTGGAAAAATTAAAGTTGGTGTTTTAATAACCTTAGTTCAGCCCTCTTCAGTTTCATAATGCAATGATGTAGTAGGTTCTGCTCTAAATTCCTCTGTCAGTGTCTGAGTATGTTTCTTATTTTCATTAGTAGATCTTCTAAAGTTTGTATCTTATCAGTCAAACTTTTCTTATTTTCACTGATAAGTCTTTTTAAGGCTTGTGTCTTAGCAGTAGTAAGTCTTTCTAAAGCTTACATTTTATTATTATTAAGCCTTTCTAAGTCTTGTATCTTATCAGCCAAATTATTATATTTGACACAGTTATCAAACAAGTTTTTTTTTCCATCACAGGCAATTTATTTTGTTCTATTCATTCACAGTTAATACAGAAAATACTTGGAAACATTTCCATATAATGTTTGACACAGAAATCATCAAATAGAAGTATACAATGTTGACAGGAGGCAGTACATTTATAATTTATAACCCCAAATGTATTTATAAATTAGACATGGGAAGATCTACAAATGAAATTATGAAAGTTCACCAAAGTCATTTAATCTGTCGGTTTCTCATTCATTTTTATGTCTTAATAATATTCTATTGTATGAATAAGCCACATTTTATTTCTCTCCAGTATTTGATAGCTATTTGAGTTGTTTTAACTTTTTTACTATTAGCAACACACTGCTGTAAACCTTCATGTACATGTTTCATAGGTGCACATTTTCAGTAGTTTGAGGATATATTCCTAAGGGTAGAATTGTTGAGTAACAGAGTAACAATGTTTTGCATTTTGACCAACCACCAAACTGTTTTGCCAAAGTGGCACACCATTTTACAATCTCACCAAATCCTTGTTTTTAAGGCTCTGATTTTTGTACAAAAGCATTCAATCATTCTGTCAGACCAAACCAGGAAAGGTAAGGTATAGTTCAGAGCTATTCTATTCCATTTACTATGCAAAGCCATTCTTGGCATTTGCAACTCTCAGCCCTTTTGAGTATTCTTGCAGTGTTCACCTTTTTCTCCACCACTTTTTTTTCTTCTTTTTTTTTTCTGGTTTATTTCTATCTATTACAAATGTATAAAAAATCCTCCATCAACGCTGCTGTTAGCAGCAGAACCTTGAGAAATATACCTTTGGTTTGCCTCAGAAAAGGAACACATATTGCACTGTAAAGTTTATAAAATTAGCGCAAAACATTGTGATAATGTTACAATACCAGTTTTAAGAGTTCAGTGACTAATGGGGAGCCAATGGGATACATGCAGAACTGTGAAAGCGATCTCACTTAGCCAGCTGTACACGTAGACTGTAAATCTACATTCAGATCATTTCTGAACTAAGACTATCATCTCAGTTTATCTGTTGAGGTCAACCAGGAAACCCTAGAATATACCTTGATTTTTGCAAAAAACAAAATAGGGGGAGGGGTTTCTTCAGCATTTCAGTCCACGAGTAACAGTATCCTAACAGGCAAAGTGTTCTCTCACTGTCAACATAGAATGAACTGCTGCTGGAGGTCAACTTGGGTTTTAATTTGCATTAGCACTTACATGCATAGTAGTCCAAGTTGTTGACCTCATGACTTTAAAAAGTAACTCTAAAAAAGTAAAATGGCCCTTCTTGGAAGACTAAAGAAAGACATCCAGCCACAGTTGTAAAAAGTCTCATCAAAACAATATACCCTTTTATGAATTACGCCTCAATTAAAAAAAAAAAGTAGCCCCAAATAAGAAGCAGCTCTGAAAAAGAAAATATAACTTAAGATATTTGAAAAAAACAAGGTGAATACAGGTTCAAAAATAATTAAGATACATTTTCTTAAGGCTACCTAGAATTAGGCTTTAAAGAATTCTACCATTTCAAGTTTACCACTAGTTACTAGATACCTATTTACAAACAAGATGTTCACTTTTTTGTTCCTTTATCAAGAGAAAAATCTACCTTCAGACTATGAGGGTGGTGATGGGGAGGGACTAGAAAACAAGATTCAAACAATCCCATGCAAATATCACATTTTTCAAATGGAAGAACTCCAAACTGCACTAGAAGTTCCAATCACTAAGACACTTTCCATTGAAATGATTTAAGTACAACTACATGGCACCAAGGTTTAGGCCTAATATAGGCCTGACAACCAAGTCCTTGTTTTCTGGAAGAAAGGCCTCAAAAGTCCCACTCAATTCCACATAACAATACTTCAAAGATTGTGGGGCGTTTACCCACCACCCCCACAGCTTCCCAGAGTTTTCTTGAGTGCGAGCAGCAGGAAATATTAGATAGAAGGATTTATAGCGGAGAATGTTGCGGAGATAAACAGATAGAAAATAAAGGATAGCCTCGAGAGGGCCTGGAACCTATTCCAACGGGCCCGGACTGTCTCTGGTCCAGGGTTTTTATAGAGACGCCAAGGGGTGGAGCAAAAGACCTCCTCCCCCAGCACAGCCAAGTGCAGACCATCTCAGACACCTGCACTCAGGCCCGTGGTCCTGATCATCCTCTATTTGGACCTGCTGGGTAAAGCCACGAGGAACCCCAGAACGGGCTCCCACAGGTCCCCCCTTCTTAATATATAAAAAAATAACTATTAATGGCTTACAGCAATCTCCATAGCTGTTACACCTCCCAGTATGGGAGTAGAGGATGATATAGATGGCATTTCTCTTTTGAATTAGGTCCAAGGTGACCACAGCAGTCTTAGCTGCCTCAAGCCCTTTCTAAACCAAAACTCTTAAGGCAACTACAAACTTAAAGAATCCCTTAGCTTCATCATTACCATTAACAGGTTAACATAAATATTGCTATACATAGTCACAATTCTCTCAATCTTACAACTCAAAGCAAACTCTTAACAGAACCATTAGAATTAGCATATATGGTGCTATATATAGTTAACAATTTTCTCCGTCTTACAACTTTAACTCAGGAAAAACTTTGATGTATTCACATCAAACTTAAACATTTCCTCAATTCCACCAAGCCAGGGTGCATTAATATCAATAGGTTTCTGCGAACATAATTCAATCTCATAGCTCCTCCTTTTCTTTATAATTTTTAAGCAAAATCTCAAGCCTAGTTAGAAAACCCAAACTTTTCTGTTTAAACAACACAAAACCAGTTCCATAAGTAATTCCATTTTTACATAAACAGTTCCACAAAACAATTCATAAATCTCCAGTTAATAAAGCATATATGCATACACAAAATTGCATCTTGATTCTAAGTAGAAATACATTTCTTCATTTAAACAGTTCCGTTTTTAACCCAATTCCAGAAAACTGTTCCTAGGTCATTACTATAAGTAAGCTCAAAATTGTCCCATTGCAATGAAATCTCTATTGTTCATTTCATTTAAGTACCAAAATTCAAATGATAAATATTGGTACTAGCCTTCCAAATTTGAAGAAATCCATAACCAAAATCTGTAATTTTATCTCATTTTAAGTTCAAAAAGTTCAAACAAGAAATAAATTCTGGTATCAGGCTTTCACTTCCAAATATGAAGAGACATTTTACAACCAAAACTTTTTGCAGTTAACAATTTTTGTTCAAACAAGCGTCTCTGCAACTTTTGTTCTCACAGACCTTTTTAGTTATAGTAATATTTTAAACCGCACCGTTTTTGCTGTTAGCTCAGATTTTTCTGTGCTGTGTTGATATTCCACGGATCTCAGCTGTGGATGCCTTGTGCTGGTTCTGGCGTCCGCCATTCTTAGCTTCTTAGCAGCTTCTGGAGCTTTTGAAACCATTCAGACTGCCTACCTTGCAGTCTACTAGGACACTATCTCCTGTGTCTCAGGTGTTTTCACCATATACATTAATAGACTCACACTTAACATTTACACTTTTTCACAAACTCACATAACATGTGCTTAAGCATAAACTCACTCAACATTACACATTTTTACAAACTCACATATTAACATCTACTTATTTATACTTTAAGGAAACTATAGAACTACTTTAGCAAATATATTTCTTATTAATTCTTATTACTTATATTCATTCCATCTTATTTCTTATTTAAACTTACATTTACAACTAGCATCTTACAAGTTTATTACAACATGTCTTAAGACTACCTTAGATACTTCTTACAAGCTTATATTCTTAAAGGAACTCTATAGATCTATTTTACAAACTTATATAGGCTACCATTAGCATATATCTAACTTAGCAAAACACCTAAGATTTCTTAACACAGATCTAACAAGACAGAATTTTTACAAACTCACATATCTTATTTTCATTTTTCTACTTCTTACTCTTAATTATTATCACTATCTCTATTATAAAGATTCTCTTAACTAGACAGGAAGTGCGTACATCATTTCTAAAGTTTAGAGTTCATAGTCAGTTTTGTTATAAAGCACTGGGATTTAGTGAGTGTTGTCATTATAGAGTTGTGATACTTGTTGCTAGGGTACTGTAACATTCTCCGGACAAAGCCACATCCCAAAGTTGCCAGTTCTCTCAGCCATTCCGGACCAGCAGAGATGGACTGTCAGCGGTAGATAGTTTTGAACTAGAGGCTGTCCCTTCACCCAAATTCATAATAGCTCCCCTAAGAACTTTAACTCAAACGTTTCTATCACAGCAGTACTTTTGGTTTGCTCTACTGAAAAACTTCACTTCACACTGAGGGTGAAATTACCATATTTAGCTGCTGTAAAGCTCTTCACCAAAAACTGCACAGCTATTAGGTGGTATTTTAAAGATTTTAAAGTGACTTGTTTGCTCTTATAGGTAGCTTTTTGTCATCCAATTGCCGTAAAAACTTTGCACAGCTATTAGGGTAAATAAGGCATTTTACCAACGGCGCCCCAAACCACGAAGCACCTAGTTCCGTATCCTTTCAATTTTTCATTGGAACTGACACTTAAACCCTTAGACGACTTTTCCACTTTTTCTTTTAAAAGCTGTATTTTAATTTTAGAGCTGACAAAAGTGTTTCAGGGCAATGTCTCCATCTTTAGCGGAAAAACTACCTTTCCCAGAATGCATTTCCCTTATATCAGTCCATAATAAAATCAGTCCCATATCAGTCCCTTATATCAGTCCCTTATATCATTTCCCATAGTTCTTTTTGGGTCTGAGAGTCAACTGGTTCTCTTTTACCAGACTTGCTTACAAATTCTTGCCCGGGAGGTTTGAACAAAGTTTTTTGCTTTTGCAACGGGAGATTTGAACAAGCATTTTACATTTTCAGCTATGGCACATTGGGAGGTTTCTGATCTCTCAGTTGGCTTCAACAGGTGTCTCTCCTTCATCAGACACTGGCCCCCCGAATTAGAACCGCACCTGCCTCATTAGCGCGCACTGAGGCTGGCATTTCTGATAGCAACTTTCCTCGGGGCTTGTGCTTGCCTTAGCCAGTCAGTGAAAAACAAGATCATTTACAACAGCTTTTCCATAGCCCTTTCAGAGAGATTTTTTCCACTGATTTATCTCATTTTGCTTGCTCCTTCCTTCCCCAGATGCAGAGCTTCAGGTATCTGTCTGCGGCTCTGTACCTCTGCTAGCTGCCTTTGGAGGTAGGGGCTTTTTTTCTCCCCCTGAATCTGCCTCAAATTCTAGCAGCTTTTTCAGGTCATATTTTCTGGGGAGGATTATGTCCCTTCTCTGTTTCTTCAGAGTCTTTCTCCCAGACAGTTTCCAGTTTGGTCTCAGTTTATCCCCTCTACCCCAGAAACAGTTTCCGACACTAGAGCGGCGGCTTTCCCTGCTACTGAAGGTAGGGGCTTTAGTCTGTTTCTTTTTTCGGGGTCTGTGTAGTTTGCGTACAGACTGAAAAATTTAACAAGGGATGTTTTTGCCACTTCTAAACTCACATTAGGACAGGTGTTTTGCATCCTCAGGCCTTCACCTGGCCCAGTCCCCCAGTGGGTTGTTTTTGCTTGTCTGGGTGCTCAAGGACAGAGCTTATGCCAGAGGCAATCACCCCTCAGGGCTACACTCCCTCGTCTCATCGGGAGTCAGTTGAAACAAAGCTTTCTCAAAGAGGTGCTTTCTCTGACAGAAAAGAAAGCTTTACTCCTGGATAGTTCTGTTCTGCCCTGGCTGGACTCTTTCCCCAGACAGCGTTCTGACTCGGCAGCACAACTGCTTCAGACAGAGTTCAGCTTTACTGTTTTCCCAGAAAGGTCCTTTCTCTGATAGGAAAGCTTTTTCTCAGATTTCTTTTTGCAGCTGTGGACCTATCAAACCGGGACTTGTAGGAAAGTGGACAACTGTGCTGTTCCCACTGGCTTTAGTTTTGTTTGTTCATTAGCAATCTTCCCCTGGGTCCTGCACCTTCCTGCCTCAGCTCTGTGCTCCAGGAAGTTTACAACTGCAGGAACCCTAGTATCCCCGAAATGCACTCCAACTCAGAGACGCTGGCCAGTCGCCTCTGGGTTTTTGGTCACAAGCGAGGATACAATGCTAACAGTTTGCATTGCTTCAGGGGATCTTTGCATTAGGACGATTAGGAGCACCTTTTCATTCGGAAATGCTCACTCAGAAACAAAACCCTTGATGCCTCAGCTCAGCTGTAACTGTGAAGCTTGGTTTTTTTGCTTTTCTCAGGCAAAGTTTCCTGCCCTTTGGGGCTCTCTGTAGCTCTTCACCCACACTCTCCTAAGCGTTTCCCTCAGGGTACTCTGACCCACTGTCTTTTACCAGCTTGAAGAGACAGAGCTTAGAAGGGGTTTTTAGAAACTTGTTCCTGCCTCCTGCATTGCAGGGAGGATTTTTTAATCTTGAGAACTTAGAGGGGTTTTGCTGTCTTAAGTTTGTTGTTTTCCCTTAGAGCTAATCACAGGTGGTCCCCATACTATCTTCAGGTGATTCTAATTTTTGTCCTTCTGAGAGAGTTTTGAAAGGCTTTTTAGAGAGATTTTTCCCCCTAAATTTTCCAAGAAAAGCTTTATAGTTTAAGAGAGATTTCCCCCCAGGATAAAGACCAACTTTTCCCAAAACTTCCCAACTTTAAACTTTGACTTCTTGCACCCCCATTTTTGCCTCAGGGAGAAATTACTTTCTCCTGCCGCTTGGATTTGGCATTTCAGCTGTCCCCAGGTCAAAGGCTTCCATAGGAAACTTTTTCTTCCCCATAAGCTCAAAGAAGAGCTTTTTTACTACCCGTAAAGCCCAAAGAAAGATTTTTTCCCCAGTTTGCTTTCAAAGCCCCCAAAGTTAGAAAATTGAAGAGTTTTTCTGTCTAGTTGCCTTACTTATTTTTTCCTACACAATCTTACACTTCTAAGTTTTTCCTAACTATATTACTACCCTATACCTTATACTTATCACAGATAGAAATTGAGAAAGGGATAGAAGATAGAAAATTTTGACAGAAGAGAATTTCGCTGCAGCATCGGACATCCTTCCAGTCCGCTTTCCTTTTCTCTCAAGGATAAAACCCCTGCCTTACCAAAAATATATATATATATAAAAATATATATATTCCATAACACCGGCATGCCTTTCCACTGGCAGGGCTGACTCAGCACTTTCACCAAAAACTCTGTAATAGAACTATTATTTTCCTTTATCTTTAGTCCCTATTACTTTGTCTTTAGTCCCTGTTCATTTGTCTTTAGTCCCCCCTTTTTTTGTCCCTTTTTTCTTTAGTCCCTTTTTTCCCCTTTCTTAGTCCCTTTTTTCCCCTTTCTTTAGTCCCTTTTTTTCTTGAGTCCCTTTTTTTCTTTAGTCCCTTTTTTTTCTTTAGTCCCTGTTCACGGCGCCATTCTGTGGGGCGTTTACCCACCACCACCACAGCTTCCCAGAGTTTTCTTGAGTGCGAGCAGCAGGAAATATTAGATAGAAGGATTTATAGCGGAGAATGTTGCGGAGATAAACAGATAGAAAATAAAGGATAGCCTCGAGAGGGCCTGGAACCTATTCCAACGGGCCCTGACTGTCTCTGGTCCAGGGTTTTTATAGAGACGCCAAGGGGTGGAGCAAAAGACCACCTCCCCCAGCACAGCCAAGTGCAGACCATCTCAGACACCTGCACTCAGGCCCGTGGTCCTGATCGTCCTCTATTCGGACCTGCTGGGTAAAGCCACGAAGAACCCCAGAACGGGCTCCCACAAAAGATCAATTAGGTTTTCCTTTCCTTAATATTTTTGTTTTTGACTTCTAATCTTAAAGACTAGATTAAAACTTAGCTCATTTCCCAGAAGGCATTGCTTCCCTTTGCTCTATGAAAGAGTCCACCAAGAAAGACCTCTTCCTCAAAACCATCTAGCCCCCAGCCTCCAGTCTGTACTTGTGATGCATCTCTCTCAATATCCTGAAAAGGTAATGTAGGTAAAATATGCTCATAAACATTAAAACTAGTTGTTAGAAAGATGTAACTAGCTTTATAATTTAAGTTTTAAAACATAAGTACTTGCAGCTTGATCTGCACTGACAATGATTGTCGAAGCCTAGCATTCAACATTTACAAATTCTCATTCACTCACACAAAACACACTATTATCACACAACTTGTGTCTTGAGAGAATCTTCTGCTTTTTAAATCTTTTGCCTCCCAGTCATTCCCAAGTTCAACCAACTTTAACTAAAACCTCACTCAGAATTTCACCAAGCTTTTCACCCACACATTAATGCTTGTCGTATCTTTCATCAACTGTCAAAATCTGAAGCCTGCTCAGAGATCGCCAGGTAAAAGAAAATAAATGAAATACACAGAGGTTATTTCAAAACAGAACATGACCATCATCAAAAAAAAAAAAGTCACGATTCCCAATTGGGATCATCTTTTGTTTCCCACATTGGACTATTTCACACTCCAGCATTGGCCAAAGGACACGAGAGCTGGTTCTGGAGCATACAGTTTCTCACACAGGTGTCCTCTGAGGAACACCAGAGACAAAGTCACGTGAGGCCTCTCCCGTACAGAGACTGTCTCACAGGGGCAGTGAGGGAGGACACCCACTAGTTTGTGGAGATCCCTGAGAGAGTATGATTCTTAAAATCTGGACTGTACATAATTCACATCAGCCCTGTTCAGGTACTTACTGGAAGAAAGATGCAGCTGTTTGCCAGAACTCAGCACTCCACTCTAGATCTCTGCTGCCTTAGTCTCCGTTGGGGATTTCCGAGTTCTGGTAGTTACCTGGACCACTTAGGCATTGCCACAAGACTTCTTCTCTTTTGAAACATCCTTTTTCTCTAGATATTAGGATAGCTACACCAGCTTGTTTCTTAGGTCCATTTGCTTGGAAAGCCTTTTCACAGCCCTTTATTCGGAGGTAGTGTCTATCTGAAGTTAAGGTGTGTTTCTTGTATGGAGCAGATGGATGGGTTGTGTTTTCTTATCCATTCTGTTAGCCTATGTCTTTTTATAGGTGAGTTGAGACTATTGATATTGATGGATATTAATGACCAGTGATTGTTAATTCCTGTTATTTTTTGTGGTTGTGTTGTGTTGTCCTTCTGTGGTGTATGTTGGTGTGGGATTATCTATTGCTTGATTTTTCATGGATGTGTTTAGCTTCTTTGGGTTGAATTTTCCCTTCTAGTGCTTTCTGTAGGGCTGGGTTTGTAGACAGGTATTGATTAAATCTGGTTTTATCCTGGAATATTTTGTTTACTCCGCCTATGGTGATTAAGAGTTTTGCTGGGTATAATAGTCTGGGTTGGCATCCGTGGTCTCTTAGTGTCTGCATGAGATTTGTCCATGATCTTCTAGCTTTCATAGTCTCTATTGAGTAGTCTGGTGTTATTCTGATGGATTTACCTTTATATGTTACTTGGTCTTTTTCCTTTGCGGCTCTTAATATTTTTTCTTTGTTCTGTGTGTTTAGTGTTTTGATTATTATGTGGCGAGGGGACATTTTTTTTGGATCCAGCCTATTCGGTGTTCTGTAAGCTTCTTGTATCTTCATAGGTATTTCTTTCTTTAGGTTAGGAAAGTTTTCTTCTATGATTTTGTTGAATATATTTTCTGTGCCTTTGAGTTGGTATTCTTGTCCTTCTTCTATCCCTATTATTCTTAGGTTTGGTCTTTTCATGGTGTCCCAAATTTCCTGGACGTTTTGTGTTATGACTTTTTTGTCTTTAGTGTTTTCTTTGACTGATGAATCTATTTTCTCTATTGTGTCTTCAGTGTCAGAGATTCTCTGTTCCATCTCTTGCAATTGGTTGGTTATGCTTGTTTCTGTAGTTCCTGTTCGTTTTGTCAGGATTTCTATTTCCAGCATTCCCTCAGCATGTGTTTTCTTTATTGTCTCAAATTCATTTTTCAGATCTTGGAATGTTTCTTTCATCTATTTAATTGCTTTTTCTTGGCTTGATTTGATTTCTTCCCATTTTTTGTTCATTTTTTCTTCCATTTCTTTAAGGGAGTTTTTTATTTCCTCTTTAATGGAGTTTTTCATTTCCTCTTTAAGGGAAGTTCTTATTTCCTCTTTAAGAGAGTTTTTCATTTCCTCTTTAAGGAAAGTTTTTATTTCCTCTTTAAGGTAGTTTTTCATTTCCTCTTTAAGGAAAGTTTTTATTTTCTCATTGAGGGAATGTTTTATTTCTTCTTTAAGGGCCTCTATCATCTTCTTAAAGTCATTTTTAGGGTTGATTTCTTCTGTTTCTTCTGTTATGGTATGTTTAGGTCTTGCAGGTGTAGAATCACTAGGTTCTGATGTTGCCATATAGGTCTTTATGCTATTGCCTGTATTTTTGCACTGGCGTCTACTCATCTTTTCCTCTGTGCGGTGCAGGTAGTGTCTGTGTCTGAGAGTGCCTCTCTTGTTCTAATTTTTAGTCTTGGCGTAGTAGGGGTTCTTGGTTAAATTGGTGCTATTGGGCTGTTTCTTCAGGGACAGCTGATTTCAGTCGGTGAATTATACACTTATGATTCTGGTGATCTGGTTTAGTGGCTGGGTAGGGCCTTCTGTGTTCCCAGGTCACGTTTTGTTCATTTGTCAACTCCTCAGCTGATCTTGTTTCTTCAGACTTCAAACTGCAGGCATCTGAATCCTCTCCCAGATGGGCCTCAGCCGAGCAGGGTAGTCTCACCAACACCTCCAAGTTGTTGGGTTTCACAGAATCAGCAGTTGGGCCCTGGGTTGTCCCCAGACAGAGTGCCCAGACTCACCCTGGTTCCAACCCACGGAGATAGCCTCTTACCCAGGTGTTGGGGCTAGGGGTGTCCCCGTTCCAAGCTCCTCTCTGTCCCCGGGCCTGTCTACTTCTGTGGGCCACCGCTGGGCCTGAATGTCTCTGTTGGCCGCCGCCACCGGGCCCATCCATCCCCGTCTGCTTATCTCCGCTGCAGGGCCTGTCCACCTCTGTGGGCCGCTGCTGGGCCTGAATGTCTCCGCCAGCTGCCGCTGGGCCTAAATGTCCCTGTCGGCCGCTGCCACTGGCCCGTCTACCTCCGAGGGCTGCTGCCACAGGCCTACCTGCGTCTGCTTGTCTCTGCCATCTTGAATCGGTCCTCAAACAAGTTTTTTTAAGTATAAGATATTAATTACCAAATGGAAAGTAATTACAAATGACATTTTGTCAATCCCAGTGAAGTCAATTGTGCCCTTATTCAAATTTCCATTTTCCATATTTAAACCCTCCATAGTAGCTCTATACTGGGTCTGAGCACTCTGCTCTGTGGTGTTCCCAATTCCTAACATGCAAAAGATTTTCTTTCTTTTTAATATTATTTCCTTTCTCCTAATGGAATTTCTAGGTATCTCATCAAATCTGCTGACTCTCATTTTGTCAACTGTGTCAACAATGAACTCAAGCCCCCTTTGCAATTACTAAGTGCAGGACTGCTTTCCAGAGTCACAGCAAATGACAGCCAACTGTTCTGAGTGCTCACCTGGAGAGGCCTAGATGGCAACTGTGGCAGAGCTGGCTGGAATGACTTCTCTGTCTGTGTGGTCATGCCAAGAGATGGAGTACCAAATGTTTTTGTTCCATACATTGGTTGAACCTTCATCTCCTGCTGTCACAACCAGCAATTGTGACTCTGCAGTTATAGGCCTGCTTCTCTAGTAGTGGCTTGGTGGCAAGAACAACAGTCCTGTTGCTGCCAATAAAAGTAGCTTTAATTAAACCTCTGTCATTCTATTTATAAATAAGACTCAAGATTCAAAAGCTGGTATGAAAACGTATTGGCTCAGACAAGCTGGGTAGCAACTAGCTAATCTTCTCTCCTTTCTGGCATCTCCCGAGGAGAGTGTCCTTCCCTTCTACCCAAACAAAAAAAGCTGTACCACTCTAAATCCTTCTCTACTACTTCCTGTGGATCTCTCTAGCTCTCCCAGATACCCTCTGATTCTTTATGATTGGTTTCTGTCAACAACTTGCAAAATCAGCCTCCTAACTCATGGTTAATTTTATTTAATCAACTCAAATGCAAACTCAGCATTTACAGTGTGATCAAATATCCCCCAACAATGCCCATTTAGAAGAATAATACTGGGTTCTGCCCAGTAGCCTATGACTCAGCCAGCCATGTGTTTTCAGTAAAGTTAATCATACCAAATGAGTTTTATCTTCTGGAACAATATTTTTTTAGCTAAGTTTTTTTTTTTAATTTCTCCTCTCTATAGTCATTTTTCTCATAAGCATGATAAAATATTTGCCAGAAGTAACTCACAGTCAAAAGAAAAAAAAAAAAGATGTATTGGGCTCATAGTTCAGAGTCATTGTGGAGAAGGAGAAAACATGGCACAGTGACTCCATAGTAGTAGAAGTCTGTAGCAGGACTTCTTACACAAAGACAAGACCTCAGAGCAGGGAGGATAAGCCAGAAGTATAGTTTTCAAAGGTTTACCTGAAGTGATCTATTTCACTACCTAGATTGCCCAGCTTCCCAAAATGTGGCCACCACTGTAGTATTTTTAAATACATGAACCTGTGGTAGACATTTCTAACTTATAGCATAACATATTCTTATTAGAAAAGACCTCATGCTGGGCAGTGGTGGCACACGCCTTTAATCCCAGCACTTGGGAGGCAGAGGCAGGCAGATCTCTGTGAGTTCGAGGCCAGCCTGGGCTACCAAGTGAGTTCCAGGAAAAGGCACAAAGCTACACAGAGAAACCCTGTCTCGAAAAACCAAAAAAAAGAAAAAAAAAGAAAAGACCTCAAAGTGAATATAATTTAGATCAACTTTGTTCAAATCTGGGTTTGCATAATTCAGAATTGTGGCATCTAGAGGTTACACATATTTAAAAGTATGCCAATTTCAGAAAAAGACAACTTCAAATATCTGATATTTTTAAAAAATGAAATATATTTCCTCTTACAGTCAGCATATGTGGCTGACACATACAGAATCAAATTTCTACCTTCCTGCAATTGTACTCAACAGCAAAGAAAAGGGTGCCATCCATGAAGCCCCAATATAAAATGCTTTATTCTAGATGATTGTAGACATTGCTTTACTCAGAAATTGCCCTGTTTTCTATCTGCAACAGAAAAATGCACATTATTCCATTTTGTATCATTTTCTCTAGGCAGGAATTGGCTTGTTATTTGATGGAAAAAATAAAAAATTTTTATCAACTTATAAACAAATGATTCTATCTTTTATCTGTAGGAGAAATAAAGCTGAAAATTCTGTAAAGCACACTGCTAAATAAGCTATTGATTGTGGCAGAAACTCCTGAAAACCTGTAATATTTATTTACTTGTAAGTGGTCCTGCCATCTCTTCTCCAGAGATAGTTTTTATATTACCTTACTTCAAGTCTATTATAAATTACTCTTTCTGCCTTCTGTGTTTACAAACTCAGTTTCTTGCACTACTAAAAGAGGCTGAGAGCATTTTCAAATTCTAAAACAATAAAAAATGTGCTGTTCTTTTGCATTATTTACAGCACACGCACATATATTCTGAACATGTAGGCATCATAGCCTTCAGTCCATTTTGATTAAATCTTTGATCATTGTAAGGTCCTCTGTAATCTGTGTCTGTCCCTCTCTGAGAATCTCCTTTCATCTCAGAGCACAATAAGCTATTGTGCATCCCAGAAAGCCACTCTAAAATTTTTGTTTTCTTAGCATCTTATGCTCGATCTTAAGTCCTTTAACACCAGGTTCAATTTTTGACATATTTCTAAACGTCTCTCTCGAGACTGTGACATTCTTGATGGCAGTTGTGTCATGCCACTATTATAAGTCCTGTTTCAAACTAACTATTTCCTGTAACAAATAGTTCAGTGAAATAGTTCAAAGAGCTTCAGAATGTTTGCAGATTTTCCCAAGTGTCATAGTTAAGGTTACTATTGCTGAGATGAAACAGCATGACCAAAAGCAAGTTGAGGAGTGTGAGACCAAAATGAGCCATCTTAGAAATAAGACCAAAATGCTTTCACCCTAAAACTAAGGCCTAAGATTTCTCCTTTTAGGAATAGGCCATTAGTTACTGAAACCAGTCAGTTCAGATTCCAGAAACAAGGAAGTGTAAAAGTATAGAGTCACAAGATAGTCACGAGGTAATACCTGCCAGACTATGGAATGTCCTCTCCCTGGTTTCCAGGGCAACTGACCACAGAAATGCCCCCACCTGAGGGCAGCCAATGAGAAATTTTGGCTAGCAACCACTCCCTTAGAAGTAATTTCTAGAAGACCCTAGAAGCGAGCCAATCAGAATTGTACCCGTACTAGCACCCCAAATGATGTAACCTTGTGACTTTTCCCTTTAAAAACTGAGCTTGCAGACAGGTGGGCGCTTCCTCCAGCCTCCACTGCGTTGGATGTATTGGACGAAGTCCCTGCCTAGGCTTGTATTGCTTTTGGATATCCAGAATTAAACCTTGATTTTGCATTCCGGCATGCTCGTCTTTGGTGGTCTCTCTGGGGGTCACGATCTGGGCACAACAAGGAGAAAAGAATTTATTTGCTTACACTTCACAATTATAGCCCATCACTGAAGAAAGTCAGTACAGGAACTCAAAACAGAGCAGGAACCTGGAGGTGGAAGCAGATGCTGAGGCCATAGAAGGGTGTGGTTCACTGGCTTGCTTCCCACATCTTGCTCAGACTGCTTTCTTATAGCACAACCATTCCCTTGTATGTGGTGCTATCCCTAGGACCACACACAAGGGAATGGTTCATCCCGTATCAATCACTAATTAAGAAAATGCCTTACAGGCCTGCCTGTAGCTGATCTCATGGAGGCATTTTCTTAATTGAGGTTTCCTCTTTCAGATGACTATAGCTTGTGTCAAGTTGACATAAAGCTATCCAGCACACCCAAGTTATATAAAATAACCTTGAAGATAAAATCAAGATGATTTCCACTTTGTTCAATGATTAAATACATGTTTTATTTTATAAATTTCTCTAGAGTTTGTAAATTCTGACATTTCCCTTAATTTTCATGTATCATCATGATTATAATATCTGTGAAAATAATCCTTGAAATTTATTTTTCTTTAGTAAAGGAATGTATTCAGTTGTCCAGTTTGAACTTAAGATGAACAAGGTACCTTTTTATTGTGGAGGGGCCCCAAAATAGCTTGACCACACAGCAGCCATGACAGGCTTAGGGGCCTAGACACAGTTTCTGTGATAGGCTTACTGGCAGGCAACACCCAGATCCAGGAAAAGCCTTAAGCTGATAAAACCCAGGGATCTACCCAGGGGTGAGGAAGTACATGACATCCCAAACATCCAACCATTAGATAAGGTGGCCAGATGTCCTTGAGTCTAGCATACACCTATTTTGTTTGTTTGTTTGTTTTGTTTTACAGAGACCCCTAGGCAATTGTCAGCCAATCAGTGTTCTGGACCCTTGAAATCTCCTCACCCCAACCTTGGCTATGATAAAAACTCTGCCCCACCTAAGCTCAGGGCTCTGCTCTCAATGCTGTGTCAGACAGACAGAGGGAACACGCTCTGGATCTTGAAATAAAGGCTCTTTGTTTTACATGTGGGATTTAGTCTCCAAGGTGGTCTTTTGGGGGTCCCTGTCATCTGGGCATAACATTTACACAAAAACTTACACAATCTCCTCCTTAGCTCCCAGCATCAGGTCTCCTAATCACATTAACTTTCCAACATCACATGAGAAGTCAGCCCAGACAAGTCTCCTTTCCTGAACCTTTTCTTGATGAACTGAAACTAGCAAACACACAGCTTAAAACTGTATTAGATGTTCAGTTTTTACAGCAAAATGTAAGCTCAAAAGAAAATTTAAGGCTTGTTTTATTTTCATTTTTCCTCTACCTCAACTTCCAATCTACATTAATAAAGTGCAAAGTATATGCTTGTGAAGTTTGACACATCCACAAATACACATAAACATACACACCTCATATGCCTTGCAGTTTTCTTCTTTCATTTTCTTCATAACCAACTCCACAGAGTATGTGGACTTGTTTTGTGAGTTCTTCTATAACAGTATCCCAATCCTCACTTGATATTTAAGCTTGTTGAAAATTGATGGAAAAAGAGGCCATGAATGTGCAAGATATTGAAGAGTGGTATTGGTGTTGGTTACGCTGTGGCACTCTCGGCGGGCATGCCAGTGGAGAAGAGTGCTGGTTGGAAGAATCACAAGCCATGGTTACCTTTCTAGAACTTTGTTGTGAGAGAAGGGGAGAGAGGGGGAGAGAGAGAGAAACTGAGAAACAGAGAGACCTTGCGGAGGGAAGAGAATGGAAGGAGAGAGTGCAGAAAGAAAGAGAACACACAGAGGGCACACCTGCTTTTTAGGCTGGGATGCTTTGCAGGCTGGTGACTTAATTAAGGGCATAATCCTTATAATTGGGAGGGTGAACAGTGAGGAAAAAGAGAGAATTAGTGTAATTAAAACATGATCTTAAAAAATAAACAACAAAAGAATAAAATCATTAAAAATATCTCTTTACATTTGTAAAAGATATAATAGTTCATTTTGTTCAAACAGTCCTCTGTTATTTGAATATTAAATATCAAACTTAGCCGGGCGGTGGTGGCACACCCCTTTAATCCCAGCACTCTGGAGGCAGAGCCAGGTGGATCTCTGTGAGTTCAAGGCCAGCCTGGGCTACCAAGTGAGTCCCAGGAAAGGCGCAAAGCTGCACAGAGAAACCCTGTCTCGAAAAACAAAATGTAATAATAATAATATAAAACTTAAAAAAAATATGTTCACAAAATAAGTTCATGGAATCCTTCCTTCTCTAGAATGAGCTTTTACCCTCAAGTGGAAAAATTAAAAAAAAAAAAAAGAATGATAGTTTATAATGATTTAAAGACAAAATAGAGTTTTTGCTGCTTCTATCAATTAGCTTTATTTTTTTTTCAAATTAGTACATTTTGGATACATTCTGTAAAATTTGCTCTACTATCATTCTTCTTGTGAAATATATTATTTGTTTGAAGTCATAATTCGCTCGTTATTTAATTGATTTATAAAACCCAATCTTAACCAAGTGGGAGTATTGTTTTACACATTTGTATTCATCTTACCCTTGATATGATAACTGTGTGAAAATATGAAACTCCTGTTTATTTGCCCTATAAGATAGTACCACTAACAGTACTACTCAA
Source organism: Peromyscus maniculatus bairdii (assembly GCF_049852395.1). NCBI lineage: Eukaryota > Metazoa > Chordata > Mammalia > Rodentia > Cricetidae > Peromyscus > Peromyscus maniculatus. The sequence goes on from NC_134871.1 coordinate 17,192,086, forward strand.
TGAAATGCTCTTGGAATTAATACTAAAGTACATAAACACATATCTACCAGGTGGTAAAGGATAAGGCTTTGTCATCTTAATTTGGGATGATACAGGTGGAGTTAGGGGAGAGGAAACCACAATCAGAATATATTCTATGAAAAAATTATTTTCAGCCGGGCGGTGGTGGCGCACGCCTTTAATCCCAGCACTCGGGAGGCAGAGCCAGGCGGATCTCTGGGAGTTCGAGGCCAGCCTGGGCTACCAAATGAGTCCCAGGAAAGGCGCAAAGCTACACAGAGAAACCCTGTCTCGAAAAACCAAAAAAAAAAAAAAAAAAAAAAAGAAAAAATTATTTTCAATAAATGTATATTAAAATAAAAAAGGTAATGAGAATTTTTTTTAAAAAATCTCTAACTCTTGCCATTTAATTGAAAATATTTATTGTGTATAATATCATCAGTGCTTTGTAATATACTCAAAGGTGACAAGAAAATATACATGATATATGCTAGAAATATGTCTCATTATTTTCTAAAACATAAGAATTGGCAGTGGATATTTAGTAAGAGGCAATTCTTGATATAATAATAGTTTGATTTGCCAGGTGGCAGTAGAGCACACCTTTAATTCTAACACTTGGGAGGCAGAGCCAGTCAAATCTCTGTGAGTTTGAGGCCAGCCTGGTCTACATAGTCAGATTCAGGGCAAGCACCAAAACTATACAGAAAAACCCTGTCTCAAAACACACACACACACACACACACACACACACACACACACACACACACGCACGCACGCATGCACGCACGCACGCACACACGCATGCACACGCACATACACACATACACAAATAGCTTAATTTATGTGGTAGATGGACTGCATTTGAGAAACATGCTCACTTCATTTATGAAAGGCTTTTTGTTTTGTTTTGTTTTATAGATCAAGCAACATCAACAATACAAATTATGTATTGAAAAAAAAAGAAAAAGGGGAAGTACTGTGGATGATTGATTGAAAAGTAAAACACTGATTGGCCAGTAGCCTGTCAGGAAGTATAGGCAGGACTAACAGAGAGAAGAACTCTGGGAAGTGGAAGGCTGAGTCAGAGAGACACTGCCAGCCGCCACCATGACAAGGAAGATATAAGGTACCGGTAAGCCACGAGCCACATGGCAACTTATAGATTAATAGATATGGGTTAATTTAAGATATAAGAACTAGATAACAAGAAGCCTGCTTTGGCCATACAGTTTGTAAATAACATAAGCGTCTGTGTGTTTATATGTTAAGTGGGTTTTCGGACTGCCGGGGCTTGGTATGACCCAGAGAGAAAATGCCAGCTACAAATGGCACCCAACTGCTTGAGTTTCCACCTTATACCTGAGAATATTTAATAAGCATTTCTAAATGGAGCCAAAACCAGATTCATGCTTCATGTCTCATACGGGCAGCTAGACATGCAACATTCAGGCTTGAGCTACTCTATGGTGGGTTTACAACATGTGGGCTTGACCTATTCCCGCTGAGTTACACAGATGGTTCTGTAAGCCACACAACATAAAAAGCAGTTTCTGGGACACATACTGCTTTGATAGAAGCATAGACTCCCTGCTTCTGAGAGCTGATGTCTCCAAGAGCTGGCGGTGGATGCACCACTGCCATGTTGGGAAGCTGAGGTGGACAGAGCTAGCAGCCACAGCGGCCATTTCAGTCTTAGAAATGCTACAGTTTAAAGCAATAGATTCACAATAAGACAGATTCAGATGGAACAAGACATTAAATGTTTGTAAAAATATATGTAGGCTTGAAAGAAAGAAAAAAAGGAATATATACAGAAATATAAACAAATAGTTTTTAAAAATAAAGTTCTCTTTGATATTCTTAACTGCAGAAAGACATTTGATTGTAAGATCTGTTGAGTTAAGTCAATGTGCATATTTTAAAGGTACCTTGACTTCAAATTTTGGATGTAAAGATATGTTGCTTTAGAAAGGAGGCTCTGCTTTTGTTTCCACAGAAAGCCAGAGGCTATGGATTTGTTCCAGATTAAGATACAACAGGTTTGACCGGGCAAGACCTCCTGAAAGGTCTTCGATGACACCATGGCCCAGATGATCCAATTTTCACAATGATTCAAGGCAACTGGTTCAGATGATACACCCTTACAGACTACTCCATAATTCTAAAATTTTCTTTGTGTCCTGTAGCAGAAATCTTAAAAGTTCTTATTAATAAAATCAAACCTGAGGCGAGTTATCGGGGGTCCATGCTGGTAGATCAGAGAGACAGAACACACCACAGCTATCTCACCTTGCTGGATCCTCAGCTGGTCCTGTTTCCTCAGACTGGAAGCTTCTGTGTCCTCATCCCGAATGAATCTCACCTGAACTGTTGCTTAAAAGCCTGAATGCTTAACCAGGCCAAAATGCCTCTAGTTTCTGGTCCTCACGCCTTATATATCTTTCTACTTTCTACCACCACTCCCTGGGATTAAAGGCTGGCTTTCTGGGATTAAAGGCGTGTCACCATGCTTGGCTGTTTCCAATGTGGCCTTGAACTCACAGAGATCCAGAGAGATTTCTATCTCTGGAATGCTAGGATTAAAGGTGTGAGTGCCACCATTTTCTAGCCTTTGTATCTAGTGGCTGTCTGTTCTCTGACCCCAGATAAATTTATTAAGGTACACAATATTTTGGAGAACACAATACCACCACAGTGTCCCCATAAGATACAGTGCCCCACCTCCAGCAGGAAGTAGTAAGAGAAGATACACCCAAATTCCCAAATATACCAAGCTGGCTTTGGAGATGGGATTGGCTCACTCCTTCTCTAAACCCAGGCATATTGCTAAAAAAGAAAAAGTTAAGAGATTCTTGTGTCCTATATCAGAAAAGCCCTCTGGTGTGGGACAGAGAAAAATTAATATTTTTATTTAAAACAGGTGGATTATAAATGCAATCTCTTTCTAAAGAAAAAAAGAGGATATGATATAGATATGATAGGGTGAAAGGGTAGATTAATGAACCTACTTTAAAGAGCAACAATTTGTTTGAAATGTTTTACATTGGTATAGATTTTAGTTTATTGATACAAATTTAAAGTTAATTTTGTTATACTGTATATATATATTTCTACTCTTGTTTGAGGTATCATGTTTATGTAAGTCATTTAAATTGTAATGGATAATTATAGTTAGTCTGCTATGATAATCAAATAGTCATGTTAGATTAGTCTTCTAGGTATACATAGATATATTTCAGATAGATAGGTAATCTTCAAATACTTCAAAGACCTACAGAATATGGCATTTAAAATGTTTTAAAAATTTAGACTTTCTGGACAATGAGATATGTCTTCTTCTGGCAGCACCAATTTACTTAAGAGAGGAGGATGGGCATCAAAGACACTCTATATGGAGTTTATCTTCACATTGGCAAAAATAACCATTTGGGCAAGAAACTGTTCTTGCCTTGACTGTTAAAAAAAATGTATCAACTGGACATGCAGGACCCATAGGAAGGTGACCACTGAACTTTGCTTGGCGAAATGGTCCTGCAGGTTCCTGCTTCACAGAGGAAATTGTCAGAAATTCTACAGGACACAGAGAGAAGTAACTGAGAGACTCTGGGCCTGTGGACTGAAGACACAGATGCCCCAACATTACAAAAGAACTTTGGATGATTGTCCAGGCTGCCAGCTGTCTCTGTCTACTGTTGCAAGACTCTTGAAAATTGCTTACGTACTTTTCCCATTTCTCAGGTAATATTATATCCTTCTGAGGTCTTTGATGTAGTTGAAGCTAGATGCAATTTTCCTTAGTTATTGTAAAAGATAAGTTAGATATGAAACCTTAGAACCACATATATAGGATAGATAGGATATCTTCTTTAATTTTACCAAATACAAATAGACTAGATATTATAAATAGACTAGATATTGTAGCTGTAATTCTTGCTTGATAATTGTTTTGTTATATGTAATTTTACTAAGTGAAAGTTAAAACCTTCCTTTTTGAAAAAAAGAAAAGGGGAAGTGCTGTGGGATGTTCTGTATGTTAAATGTGCTGGCCTTATTGGTTAATAAATAAAACATTGATTGGCCAGTAGCCAGATAGGACCAGAAAACTCTAACTACATATACCTGTATGCATACCATAGATAAAGTAGAAGAATCTCTTAAAGTTATTAAATGAGCATGCAGCATATAAATACATATGTTCTCTAAAAGAGAAAATCATGTTCATTTCTTATGGACTTTATAAAGGTGAGAAATTAGTTATAGTGGTGATTACCCAAGCCCTCAAGAAATAGCTAATGGGGAGACTCTGAAAAAAACTTGGATGAGAGAAAAGACAACTTACAAAAGAAGAGCACTTAGTCCCACAGAGTGGTTTGAAAGAGAGTGTCCCTCGATGTGTTTGAACACATGTTCCCCAGTTAAGGCGTTGTTTGGAAAGGTGTATGAGCTGTGGCATTGTTGGAGGGAGAATGTCACTGGGGGGAGGCTTAGAAAGATTTAAAAGCCAATCCATTTCAAATTGCTCTCTCTGATTCACGCTTGCAGCTCCAGGTATGAGCTCTCAGTCTGCTCCTCCTTCTGCCATCTATGGCTATCAATTTTCCACCATGATAGACTTATTCCTCTGAAACTATAAGACCAAACAAACTATTCTATAAATTGCCTTGGTCAGAGTATGGTGTTTAATCAAAGCAAAGAAAAATAAATAATATAAATGATATAAAAAATTAAGGATAATATTCCTAAAATAATCATACAGCCTTTGTATATAGTATGAGGTCACGTCATTCTAATCATCATTGCTGCATGTTTTTGTGTAGTAATTTCTTCTGAATGCAATTGAGTGAGGAGATCCTTATATTAACATCATTCACATGACTTCTCCCTAAAATTGTGAGATCAGTAAAGAACTACTGAGGTTCAGAATTCTCCAACTGGCCTAGTTGCCTGCAAATGCTACATGGTACTCTAGAGTTATAGCTTTCATAAATTTTCACCTTTATAGTACTCTTCCCCGGGGGGCCCATAAGAGATGCAACCAACCACAGGGGAATGAATCTAGATACACCAAGCTCTTTTGTCTAGTTACTTTATTCCTCTAAGACAAAATTCTATCTATACAGCTTCATCTCCATCCTCACATTCGGCTCCTCTCTGTGCCCACTTTTCCTGTCCTCATAGTTTTAGTAAGCTCCTATGCTTTTGACCTTGTGAAGGGGCCCCAAAATAGCTTGACCACACAGCAGCCATGACAGGCTTAGGGGCCTAGACACAGCTTCTGTGACAGGCTTACTGGCAAGCAACACCCAGATCCAGGAAAAGCCTTAAGCTGATACCACCCAGGGATCTACCCAGGGGTGAGGAAGTACCTGACATCCCAAACATTCCAACCATTAGATAAGGTGGCCATATGTTCTTGAGTCTAGCACACACCTATTTTTTTGTTGTTGTTGTTTTACAGATACCCCTAGGCAATTGTCAGCCAATCAGTGTTCTGGACCCTTGAAATCCCCTCACCCTGACCTCTGCTATGATAAAAACTCTGCCCTACCTGAGTTCAGGGCTCTCTGCTCTCACCACTGTGTTGTACAGACAAAGGGACCAATCTCTGGAGCATGAAATAAAGACTTTTTGCTTTTACATGCGGGATTGGTCTCCATGGTGGTCTTTTTGGGGTCCCTGTGATCTGGGCATAACAACCTCATCTTCCTCCTTTGTCCCTTCTTCCTACCTCTTGCCTTCCTAGGCCCTTACTCCTGGCTCTCAGAAAACTCTACCAGAGATCTGCTTTACACTCTACAGAATCTCAGTCTTCCTCTCTTCTCTCTGGCCTCCTGGTTCTGTGTCTCAGGATTCCCATTCCACCTTTCACACCACCTGAATATGCAAAAACCTCCTTTGTTCTCAGCCAATTGCTCTGGAAAGCTACTAGGCCTGAAGGCAAGAGATGGTCTGAGCTTCATCTGCACAAGAAACAAAGCTTGCATCTAGGAGCCAGGGCTTCAGACACCTAGCAGGTGATCTGGTAGCTATTCTGTTCTTCCATTACCCTTCAATGTTTTGTTTGGAGCTGGCCCTATCTTTGGGTGTAGATAAAAAGGGATATTTGCAAAAAACAGATGCCCAATTCAAATGCTAAAAAGGGAGCAGAGAGCTCAGAGGCAGAGGGTCCTGCCTTATCCAAGAAGCAGGATGCTCACACATATACATTCTATGGGAATTATGAGCAAAGAAATTCATAACGAGGAGCAGCTGAATATAAAAGCTGAATAACACCAAACATTTCGTGATAAATGGCTTCCCACTAGAAAAATGCCTTGAAATGTCTAGGTATAGCTTTAATACACAGCTAACTCTCTGTAATATATTCTTGTGGCCCACAAGATTTCACCCTATTTGGGAGTGAATGTTTTGATGATGCAGCTGCCTTTGCAGTGTCTCTGTTCATATGAGTAATCTCTCACCATCGCTTCTCTAAATAACCCTAAAAATTCATTGGTTTAGCAGATAGTTTTCTGTATGTGGTGAATAGAAGTTTGTCTCATGTTCTCCCAGGAAGAAGATAACACAAGACCTATATGCACTATCAGTGGTCCTGAAATATCACTCCCTATACCTAAAGTGATAAGGTGGCCCCTCATAGTAAATAGAATTAGGTATTGGGAAGAACTTTTCTGAGTTTTTCAATCACCATAAGAGAAAAACTGATTCTCTCATAAATCAATACAGGCTGTAGTCTGATCCACATACCAAAGAACTGTTAATTCTATTTCCTTTTTCAAGTTTCTTACTGAAAACTACTACACTCTTTAATACTCTCACTTGCTCTTTTTAGAAGGATTTTTCTTCCCTATGAATCATACCATTTATGGGCAATAAAGTATAGCATAACAAAACCTTATGGGGATTTTCTTTTCCCAATTCAAGGCTCTAAATATTCTAGACTTGTTTAGGATAAAATAATATATTACTGTTTTAAATGAGAAACCTACTCCCATTTTTATTTTACTAAAACTGTCTCCAAACATGTCCCAAAAAAGTGGATATGTAGCAATTTTGCAATCATTTCAGAAATTTAAGATCAAAGAATGATGCAGTTAACTAGAACAAAGTCCATTCAGGCATGTGCAACCTCTCATAAAACATGAAAATTGAATCAGTGATCTGTATTATTTAAGCTTTACAAGCAATTTTCTTGGATTACCTGGCTATCTTAAGCAAATGGACCTTTCAGTTTCACTTATACAGAGTGATCTTAATTCTTCATGGTATTTTGGGCAAAGTAGAAAAAAGCCTGTATTTCCTTTTCTGATGAAAATAATCATGTAAAACATATTCTATAGTACATGAGATCTGTGCAAATTTATTATTAAAAGATTTGGTTGTATCTTCCCTGTCAAAATAATGAAAAATGTCTTTGAGAGGGAATGGGGGTAGGATGGGAGGAGTTGGGGAGAACAGTATGAGAGTTAGAAATTATTAGAATGGGGTTCTCATATGTGAGATTTAAAAAAAAAACCAAAAAATTATCTGCACACAGTAAATGGATATAGAGTGATCAGACACAACTGTATCTATACTTTAGCTTTACCCCAATGCTCAGGAAGCATTGAAGAGTGAAGGGGTGGATCAGCGATGAAGGGGTGGAGTGGTGGCACTTGTGGCCGGCCACGCTCGTGGCTGGCCGTGCTATAGCAGAAGAGAGCTCTGGATGCTGTGGTGGTGGAAGAATCACGAGCCATGGTTACCTTTTTAGAGCTTTATTAGGAGGAAGGAGATCGAGACAGAGAGAGACAGAGAGACAAAGAGACCATGCAGAGGGTAAGTATAGAGAGAATACGGAAAGAGAGAGAATGTGTGGGAGCGCACTGCCGCTTTTTAGGCTGGGATGCCATTGCAGGCTGGTGATATAATAAGGACATAATCCTTAAAAAGAGAAAGCAATATTTTTTTTTTAAAGCAAGAGATTAGAGAAGACAAGGATAAAACAGCAATGGTCCTAAATTCATTTCTGCCACTGTAATTAAAAAACAAAAAAATCTCTGACATAAAGAAATCTGGAGGAGAAAGGATTGTGTGGCATACAATTCCAGGTAACACTCCATTCCTTTAGGGAAGTCAAGGCAGAAACTTAAAACGTAACAGTCACAGTCAGAGCAGAGAGAAAATAAAAGCACATATCCTTGCTTACTCTATTCATTCTTAAAAATGAAGGGGCTTAGCCTAGCGGATGGTGCTACTCATAGTAGGTTAGGTGTTCATTAATCAATAACCAAGGCTGCTGATCAGATACAGAAACTGTCTCATTTGAGGCTCTCTTTCAGGTAATTCTGTGTTGTGTCAAGTTGACTTAAAAAAAAGTCACATTGACTTCCACATTCTCAAAATAAGAAACAAATAAAGATAAAATGAAAATCTTTCTGTAACCTGTGAGACCAAAATGAGCCATCTTAGAAATAAGACCAAAATGCTTTCACCCAAAAAATAAGGCCTAAGATTCCTCCTTCTAGGAATAGACCAATAGTTACTGAAACAAGTCAGTCCAGATTCCAGAAACTAGGAAGTGTAAAAGTACAGAGTCACAAGGTAGTCACGAGGTAATGACTGCCGGACTATGGAATGTTCTAACCCTGGTTTCCAGGGTAACTGACCATAAAAATGTCCCCACCTGAGGGCAGCCAATGAGCAATGGTGGTGGGCAACCACCCCTTAGAAATAAGATTAAGCCATGATTTCTAGAAAGCCCCTAGAAGTGAGACAATCAGAATTGTACCCATACTAGCACCCCTAAATGATGTAACCTTGTGATTTTTTCCTTTAAAAACTAAGCTTGCAGATAGGTGGGCACTTCCTCCAGCCTCCACTGCGTTGGATGTATTGGACGAAGTCCCTGCCTGGGCTTGTATTGCTTTTGGATACCAGAATTAAACCTTGCTTTTGCATTCCTGTATGCTCATTTTTGGTGGTCTCTCTGGGGGTCATGATCTGGGCACAATATAACCCATCCTCATCCAAAGACAAATTCCAGTGTTTAAATTTTAAATAATCTGTCAGAAGTGTCTGACTTATCACACATAACAGTGCCCTCATACTTTAAAAAATGTAGGTTTCCACTTTTTAAATGTTCTTTTTAAAATTTAGATGCATTCCAAGCCCTTTATGTCTAGTGTGAGCTGTGGTTCATGTGTGCAATGGTTCTGAGGTTGTGTTTTGTTGTGTAATCTTTCATTGCCTCTGGTATTTAAAGTTTTAAGTCCTCTCTTCTCCAAAGCTCTCTGAGCCTGGGGAGTAGGGGATATAAGGCACTACTCTATTCTACCAAACCAAATGGAAATAAAAACTAAATATATAAAATCAGCAATTGAAATTATAGAAATAGTTTCTTTTTTATCTTTTTCAAAAATGATTTATTTTTTGAGATTATAGCATAATTTCATCACTTTCTCCTTCCTTTTCTCCCCTTTAAACTCTCCCATATACCCCTCCTTGCTCTCTTTCAAACCATCACTTGTTTTTGTTAATCGTTGTTACTCACATGTGTGTGAATGTGCAATCTTAAACATGTAAGTACAGCCTGCTCAGTCTGTATAATACTACTTTTTCAGGTACATATATAAGTTAGCATTCAACTTCACATGGCCTATAAACAAATTTAAAGATATTGTTTTCTTTCTCGGTTTTAGTTTAGCACCTGTTATTCGGTTGTTGGAAGAAAGGGTTGTCTAAACAAAGGAAAATTTGTTGACTATAAAAATAATTCTGTGTCTCTCTAAACACACATCTCTCAGAAGTCTGATTTTAGTGAATATTTTCATTCTTCAGAATGCCTCGAGACAGTAACCTGCCCTTCTGTTGGTAATGAAGTCTTAAAAGTGGTGAAAAACACACAGAATTCTCAATATATGAGAGGTGGAGTCCAAGAAGATGAGGAGCTAGAGATGAGCTTTCCTTAACAGTAAACTCAAGGCCACCCTCACTTACAATGAATTCAAGGCCACATCAAACAGTGATTTAAACACTGACAAAAGTAGGAGGATGGGTAAATCTGGCAGTTTTTGTTCATTTTCCAAAACTTTGTTTTGATCAACTAAGGAGCTTTTCAAAACTCATTGATCAGGCATCTAACTGAGAGAATGCCACCCATAAAAAAGGCACAGTGGTGGAAAAGTGGTTTTAAATGCCTTCAGTAATTTTTTTATTTAGCCAGGCGGTGGTGCATGCCTTTAATCCTAGCACTTGGGAGGCAGAGGCAGGCGGATCTCTGTGAGGAAAGGCGCAAAGCTACACAGAGAAACCCTGTCTTGGGGGAAAAAATTATTCAAATTCCAAAGCTTGATTGTTTACAGATGATAGATGATAGATAGGTAGATGATAGATGATAGATAGATAGATAGATGATAGATAGATAGATAGATAGATAGATAGATAGATAGATAGATAGATAGATAATAGATATGTTGTGCCCAGATCGTGACCCCCAGAGAGACCACCAAAGATGAGCAAGCTGGAATGCAAAAGCAAGGTTTAATTCTGGATATCCAAAAGCAATACAAGCCCAGGCAGGGACTTCGTCCAATACATCCAACGCAGTGGAGGCTGGAGGAAGTGCCCACCTGTCTGCAAGCTAGGTTTTTAAAGGGAAAAATCACAAGGTTACATCATTTAGGGGTGCTAGTGCGGATACAATTCTGATTGTCTCGCTTCTAGAGGCTTTCTAGAAATCATGGCTTAATCTTACTTCTAAGGGGGTGGTTGCCCACCACCATTTCTCATTGGTTGCCCTCAGATGGGGGCATTTCTGTGGTCAGTTACCCTGGAAACCAGGGAGAGGACATTCCATAGTCTGGCAGGCATTACCTCCTGACTACCTTGTGACTCTGTGCTTTTACACTGCCTGGTTCCTGGAATCTGAACTGACTGGTTTCAGTAACTAATGGCCTATTCCCAAAAAGGAAATCTTAGGCCTTAATTTCAGGGTGAAAACATTTTGGTCTTATTTCTAAGATGGGTCATTTTGGTCTCACAGATGACAGATAGAGAGATGATAGATAGATAGATAGATAGATAGATAGATAGATAGATAGATAGATAGATAGATAGATGATAGATAGATAGATGATAGATAGATAGATGATAGATAGATAGATGATAGATAGATATCAGCTTATTATCTTGATGTTATATTATTTATATATCAAACATATAACAAACATCTCATTTAGGCAGAAGAGTTTAATTGAAAACCCAGGACAAGAGTTCTAAAATGTATTTATTTATATCAGGAGTCATTATCAAACCTATTAATAGCAGGAGCAATATGTATGCTATGAATATTCCAATTATTTTACAAATTTGTATTGATGAAATATATTTCAGTTTATGATTGACTTTTCCCAGAAATATAAATCACTTCAGAGAGGTTTACTTAATGTTTCATTCTATTCTTACCACATGTATTATCTATTACCTAAAGTTGTGAATGCATGCAACAGAGCAGGGCGGGGAAGGGAACATTATTTGGGAGGGTTTCCAGGGAGGAAAAGGAAGAAAGAAATGAGGTTATTATATTATATGTTTTGAAGAATAAAAGAGTTAATTTTTAAAAAACTATAAGATGGAAGAAAGAGTAAAGGTCGATTTTACTCAGCTTTTCCCACGAGGTTGTGAATAGATTGTTTCCCATGGCTGATCATACACACAGATACATACACTACCTATATTTCTAATTTATTTCCAGTGGAAGTTATTGGACTTTTTCAGAGTTTTGCCTTTAGAACAGATTGGTTCCCTGGCATCCTTTCAGTGAGTTCCCTCATCAGAAGCCTGGTTTTCCTGGTCCCATTGTTTACAGCACATTCAAACTCCCCAGCTCTTTCTAATCATTCTGCTTTCCCTGCTTTCATTTTATAAGTAAATGGAAGGGCTGAAAAGCCTCCCTGCTGAGAGGGCTGATTTTGGAAAGTGACTTTCTAATGTCTCAGTCTGTCTTTTAGGAAATTTTACTTTCCCCACCAGGAGTCTCCTTCCTTAGCATTCTTTCATATTTTCGAGATGCTTTTGTCTGGGACCTCATTTAAAGCAGTGTAGCCAAGTGGAAAAAGCACTGTGCTGAGAGGGAGGTGAGGTTGCAGCATGGCCTCTAATGCTCTGCACACTCACGCTGTGGCCTTGAACTTTTCTGTGTGTGCTAAGAAATACCATGTCCTTTTTTCTATGCCCGTCTTTTGTCCTTCAGAGAAACTTGAAAGATAAATTACATAAAGCACCAAAAGTGTGTGTGTGTGTGTGTGTGTGTGTGTGTGTGTGTGTGTGTGTGTGTAAGCAACATGGTGTTCTTAGTAAGGACTGCAAATTAGTGAGTGGAAAATAAAAGCCTATTATGTTCCATAAAAAATAATAAGTATATGTGCCTGGGTACAGTGTGGGAATTAATACCTTTGATCAGGTTGCATTATCCTAGGCATTTTACCAGGTGGTTTAAGTGTATTGTTCGATTTATTCTTCACTGCTGCATTGTGCTGTAAATACAATGTCAATTGTATAGATAAAGAAATAGGTCCAGAGACCCTGATTTTATGCTTAACAGTTTTGTTAATTCAGGAAGAAGAACAGGAATATTAAATCAAAGAATTGTTTACAATCAAGGGGTAGCAGGGAACATTTTGTAACAGGATGCAGGTAATAAATAACTATATAAATAACTATATTGTAAATATACTAAACATCCTTGAATTGTTCACTTTAAAATGGTTAGTTTTCTTTTCTGTGACTCCTACTCCGATGTAAAAATGCTGAAAGGGTTTATGAGATGGACAAGAATGTGGCTGTAGCAGGTAAAAACGCATGCAGGTAGGCAGACTAAGCCAAGTAGCTGCTAATGACTTAGGGCACCAGTCACAATGGCAACCAGTCTGACAGAGATCAGATCCCAAGCTTCACATTATGGAATTGTGGTATATGGAGTAAAATCTCCACAAAAGCCTAGGCACATTTGATCTTTAAATTGCTAGGCACATGACCATAAATGGAAGCAGTTACCATTTCCCAGATTAAAAAGGCAGATCTACTTGAACCATTCCCTGTAAAATGCCCGTATATCACACACACTGAGGACTCCTCTCACAAGATGCCCTCCACTGTGCTGCTTTTCTGTGATAACCTTTCCTTCATGTTTGCTTCAAAACTCAGTCTGTGTCTGATTTCGACCTAACAGGAGACAAAGGCCCACTTATCATATGACATTGTAGGAAGCTTAGTTTGCCCAGTACTATTTTTTGAGATTAAAACACTAAAGTAATGTCCCCAAACAAGACACTTGGAAATTCTTGAAGGGAAACCTGGTTGAGAAAAACAAGGAATGAAATTACGTTTTCATTCTGGGTCTTAACCCCCTAACCCAACAAGGAGCTCAGGTAGCCATGTGGGCAATGTTGAAGAATCATTTTACTCTGGAGAAAAGAAGAGAACTCAATCTGGAGGAAGGGGGAAAGGCCATCCAATCTCCCTTTCTCAAGCCATAAATTGTGGTGAATCTTTATCCAGAGAAACGCTGACTATAGCAGAGAGAAGGCAGAAAGGTTTAAAAACAAAAGAAACAAACAAAAACCCCATGTTTCTTCGGTTGTGTTTGCTAATTTATAAATTACTAATTTAATTGTAAAAGTTTATGGGGTGCCACGTGAGTTGTCTGAGCAAAGTGCAAAATAGTCAAATCAGGGTGGCTGACATTTCTATCTCAGTATTTTTATTAATGAATAATAAAGGTATATATCTGTGGGGAACAGTGTGATATGATAGATATAATATATAGATATATATGTATATATATCAAATAAAATTTATCAATATTTGCATCTTTTTACAATCCTATGGATAGAACAAGAACTTGTCTTTTCCAGTTATATATGGTATATAAAAGGATGTGAACTATACTAATTCTACTGCATGGCCCAACATAGCATTCTGTTTTTTTATGTTTGCTTTTAACAAAGAGGATTTTTCAGAAAAACAAAGATAGATCTGGTCATAGTTCAAAATTTGAAATTTTGAAAAAGTTATTTATTAACCAAGTCATCATTGACATATTAAAAGGAGGATAGTTTTATAATACCTTCTTGATTTTCAAAGAAGTAAATGATTTGATACATATTATACTGATTAGTATTATCAACTTGATAAGATGTAGAATGAGCTAGAAGCTTGGTCTCTGGGTATGGCTGTAAAGGCTTACCTTGATTACTGTAATCTAAGTAAAAGATATATTGATATAAACTGATTTGCAACAGTGAAACTGAAATATCTAGACGTAAAAGCAATTCAGGCTTTGAATGAGAAACAATTTGACTACAATGCTTTCTACCTCCTAATGATTCCATTTTTTAATAGTCACTATCTCAGATTCCTCAGGATATATATCATGTATAGTTATTATACTGACATAATATTAGACATTCAATGCTATTCATGAACTTTTTCAAAATAATCGTATAGTAGTTAATATTGATTGTTAACTTATAAGGATCTGGACTCATCTAGGAGACAGGCTCCTGGGCATGCTTGTGCAGGATTATCTAGATTAGGTTAATTGGAAAGGGAATGCCCACTGATATAGTTCGATTTTCTGTTGTGGTGATAAAACACTCTGTCCAAAAGCTTACACTTCCAGGTCACAATCCATCATTGAAATAAGTCAGGTCAGGGACTCAAATGGGAACTGAAGAAGAAACCATGCTGCTTTATGTCTCTTGGTGTCTCTGGTGCATGTTCAGCTAGCTTTCTTGTTCACATTTAAAAAGATTTATGTATTATTATTGTATGTGTGTGCATGCTTTACTGTCATGTATGTATGCACATTATTATGTCTCATATCTGAAGAAGGTAAAAGATGGTGACAGAACCTCTGGCATTGAAGGTAAAATGCTAGTGATCTGCCAGATGTAGGTGCTGGAAACCCAAACCTTGACCCTCTGTAAGAACAGCAAGTATTCCTAACTGTTAAAATGTATTCCTAGACCTTGGGTTTCTTACAAAGCCCAGGCACACTTCCCTGTGAAGGTATGCCTTATAATGAGCTGGGCCCTCCCACATCAATCATAAATCAAGACCATCTGTCACTGATATGACTGGAAAAGCTGATTAAAAAGGTCTTTAATTGCAATTCCTTCTTTCCAATGAGTCTAGGTTGTGTTAAACTGAAAATGAACACTAACCAGGGCACATACCTAAACTGTGTGCCATCCCATTCCATGAGCTGAGGTTCTGGACTGCTGAAAATGAGGATGGAGGCTGAACTCTAGCATCCTTTGCTTTCTGCTTCCTGACTGCTAATGCAATGAGAGCAGCCGGCCACCTTTCTTCAACAACCAACGGCCTGTCTTAGAACTGTAATACAATATCAAACCTTTCTTAAGTTAATTTCACTCATGTTTTGGTACAACAATCAGGTAAATAACTAAAGGTAAGAAATGGTCTCAGCAAAGAACTTTAAATTACCAAGAAGTCTGTGAATTCTTATAAAAGGTCAGATTTGAATAGCCATGAAAGATTGCTAAAATTTCTTTGTACATTGTTAAGGGAGGAATGATAGAATGTGACAGGTATGACAACTTGAATTGAAATTGGGTAGAAGAATGTTGTGGGAGTGCCCGCTCTACCACCACCCGATCACCATGTCCAAGGGAGGGGCTGTGGATTAAAAAATAGAGATGAAAGACAGCAGGTCATTCACCCTAGCAGAATGCCAAATGCTGTTTATTGAAAGAGGGAGGAAACCTTAAATACAGGCTTACAGCACAATGGAGGATTCCCGGAGGGCAGAAGTTCACTACCTCTACCAATGGTCTACATTCTTGCATCTAAGCTGTTTACACCAAATGCAGGATACAGGAACAAAGAACCTCCAGTGATCCTTTGTAGATGTAACCAATCGTATTATTAAAATAAGAAACACAGAGCCAAGGTAAAAGAGAAAAGCCGGAGCCGGGCGGTGGTGGCGCACGCCTTTAATCCCAGCACTCGGGAGGCAGAGCCAGGCGGATCTCTGTGAGTTCGAGGCCAGCCTGGGCTACCAAGTGAGCTCCAGGAAAGGCGCAAAGCTACACAGAGAAACCCTGTCTCGAAAAACCAAAAAAAAAAAAAAAAAAAAAAAGAGAAAAGCCGAGAGGTCAGAGCTCAGAGATAAAATCTTACCTCCTGCAGTGCTCCTAGCTTCCCCGAGAGAGGGAGGTACTTCCTGTGTCCCTATTTAAATAATCTTTCTGTTCTGCCTTCTCATTGGTTGTAAACCCAACCACATGACTGCCTCATCACTGCCTGTAAGTACCGCCCTCCAGGTCTTAAAGGCGTATGTCTCCAATACTGGCTGTATCCCTGAACACACAGAAATCTACCTAGCTCTTCTAACCACCACGCTCTCACTATGGCTCTAATAGCTCTGACCCCAGGGCAACTTTATTTATTAACATAAAATTAAAATAACATTTCAGTACAAATAAAATATCACCACATTTCCCCTTTTCTATTTTAATAAAAAGAAAAAAGGCAAAAGGTTATAACTAACAAAAGAAAAACTATATACAAAAGTACAATAACTATATACAATATATACAAGTAACAAATACCTAAACGATGTCTAGTCCATTTGTATTTGACAAATCAGAGAAAATAATTCCCTTATCTATCCTATTTTAGTAAGTCCAAAATGTATCTAATTCACTTTCTATCCTAATTAATCTTCAACTATAACTAACTAATCTTCAACTCCCTCAGAGACCCAAGAAGGAAATAATATTAGCTAACAAAAATAAAAACAGGAAGTGCACAAAAGCAACTTCCAAAAATTTTGTGAGTTGACAGAAACAGCCAGCTGCCTGGACAGTCACCTGAGGTTTCTCCACAGTGTTGGGGCATCATCTTCAGCCTATAGGCTTAGCGTATCTGACAGACTCATTTGTGAAGTAGGTTGTACACAAGGTCAACAGTTCAACCTCACACTGGGTGAGAGCAGTCCATGTACCAGAAACACCTGAATTCCACTAGTGTCATGTCATGATTCAGGATTTTAAATTCTGGAAATTGTTGATGGTTTTTGAATTCAGCTGTCCATTCTTCTTGGCTGTGTATATATGGCTTCATCTAAGCATGCCCTTCTCCACATCCCTCTATTAAATGCCAGTCTACTATTGAGAGGCGTGAGCTTTCAGTTGCTGTTCCATTGCACAACAGAAGCCATCGGCCCACTGCCTGTTCAGCTGCCTTCAAAGAAAAGGGCACTGTACCTTTTCCAGATTGTGAAGGCCACTTCAGGGATGGTGCCATATTGTCCTGGCCTCAGAAGATGCCTTCTGATAAAGCCATAACCATACTTGTTTTGGCAGGAATCGGTAGTCCTTTGTTTCGTGTTCTGTCTGTCCATTTTGTCCTGTTGATTTGAGGATACTTTGTTGTCCAGTGGCTAACTTTTGCCACAATGAAAATTAACTCCATATGCAGTTTCTTCAATGCCCATATTTTCTCTGAAGTAGACTGGTACTGCCAGGAGCTGACATGTCTCAAAAAAGAAAAATTTCTAAGTTATTAAAACATTTTAAATGCCATATTCGTTAGATCTCTGAAGGGTTTGAAGATGACCTGTCTAAAATATATCTGCTCAATTTTTAAAACATATCTAATATGACTACAATTTCTATTGTAATGTCTAACTACTAACTTTCATTTCTTTATATCCTAATAGTTGGTAATAATGTAAAGTATTTAAAACTAGTAATTGTCTTTTTCTTTTCTTTCTTTTTTTTTTTTTTTTTTTTTTTTTTTTTTTTAAACAAGAACCTTAAATCTAATCTCCTTTGCTTAGCCTTTTTCCTAACCCTTGACAACAACTTGTAACCAACCCCCCTAAACAATTGAAAATTATCCCAGACCCAAAACCCATTAAAAGAACCAAAAAACCACCCGCCCCACACCACTTCTTTGGCAATGTGGGTGTCATATTCTTAAAATTGCTTCCTGCTGGGTATGGGTGAAGTTATCTTTATCCTGAAAGAAAAATTTAGGTTAATTGTCAAATTCTAGGAAAGGTAACTATATCCTTCATTATTATCCAGTCTGTGTATAAAGCCAAAGTTCAGGGTTTATCTCAAGTCCTTATTCAAGTAGTCTTTGAGACTGGATCATCTCAGCTAGTCATCTCAAAATTGTTCTGAGCACCTTGTAGTTCAAAGCTGATCTGTAGATGATGTTTGTCAGCTTAGTGATATTATTATTGTCCACGTGGAATTGTTGTTGTTGTTGTTGTTGTGGGGCCCCATCTTCTTTCCGGAGACTTCAGTTGATGTTAGGCCTGGCCGTGATTTCCTGCAGAAAACTGATAAGAGACTCGAACACAAAGACATATATATGCAGCTAACTGAAGCCTTTTTTCTAGAATTAGTTAGTACTCTATATGACCATTCATATCTTAACAAAGTTTAAAATGTATATATATATTAATCTTGTAAATTTTGATATAAAATTTATACTTTAAGAAAAGTTTAAAGAATCAGAATAGAATCAAAGAGTTGAGATTAGTAATAGAATAGTCCCTTAATTAATTTGGCTTTTGTCCTGTCCCATAGCAGAAAATGGCTCTTTTATTCTGTCATGATACAGGGAGTTTGTATTTTCATTTTAACAACATGCTTGAGTTTAAAGAAGGAGAGAGCCATTCTCCAACTCCAAAGTCAGCTTTAAATTTTAATTGAACTGGGACTATTAGAAAACCAATAGTGTTAAATCTTTAGAGAAAAGCAGAAACAAACATTTAAGAAGACATAAAATTTTTTTAGATAATATATACCCATATGCCATATACTCCAATATACTCTGTTTCCTGGGATAGATGATTTGTCCCTTTTCTTCAGTTGTCTCATTTGTCTTGTGTCCTTCAGATTCCTTAACCTTCATTCTCCTAAAAGACAAAAACAAAAACCTTCCCCCAAGACTAATTTTGGGGATGTTCCTTTTTGGCAAGTTATTATCTGATTAAATGAAAAGACATGTGTTACAGGTACAAGTTAGTTTAAATTGGATGTTCATGCTGGTTGATGAACTATCACCTCCTCTAATTAAGAGGTTTCTCTTGTTCAAATCGAACCTTTATCAATTTTGATGGTACCCACAGCTTATCTTCTCCTATAGAAACAAAAGCAAAACCTCGTCCCCAATGTAATACATACCCTGGCTTCCATTCTGAGGTCAGCACATCCTTAAAGTATATAGGCTGATTTAATTCTGTAGTTTTTTCTATTACCCAATGTCTCTCTGCAGCTGTTGTTCCTTTCTCATTGGCATTCAGAAAATTCAAAGTTAATAGAGCATTATGCAGTCTATTTCTGGGGGTTTTTGTTACTCCTTTCTGTTTATTTAGCATATCCTTTAGAGTTCTGTTTGACCTTTCTATAACTGCTTGACCTGTAGGATTATGTGGTATACCTGTAATATGCTTTATATTGTAATAAGCAAAAAACTGTTTCATTTTAACAGAGACATATGATGGAGCATTGTCAGTTTTGATTTGTGCAGGTATACCCATAATGGCCATAACTTCTAGCAAATGAGTGATTACAGAATCAGCTTTTTCAGAACTCAAAGCAGTTGCCCATTGAAATCCTGAATAAGTATCGATAGTGTGGTGTACATATTTCAGTTTTCCAAATTCTGCAAAGTGAAACACGTCCATCTGCCAGATTTCATTCCTCTGAGTACCCTTTGGGTTACATCCTGCTGGTAATGGTGTTTGATTATAGAAGGAACAAGTAGGACATTTCTTTACTATTTCTTTGGCTTGTTGCCAGGTTATGGGAAAATCCTTTTTTAAACCTTTACTATTGACATGATGTTTTTTATGAAATTCTGAGGCCTCCAGCACATTTCCTATCAATAATTTATCAATCTCATCATTGCCTTGTGCTAGAGGGCCTGGCAGACCAGTATGAGATCGGATGTGAGTTATATATAAAGGATGACTCCTTTTCCTGATTGTATCTTGTAATTGAATAAATAGTGAAGTTAATTCTGAAGCATCAGGGATAAATTCTGCAGTCTCAATATGTAATACCACTCTTTCAGCATACTGAGAGTCAGTTACTATGTTGAGAGGTTCTGAAAAATCCATTAATACCAACAGAATAGCATACAATTCTGATTTTTGCACTGAATTATAAGGACTTTGTACCACTTTACTTAAATTTTCTGATTTGTAACCTGCCTTTCCTTGTTTGTTGGCATCTGTATAAAATGTACGAACTCCAGATATGGGTTTTTGCCGTACAATTCGAGGCAAGATCCAATCAGCTCTCTTTATAAAATCAATTCTGTTGCTTTTGGGATATTTGCTGTTAATTTCTCCCAAAAAATTACTGCAAGCTCTTTGCCAAGGTTCACTTTCTGTCCATAATTTTTCAATGTCCTCCTTAGTTAAAGGTACGACAATTTCTGCTGGGTCTATTCCTGCTAATTGACGAAGTCTCAATTTTCCTTTCCAAATCAAGTCAGAGATTTTTTCCCCATAAGTTTTTAATTTTTTATTTGGTTTATTTGGTAAAAATATCCATTCCAATATAATATCTTCCCTCTGCATTAATATTCCAGTAGGGGAATGCCTAGAGGGTAAAATAACCAAAATGCAATCCAGCTTTGGATCAATACGATCCACGTGCCCTTCATGTACTTTCTTTTCTACCAAGGCCAATTCTTTCTCAGCTTCAGGTGATAATTCTCTTGGACTATTTAAGTCCTTGTCACCTTCTAAGGTTTTGAACAAATTAGTCAGTTCATCATTTTTTACCCCAACAATAGTTCGTAGATGAGAAATATCTCCAAATAATCTTTGAAAGTCATTAAGAGTCTGTAGTCTATCTCTCCTAATTTGCACCTTTTGGGGTCTAATTTTTTGTAGCTCTATTTTATATCCTAAATAATTAATAGAATCTCCTCTTTGTATTTTTTCAGGAGCAATTTGTAATCCCCAGCAAGGCAAAATTTTCTTTACTTCTTCAAACATTCTTTCTAAAGTATCTGCATTTGAGTCAGCTAGTAAAATATCATCCATATAATGATAAATTATAGATTTAGGAAATTTTTTACGTATCACTTCCAATGGCTGTTGTACAAAATATTGGCACAGAGTTGGGCTATTTAACATTCCCTGTGGGAGGACCCTCCATTGAAATCTTTTAACCGGTTGAGAATTATTATAAGTAGGCACTGTGAAAGCAAATCTTTCTTTGTCCTTTTCTTGTAAGGGTATTGAAAAGAAACAGTCTTTTAAATCAATAACTATGAGAGGCCATCCTTTTGGTAACAGAGTAGGCAAAGGAATTCCAGATTGTAGAGAGCCCATCGGCTGAATTACTTTGTTAATTGCTCTAAGGTCTGTTACCATTCTCCATTTACCAGATTTCTTTTTAATAACAAATACAGGAGAATTCCAAGGGCTGGTTGACTGTTCAATATGCTGAGCATTTAACTGTTCTTCTACCAGCTCTTCTAAAGCCTGGAGTTTCTCTGTTGTTAAAGGCCATTGCTGAACCCATACAGGCTTGTCTGTTAACCATTTTAAAGGTAGAGCTGTTGGTATTTTTGGAAGATTATCAGTTGTTGTGCCCTGTTCCTGTATAATATGGATGGCTGGTGACCACTCAAAATAATGCCTTCTAATATTTCTCTCAGAAACATGTGCTAGTTTATGATTTGTTTCTGAGATTGGAGGGATTTTAATCTGAGTATTCCATTGTTGCAACAAGTCTCGACCCCACAGGTTCATAGCTATGTTAGCGACATATGGTTTTAATTTTCCTCTCTGTCCTTCTGGACCTATACATTCCAGCCATCTTGCACTCTGTTTCACTCCAGATAATGTCCCAATTCCTAACAGTTGAACGTTTACCTCCTGAAGAGGCCAAGCTGGATGCCAAAATTCTGGTGCAATTATGGTAATGTCCGCACCTGTGTCTACCAGACCAGACAACAAAACACCATTTATTTTTATCGTTAATTTTGGTCTCTGTTCATTAATAGAAGTTTGCCAAAAAATTTTCTTTATGTTTTCTCCTGAATTTTCTATTCTCTCTTTTTCATCATCCTGACCAGCCTGATTTATTCCAATAGTCATTTGGTTATTTAATCGCTCAGAGCAGGGATTTCCTCTACAGCTGCAGGAAAGGTTTGAACTGGTTTTGCTATGGGGGCCTGCATGAGGCCCCTCCGGGAGTTTCCCGAAAACTGAGGCAAAGGATTACCCTGTCTGTCCTTTGTTGATCTACATTCGTTGGTCCAGTGTTTTCCCTTACCACACCTTCTGCATACTCCAGAAGGAAGGGGCATTCTGTTGCCATTGTTCCTTGAAGAAACATTGCTTCTAGGATTGACCTGTTTACAGTCCCTTTTAAAATGTCCTTGCTTTCCACACCCAAAACATCTAACACTCCTCAAACCTTTTGAAATTACTTCTCCTACCCACGTATCATGCTCATCAACCTCAACATTAATGGTTTCTCTAATCCAATCTTCCAAAGGTGCAGATCTTGCCCTTAACGGCCTGATTATTCTTTTGCATGCTGCATTCGCATTCTCAAATGCCAAAGCTTCAATTATTGCCTTACTAGCTTCTGATCCTGAGACCATTCTGTTTACTGCTGAAGCCAGTCTTTCTAAAAAATCTGTGAAAGATTCTTTAGGGCCTTGCATAACCTTTGTGAATGACTCATGTTTTTTTCCTGGTTCATCAACTCTGTCCCATGCATTCAAGGCTGCCATTCGACATAAAATTACGGTTTGAACATCATATAAACATTGTGTTTGTATTGAAGCATATTGGCCTTCTCCAATAAGCTGATCCTGACAAACTTGTATTCCTTTATCCCTCCATTGTGTTTCTACGTTTCTAGCTTCCTCCTTAAACCAAGTCAGAAATTGAATTCTCTGGCTGGGTTCCAGAACAGCTTGTGCAAGGTCCCGCCAGTCCTGTGGTATAATCCTATTATATGTTGACCAAGAGTTTAACATTTGCTTTACATATGGGGAATGCATGCCATAAGATACTATTGCCTCCTTAAACCTTTTAAAATCCATCAGTTCAATTGGAGCCCAGATATTTTGTGTAGCCATTTGATCAGGCATCTGCTGTACGGTTACAGGATAAATTAAGGATGATTGTGTGAAAACAGGCTTTCTTTCTGTAACCTTATGATCCAAACTTGAACCAACTTCACTGTTAAAATTAACAGGTTTTTCTAAAGCTGTTATCCTGGCACTTAAATCAACTATCTTTTTAAATAGTAAAATGAGAATAAGCATGGTGATTAACTGCATAATTCCCATAATACTAATCTTTTCATATAGTTGTTCCATTGTCAGACTGCCTAAAATTTCAAACAAAACCCAATTTTCTTCCAATGTACACAGGAAACCCATTTTTTTAAATGTGGAAAAAATTTGTCTTTTAAATAGTTTCCTTTATGACTTACCAAATCTGCGTAGAACAGTAGAAATCCGAGCGAATTTCAAAACAGCCACCTAGAGTCCTAGGTGTAAATCCAGAGAGAGAGAGAGAGAGAGAGAGAGAGAGAGAGAGAGAGAGAGAGAAACAGAGAGACAGAGAGAAAGCAAGAGAGAAAGCAAAAGCGAAAGTGAAAGTGAAAGTGAAAGTGAAAGCGAAGGGGTAGCCGGCTAAAGCTTAAAGCCAGCCACTTGTTCCCTCTGAGCCGAGTCAAGGCTTGGCTTTACAGCCAGGGGCCCTGTTTAGCAGGGCAGGCCTGAGCTGTTTGTAGCACTGGCTTTAAGCAAGCAGCTCACAGTCCAGCCTGAGCCCAAGCAGACCTGGGCTGGGGCTAGGGAGCCGGCTGCTCCGGCTAGGGAGCCGGCCCCAAGCAGTTTTTAATGGATTCTTGTCACGTTGGGCGCCAGATGTAGATGTAACCAATCGTATTATTAAAATAAGAAACACAGAGCCAAGGTAAAAGAGAAAAGCCGAGAGGTCAGAGCTCAGAGATAAAATCTTACCTCCTGCAGTGCTCCTAGCTTCCCCGAGAGAGGGAGGTACTTCCTGTGTCCCTGTTTAAATAATCTTTCTGTTCTGCCTTCTCATTGGTTGTAAACCCAACCACATGACTGCCTCATCACTGCCTGTAAGTACCGCCCTCCAGGTCTTAAAGGCGTATGTCTCCAATACTGGCTGTATCCCTGAACACACAGAAATCTACCTAGCTCTTCTAACCACCACGCTCTCACTATGGCTCTAATAGCTCTGACCCCAGGGCAACTTTATTTATTAACATAAAATTAAAATAACATTTCAGTACAAATAAAATATCACCACAATCCTTAGGTGAGAAGGAAATGGCCAGGGAATCAGCATAGGGAGGACATCTGGTCAAGGTTGGCAAGCAGGCAACAGCTACCCAAGTTGGGGAGCCAGGGCCCTACAGAAGAAAGCATTGTGAGTGTTCCATAGGACTGCTGTACACTTAGATACATTTCATAAACAGTAGTGACTGCGACATATGTTGACCAGCATTCAGATTTTAAATAACATAGGAAAGGCAAAAAAATTTCATCTGCCAAAAGATAGTATCAGAATAAAATTTAAGAATACATTAACAGAACATTGATAATTTTAAAGCAATTACATTTGTTTTCATAAAAGAGTCACCATTGCCTTCATAAGAATCAGTAGTAAACATCTATTAATTCTTGTCTTCACACAATATTATTCAAAATGACTCTCTAGAATAGTTCCATTGACTACAAGATTATTGGTATTAACCATATGAGGTGCCTTTTATATTTGTTTTCAATTTTTTCATCACAAATGGAAAGACAGAATGATGTAATTGTTAAGTTATTCATTTTCACTTTGTAGGATGTAACTAAGACTGCTAGTTAAGAAATAGAATATGAAAACCAGGTGTGATGGTGCACACCTTTAATTCTAGCACTTGATATACACATAAGTGTTTATCTCTAAGTGTGATGTCAGCCAAGTCTATGTAGAGACTTTCAGGTAAGCCAGAACTATTTAGGGAGATCCTATCTCAAAACAAAACCCTAACTACACAGCTAGCTGTTAGGTAAAGCTACCTCCTGCTCAGTCTAACACCTTGCCTTCCCTTTGGGGCACACGGCATTCCAGACCTTTCTCCAGCAGGTGTTCTTCTACAGCAACTAGTCCTGAGGCATAGATAGATGCCTCAAACAAGCCTGAGTCAGTTTTGCTTGGCCAAATAGCCATGGCTGTTTGTGAGAGATCATTTTTTTTTCCTGGCCCATATCACTCCCTCTAGGACTTGCTAGAATCCTAACCCACCTCCCCAAAAAGATTTCTGTTTCTCCATGTGGCCTCAAGACCCAGGGAGGAAGCTCATAGTCCATTCCTGGCTTTTTGGAACAGAACCTTGGTAATATTGGCATTAAGACTTACAGCTGGTAAATGGGAGTTCATGTAACCAAAAGTCTCCTATATAGCAATCAATACCATGACTCATGTGAAGAGAAACCTACAGAATGGAAAACAGAAATCTTTTTTTTTTTTTTTTTGGTTTTCATGACAGGGTTTCTCTGTGTAGCTTTGGAGCCTGTCCTGGAACTCACTCTGTAGCCCAGGCTGGCCTCAAACTCACAGAGATCCACCTGCCTCTGCCTCCCGAGTGCTGGGATTAAAGGCGTGTGCCACCACCGCCCAGCAGAAAACAGAAATCTTTACTAGCTATATGATTAAGAGATGTTTTGTTTTGGAAATATAAGAGAGACTACAGCAAAAAAGCAAACAACTCACTTTAAAAAATGACATGGAACTAAACAGAGTTCTGAAAAGAAGAAATGCAAATGGCTAAGACACATTTTTAATATCTTCAACACCCTTAGCCATAAAAAACGAAAATTAAAATTACTTTGAGATTTCATCTCATACCTCTCAGAATGGCCAGTACTACCAATTAAAAGAAAAAGATGACAAATGTGTGGATGTGTCAAAAGGGAAGCACTTACTTTGGGGAATATAAACCTGTGTAGTCATTATACAGTAGTGTGGATAATATGAAGTGTCCACAGCTCCTTCTTGCCACTTCCTCCTTATTTGATAAAATTCCCTAACAAAAACAATTTAAGGAACGAGGGGTATATTCTGCCTCAAAATTCAGGTTAGAAACCTCCAAGGAAATAATTCACTGCAACATGCACTTGAGAGAGCTGCTCAGATTCCACCCATAGTTAAAGAGCATAGTGAGTAATAAGACTGTCTCTACTCAGCTCACTTTCTCCATTTATAAAGTGGTGGGTCCTCTTCCCAGAAAATGGCCCTGTGCATCATTAAGTGGAGATTCATCTTTCATTATCAATTACTATAATCATAATAGTACCCTACAGACATGCCCAGATGCCCATCCCCAAGTGTTTTTTTTTTAATTCTATCAAGTAGATAATTAAACCTAATCACCATATTAGCCTCTTGTGATGTAAGAAAATTAAATCTTATTGTGTGCTTTGAAAGCTTTGTAACTTTTCCACCTGAAGGTTTTTCCCAACAAGCTGGAACCCAAAGCAGGACTTTAAATATCCCCCCAAATAGGAAATGGGAGCAGATGCAGATTCACAGCCAAACACCAGGCTGAGCTCTAGGAGTCCAGTCAAAGAGAGGGAAGAGGTATTCTATGAGCAAGTGTCATATAGGTCCTTCACTTGGTTGGTTAGTGTTACCCTAAGGTATTTTAAATCATTTGTGGCTATTGTAAAGGGTGATGTATCTCTGATTTCCTTCTCAGCCTGTTTGTCAATTGTATATAGGAGGGCTACTATTTTTTTTTTTTTGAGTTGATCTTGTATCCTGTTATGTTGCTGAAGGTGTTTATAAGCTGTATCAGTTCCTTGGTTGAATCTTTGGGGTCACTCATGTATACTATCATGTCATCAGCAAATAGGGAAAGCTTGACTTCTTCCTTTCCAATTTGTATCCCCTTAATCTCATTATGTTGTCTTATTGCTCTGGCTAGAACTTCAAGTACTATATTGAATAAGTATGGGGAGAGTGGACAGCCTTGCCTTGTTCCTGATTTTAGTGGAATCGCTTTGAGTTTCTCTCCATTTAATTTGATGTTGGCTGTTGGCTTGCTGTAAATTGCCTTTATTATGTTTAGGTATGTTCCCTGTATTCCTGATCTCTCCAAGACCTTTATCATGAAGGGGTGTTGGGTATTGTCAAATGCCTTTTCTTCATCTAGTGAGATGATCATGTGGTTTTTTCTTTGATTTTGTTTATATGGTGTAGTACATTGACCATTGATGGACTTTTGTATGTTGAACAAGATCATGATGGGGTAACCTACAGAGACAACCAAACCAAACTAGTGGGAACTCATGAAATTTAGACCAACACTTGTGGAGACTCCATGGGACTGGAATAGGTCCTCTGCATAAGTGAGAGAGTTGTGTAGCTTGATCTGCTTAAATGGCCCACTGGCAGTAGGATCAGGATCCATCCTGGGTGCATGAGCTGGCTTTTTGGAGCCCACTACCTATGGTGGGACATGTTACACAGCCTTGATGCAAGGGGAGGGACTTTGTCCTGCTTCTACTGAATGTTCCAGTCTCTGCTAACTCCCCAAGGGAGGCCTTACCTTCTTGTAGGAGGGAATGGAGAGGTGGGTTGGGAGGAAGGCTAGAGGGGTGGGAGGAGGAAAGAGGGAGATCTGTGATTAGTATGTCAAATGATGACGGGAGCCATAAGCCTAAGCCACCCTTGACACATATACTGCCATATTTGGGTTTCTCTCCTCTTTTCTTAGATCTAAGCCTTGCTTAAGTCTCCATAGCACCAGAACCTCTTCCCACAAATACCAGAACCTCTTCTCAGATATCAGGTGAATGAGCTGCAGTTAAGCAATTAGGCAGTTAGACAAGGGTAGATAGATAACCTTCAGAGCAACATTTCCTGCTGGCTGAACAGCCATAATTAAGTCCCTTCCTGCTTGCAACCCCCATAGTTAAGTCCCTTCCTGCTTGCAACCCCCATAATTAAGTCCCTTCCTGCTCTCAACCCTCTTTGCCTACCTATATATGCCTTGAGAGTAAAATAAAATTTTGGAGCTTGATCAGACATCCTGTCTTGCTCTCATTCTTTGTGTCTCTAGTCCCTCTCATTCGCCGGCCCTCCCTTTAGGTCCCTGTTGAGGACCCCACTGGCCGGGGCAAAGTGAATAAAAAAAAAAAGTCTTAATAAAAAAGAAAAAAGAAAAGTAAAGTAAACCTTATGGCAGGACCCTGGAAGATGGAAACAGGGCAAGGGAACGATGTCTTGGAACATCTTTGTCCCACTTCCCAATGTAGCCACATGAAATAAATCTCCATTTCAACTTTTTACTATTACTTTCTTTCTTAGGGTTTCTATTACTATGATAAAACACTATGACCAAAAGCAACCTAGGGATAAAAGAGTTTTATTTCATCTTATATATTGTAGTCTACCATCCATGGAAATCAGGGCTCTGGATGGGAACTTGGAGGCAGGAACTAATGCAGAGGCCATAGAGAAGTACTGCCTACTGGTTTGCACAGCCAGTCTGATTTCTCCTATCATTCAGGACCACCTGTCCAGAGGTGTTACTATGCCCAGTAATCTAGGCCCACCCATATCAATAATTAATCATGAAAATGTCCCATAGATTTGCCTACCAGCTAATCTGGTGGTGTGGTGGTGGGGGAATGATTTTCTCACTGGAAAGTCTCACTTCCCAAATGACTCCCAACATTGCTTTTATTTAATAGGCCTAATGAGGGTGTTTGACAGAATAGGGATATTAGGGATAGCAGAGCCTGGACTTTGAATCAGTTGATGTAGATATATCTTAGTATCACCTCCCCCACATCCCAGTTTTATTTTCTGATTGTCACAAGGCAAGACTATAGCATTCTGTAGGGGAAAAGACCTCAAATACAAGCTTTCACTGTTTGTCTTTAAATATTTAATGCATCTTTCTTGGAAATTCCAGCAGCTCCTATATGTACTTAGAATGGGGCAATCCCTTTTGGAAACTGCTAATAATACTCTTGAAGACACTCAAGTCATAGGTTGGATGGAACCAAAAGTATCTTGGACTGTAAGCACTAGAACAAATAGTTCATAATCTTCAGAATAATTTGAAAATGAGCTACCTGTGTACTGTGTTTCCTAGCTAAGATGCCTCTGAGGTCAAGAGGATAACATTCTACCTGGAATGTTGCATTGTATACAACTGAATTTGGGGAACATGATATGTGTTAGTTTTGTGATAAGAAAATATTAGATATATGATTTATCTGTGTGACTTTTCACTTCTAGAAGAAAGGGAAATTAACAAAGCACCTTCATCACCTTCTGAGGAAGCACACTGTCTCTTGTTCTGTGCCTTTTTGTGCACTCACTATGTCCATTCTTGTGAGTCTGTCCTCATATTCTCCATGTAGCTAAGATTGGCATTGAAATCCTCATATTTCTTTCTCTACACTCAAAGTGCTGGGATTACAATGGAGTGCCACCACATCTGTCTAGAAAAAATGTATTTTTAGTCTAGAACTTTTATAGCTGTGTCTAGAATACACAACCATAAAAGATATATCTTATTTCTAACATCAGAGGACTTGCTGAAATATTACATCTATTACTGAATTACTCTATGGTTTATAAATTTTAAATTTCACTTAATTTTTTTTCTTTATATTTCACAATCACATGCATACATTCATGAAATATGACCATATCTAACCCTCATTTCTTCTTCCAACCCTTCTCATAGCCCCACAATACCTGTCACTCACAACTTCATATCTTTTGTGTGTGTGTGTAATAACCCACTAATATTAGTAATTGTTCTATGGCTGTGAAGGAACACCATGACCAAGGCAACTTCTAGAACAAAGCATTCAATTGTGGGCTTGGTTACAGCTTCAGAGAATAAGTTTATGTGGTGGTCTGAGTAAGAATCTTCACTAGTGCTCATATATCTGAATGCTTATAGAGTGGCACAATTTAGAAGGACTAGGAAGTATAGCCTTGTTTAAGTAGGTGTGGCCTTGTTGGGGTACATGTGGCTTTCAAAGAGGAAGTATGTCACTGTGGGTGGGTTGTGAGGTTTCTAAGCCCATGCCAGGCCCAGTGTCTCTCTCTTCTACTGCAATTCCAGATTTAGAACTCTCAGTCACTTCTCCAGCACTTTGTCTGGCTTTGTGTTTCCATGTTTTCCACCACGATGATAAAGGACAAAACCTCTGAATGTGTAAACCAACCCCAATTAAATGCTTTCCTTTATGAGTTTTATTGGTCATGGTGTCCCTTCACCATAAAAGAATAGTGACCAAGACAGTCCATGATCATCTTGGGGCGGGGAGCATAGTGGCAACATGGGCAGAAGCTAGAGGAGCAGCTGAGAAGCTTACATTTGATCAAAGGTAACAGGCTAGAGAGCTGGATTTAGACTAGTGTGGACTTTTGAAATGTTAATATACACCCCCAGTGATGCACCTACTTTAATAAGGCCTCCTCATAATAACTTCTCCATCAAAGTCCAGACTTCTTAATCCTTCCTAAACAGTCCCCCAAATGGAAACAAAACAGTCAAATCGATGAGCCAATATGGGCCAATCTTATTGAAACAACTATACTGCTATAATCAGTTAGTGCTGTTCTTATATACATGGGTGTGCCCCCCCACACACACACACCAAGAGTACAGGAAACCTACCAGTGGTTAAATCCTCTATAAAAGAATGACTTTCTCTCCTCCAACAACTATTTACTGGCTATAACTTCTGTACTTCGGGTGAGTACTAAAAATCACTTTTCCCATCTAAGCAAGGATTTTAGCTGGCCGTTTCTTTAATATACCTTATGCAGGTAACCACAGTTGCTATGAGTTCATGCTTCCAATCACCATATCATACTCGTAAGTTAGCATTTCACAGAACTTCTCCCCAACTGTTGGCTTGTTCATTCTTTTTTGCCTCTTCTTCTGAGATGTTCACTGAATCCTGGTTATTGAAGGATAATATAGATACAGTATATAGACATGAATGCCAAGTCTCTTAGTCCTATCACTTGGACCAGCTATGCTTCTCTCCATTGCCTACTGTTTATTAAAAGAAGTTTTACTGACAAAAGTGGGAACTTCCCAGGTCTATGGATTTAAGCCAAAGTATTTAGAATATAATTTAAATGCATTGATAATTTAAAAACACAAAAATAGCTGGTTCTACACTAGAACCTATGAGCCCCTCTGTCCTAGTCAGGGT
This sequence comes from Peromyscus maniculatus bairdii, assembly GCF_049852395.1. Classification (NCBI taxonomy): domain Eukaryota; kingdom Metazoa; phylum Chordata; class Mammalia; order Rodentia; family Cricetidae; genus Peromyscus; species Peromyscus maniculatus. Next base: position 17,223,376 of record NC_134871.1, read on the forward strand.
TTCAATTGCAGTGAAGAGACACCATGACCTCCATGGCAACTCTTATAAAGGAAGAAGACATTACTTGAAGTGGCTAACTTACAGATCAGAGTTTTAGTACATTATCATCAGGATGGGAAGCAGATAGCATGCAGGAAGATATTGTACTGGAAGTGCTGAGAAGTTTAATATCTTGACCGATAGGCAACAGAAAGTGGTCTGAGACAGTGGGTGTGGCTTGAACATATATGAGACGTCAAAGCCTGCCTCCAAGTGACACATTTCCTCCAATAAAGCACACCTACTAATAGTGCCACTCCCTATAGGTTTATGGGGCCAATTATATTCAAACTACCACATTTCCCTCCCCAGTCCCCATAAGCTTGTAATAGTATCATAATTCAAACTGCATTTAGTCCAACTTCAAAAGTCCCCATAGTCTATTACAGTCTCAACAATGTTTAAAAGTCCAAAGTTCAGAGTCTCTTTTGATATTTATATAATCTCTTAACTGTAATCCCCTGTAAAATGAAAATCATAAAACAGATTACATACTTCCCATACATAATGGCATAGGATATACATTACTGTTCCAAAACATAGAGAATGAAACATAGTGAGGAAATATTGGAACAAAGTAAGGCTGAAAACAACCTGGGCAAACTCCAGACTTTGCATCTCTGTGTCTGATGTCAAACTCTCTCCACATATCCAACTCCTTCCAGCTTTGTTGAAAAACCACACTTCTTTCTCTTGGGCTGGTTCCACTCCCTATTAGCAGCCTTCCTAGGCAGGTATCCCACAGCTCTGGAATCTCCAGCATCTTAGGATTTCCAAGGCAATCCACGCTTCAAATCCAGAGCTTCATGCAATGGCCTCTCTAGGCCTCCATTCAAGGACACCCCTGACACATGCCTAGCCTCAGAGGCTTTACTTAGGTGGTCCTTGACTCTAAAGCCGTAACTAGGTGGCCAAAGCTGCCAAGTTCTATAGTTTGCTGAGGTTGGAATGTGGCCTCCTCATTCAATTACATTTTCACAAGCTTTCTGTTTACCATGGTTTCCTTCACTGTCTAAGATTGGCTGTCCTTGAACTTGCTCTGTAGACCAGGCTGGCCCCTAACTCAGAGACCCACCAGCCTCTGTCTTCTGAGTGTTGTGATTAAAGGTGTGCACCATCACTGTTGGCTCTAAGCTTTTTTAAATTCCTTTTTACAGGTTGGAAACTTACCTATGTGGGAACTTGCCCTGACATCACCACTCTATTTATTTATTTTTATTTAATCTGTTTATTTCCTTGAACACAGAATTTAGCTCCATTCTGCTTCCTGATGTTCCTTTTCTCCTCAAATTGTATACTTTGTATTTTTCCTTGTCAACTTTCTTCTTTTCATTATAAATCTTTACAAACATGAACTGTAGTAACCATATGATAGAATCTATACTAGGCTGTTTTGAGATTTTTGTCTGCCAATATAATTAATCCAAATCTCTTCATTTTAGCTTTAGGCAGACTCTTTGGACAAGGTCAAAAAGGATCCACATTCTTCATCAAAATATCACAAGAATGATCTCTATGCAACATACTAAAATTCTTCTCTTCTGAAACATCCTGAGCCAGAATCTCATAGTTCAAACCATTCTCCCTATCACTGTCTTCCAAGCTGCTACTAATATTGTCCATGAAGCTCTACTTAAAGCATTCAACTGCTTTTTTGTTTTGTTTTGTTTTGTTTTTTTTAATACAAACTCCCAAAGTTCACATTCATCTGAACAAAGACATGATCAGGTCTATCACAGCAATACCCCAGTCCCTGGTACCAACTTCTGTCTTAATTAGTATTTATATTGCTGTGAAGAAACACCATGATCATGACAACTCTTATAAAAGAAAGTATTTAATTGGCTGGCTTACAGTTCAGAGGTTCAGTCCATTATTATGGTGATTGGACATGGCAGCATTCCTGCAGATATGGTTCTAGAGAAGCTGAGAGTTCTAACATCTTTACCGGAAGACAATGGAAAGTGCTCTGATACATTGGGTGTAGTTTGAGCATATATACGACTTCAAAGTCTCCATCCCCAGTGACATACTTCCTCCAACAAAGCCACACCTACTAATAATGCCACACCCTGTAGTATTATGGGTCCAGTTACATTCAAACTGCCACATTCCCCTCTTCCCCTCCCACCCAAGTGACATGCTTTGGACAAGATTGTAGTACTAATCTTAAAATTCCCTTTTTCAAAGTATGCCTCAAATCAAATCCAAAGTAAGAAGTTGTGGGCGCCATGGGCCCTGGCCCCCGACTGTGAGTGGCTGCTGCCTTGCTTGCTGACCTTTACCAGGTGTCCTTCCTATTCAGATTCCCTGCCGGTGTCCTTCTCACCTAAGGATCACCGGAGAGCTTACCGGAGGTTCTTTGTTCCTACATCCTGCTTGTGGTGTAAACAACTTAGGTGCATCCTGTATTTGGTGTAAACAACTTAGATGCATGAATGTAGAACATTGGGTCTAGAATGTAGACCATTGGTAGCGAACTTCTGCCCTCCGGGGATCCTCCATTTGTGTTGTAAGCCTGTATTTAAGGTTTCTTCCCTCTTTCAATAAACAGCATTCAACATTCAGTCATGGCGAATGACTCGCTGTCTCTTGTCTCTATTTTTAATCCGCGGCCCTTCGCTCGGACATGGTGAACGGGTATCGGTAATGCGGGTGTTACCGCTACAGTAAGTTACACAACAGTCCTTCCACTGTTAGACCAGGAGACACATATTATCTGATAGATTGATATTGCAGCAGGGAGGGCCCACCACAGTTTATAACTTTCTTTTTTTTTTTTTTTTTTTTTGGCTCCCAGCTACCTGCAGAGCACCTTCCAGTACTATGAATTTTAGTCAGCAATGAGGAAGTTTCCCAGAGATTTGAGATTGATTTCTCAATCAAAAGCCTTCATGAAAACCCATTAATAAGTTAAATTCAAAACACAACTTAAAAAAATAAAAGAATTCCAAAGGCATACCCTTATAGAGCTTAGTGATGCCATGCCCAGAAAACATAGTTAATTAAATGACAATCACAGTACAAGATATGGGATACCTTCTATGGTGGTTTGAATGTGAATTGTTCCCATAGGTAAGTGTGTTTGAATACTTAATCCCCAACTTGGTAGAACTCTTTTAGAGGGATTAGGAGGTATGATTTTCTTGGAGAAATACTGTTACTGGTAGGTGGCTTTGACGTTCAAAAAGCCCATATTATTCCCTATTATCTCCCTCTGTCTCATGCTTGAGAAAAAGGATTTTTTTTTTTTTTTGATTTTTCGAGACAGGGTTTCTCTGTGCAGTTTTGAGCCTTTCCTGGGACTCACTTGGTAGCCCAGGCTGGCCTCGAACTCACAGAGATCCGCCTGCCTCTGCCTCCAGAGTGCTGGGATTAAAGGCGTGTGCCACCACTGCCCAGCGAGAAAAAGGATTTTTAAGTTTTCATCTACTGCCATGCTGCTCCCTGCTATGTTGGTCATGGACTATAACCTTCTGGAACCAGGAGCCTCTTTTAATTATAAATCACTGTGATCTTGGTGTCTTGTGAGAGCAATAGAAAATTAACTAAGATACCTCCCTATGAATCGCTGATCTCCCTAGATAGTTCCAAAACAGCAGAGGCTATTACCATTGCCTTTGATTACCCACCATAGCTACGTGGTAAGACCCCATTGCTGAAGGCTGCATTTACTTGGGCTCCAGGAACTTTTCTATTTCTAAAAGTCTTAACCTGCACTTTTGTATTTTGAAAACTTCTCTATATTCATCATGAATAGTTTTTCTTTTTTAAGTGCAGAAATAGTACATTCAATACAATTGACCTCATTTTGCTTTCACTCAAGCTATTAGGTATGTAAACAATTTTTTTCATAAAGAGTTTTTTTCTTGTGTTGAGCTATTGTACTGAGAAACAGAACATTCAATGTGAAAATATAGCAATACAAGCTTTTAAAAATGATATATTCAACTGTGTAGAAAAGTAGTGATAACAATGCATTCCAATTAACAAGATACAGAATTTATGCTGTCAGCAATATTCACAACAGAATAGTTCAAGGAGGTTTAAATTCTAATTATTTCATAGAAATATTTTTAAAAACTAGATAATTTTTTAAAATGTTAGTTATAAGCTTCAACAAAAATAAGTTTATGTCTAGAACTGAGCTTTATGATTTTATTTTTTTGGGGGATCTGAATAAATATTTTGACATTTTTCAGTCAACAAAACCTAAAAAATTTCTTACTTTGTGTACTAGTTACTTTTCTTATCCTTGAGACAAAATATATCAAAAAATGAACTAAATAACCTCAAGGGTTAGTCATTTATTTTGGCTCACAGTTCTAGAGGTTTAGTCCAATAAGTAGAAAGGTTTTGTTCAAGCAGAACATTTTATATCATGGCAGACAGGAGGCAGAGCAAAAGGCTGCTTGCACTGTGGTGGCTTTCTACTTCTCAGCTGTTTATTCTGTCTGGTCATTCCAGCTTATGAAATAGCCCTGCCTATATTCACAGTGGGGTTTACCCCTTAATCACACACACTGGCAGTGTCCTCAAGGATATACTGAGTGGAAGGAGAGTGTTTTACCAATCTCCTCTGTACTATATAGTTAACAGTTAAAATTAACTATCTTACCTAAACTGTAGACTACAAAATTTATCACTTGGTAGTTACAGGAAATTTGAAAGAGCTAGGTTGGACATTAGTCTGTTAAGAACTAGAGATATATCTGTCCAAAATTAAAAAAAAAATAAATGAGAAGCAAATCTATTTCTCTGCTCTGATATTACAATGAAGATCAAAATAAAGGGGTTAGTCTGAATAAGTTATGCCAACTTAAATATGTGATAAGCAGCAAGGGTATTTAGAGAGCAAATGGAATTCTGCTAGTGGTCACCTAAGAGAACCTAGAGCATTACAAACTCTCTGAGAAATGGATTACTGTGTAAATATGATGCAAAGTAAAAATAGGATATTATTGGCAAACTGGTATGTCTTAGAATGGTTATTTTTTTGGTTTACACATAATAAAGGTAATAATTGATTCAAAAGTAGAAGGCATGGCTGAATATACATGTGGAAAGCAATTAAACAACACAGAATCAGCCCTGTGTAATAAGGGAATATCTTTCCTCAGGTAGTTCACAAAGGTGATTTGTAGGTCACACACTAGCTTATTTATCTATTCATTCATTGTTCTTACTGTATTTATTTGTATATAAAACTAAAAGGTTGTCTTCACATTCACATTAAAAGCTAGAATGTTTTGGAACAATCTCCTTATTTAGAAAAAGTAGGAGTTTGGACTACAACTCTACCCTTTACTCTCATACACAAACACACACACACACACACACACACACACACACACACACACACACACACTTTGGCTGTTTAAAACTTTATTAAAGTTAAATCGGTGGTTAAAAAAATGGATGGGAGGGTCCAGAATCAAAAGTATACATCTACTGATTATTGAATCAGTCTAAATTGTCAGAAGGGGGCTATAAAGTTAAAGAAGCAAATGATATTTTGTTGAGATGACAGACAAGTTAATCAACTGGATTTACTTAGTCTGATATCCATACATTCATGGAAACCAGATATTGGAGGTGAGAACATAGCTCAGTTGTAGAGTGCTTATATAGTCTATACAAGGCCTTAAATTCAATCTGGTGTATTTAAACCTAAATATATATATATATATATATATATATATATATATATATATATATATATGGAGTCTCCAGAGACATCTTCATCAGTAAAGTCAAGCATGAAGGCCTGTGTTCAACTCCCAGTGCCCACATAAAATCTCTGGCATAATGGTGTATATTTCTAATCCCAGTTCTGAGGAGAAGGAGATAGGTAGATGCTTAGAGCCCCTGGCCAGCTAAACTAGCCTAACTGATAAGACCCAAGTCCAGTGAGAGACCCTATATCAATAAAGTAAGGTAGAAGATTGGAGAGATTGTTCAGCAGCTAAGAGCACTTGCTGTTCCTACAGACAACCTAGGTTTAATTTCTAGTATCCATGTGGCAACTCACAATGGGCTTACCCCTAATCACAGGGAATATGATATCCTTCCTTGGCCTCTGTGAGCCCCAGACATTCATTTGGTACATTAATGATACAATGCATGGAATCAAATCACTCATACAAATAACACAAAGATTTAAAAGTCCTTTTTGAAAGTCAGAGGTCAAGTGATTTTTCAGGAAAGGAATTTTACTGGTGGTCAGTGTTGAAGAATAAGAAATCTCGGCTCAGGAGAGATCTGAAGTTTGACATCAAGTCAGGGCCACTGTTCTCTGTTTCCAAATGGTGCATAGGATCATTTGAAAGAATTCATGTTGAAGATAGAGAGATAATGTGGTCAGCCTGAAAGTACAAGACTAGGGAGGCTCATATTTTTATGTCAACATATTCTCAAGGGAACTAATTCACTCCTTCAAGGCTTCACTGCTACATTGGACCAGTATGAAATTCTTCATAAAGGTCACCATGGCTCAGTCACTCACATTAGCTAACAACTCCTAAAGCCCCTGTCCTCTTCAAATTGCATTACACAAGGGATCAAGTTCCCAGCACATGAACATTTGAGTGGCAGACTATATCCCAATTCTAGATGATAGGATGTCAAGATGATCATGCTAATGACATTAATAGCCACTGTACTAGCAGGTTGTGGGTGAGCTAATAAATTTAGCCATGAAAAGTAGAAGGAACAGCAAGGTGTAGTAGCACATGCCTTTAATTCCAGCACTCAGGAGGTTGAGGCAGGAATATCTCTGTGAGTTCAAGGCTGATCTGGTCTACATAGTGAGTTCTAGGAGAGCTTGGCTACCTAGTGATACCTCCTTCTCAAAAACAAAACAAAAAGCAGAAGGAACAGCATAAGTACAGACTGAAGGATGAGTATCTAGGGTGAGATATTTTTTGTTACTTCTTTCATTTTTTGAGATTATAGTTACATTGATTATTCCTTCCTTTCCCTCCTTCCATATCCTCCTATTATATATTATGTTACTTGTATATTTGTAGGGAACATTGCAAAAGAGAGAGCAGAAGGATTAAAAGAGCCAAAGGATCAGGAAGTTTTCTGTGAGACTGTGTCTCTTAGGAATGTCAAAACCTACACACATAAAAACTCTACAACGTGAATAGGACTACCCATGAGTTGAACAATGACAACGATAGACAGAAGAACACCTATGAGGCCTCACCCCGTACAGAGTACTACAGAAAACTAAGGAATGCTGAGAGTGGGAGAAAGGCTTTGCCAGGGAAGAGCACACCTAGGCAAGACTTTATGACATTGAAGAAAAACACAAGCCACTAGGAAGTTTTAAGTGTGATTTGCCCTCTGTTACTTTGGATTTCTCAACCAATTTAGATTTTCTCTTTTTTGCTTTAGATATGAAAATAACTAGTGATCTGGAGAATATTATCTATTCTGGGGGAAAATAATTACCCCCATGTCTGCACTCATTATGTGACTGTGGGTATAGCAGTAATTTCTACTCTGATGTACTGAGCTGGTTGGTGGTGCATGCCTTTAATCCCAGCACTCAGGAGGGAGACAAAGCCAGGAGAATCTCTGTGAGTTCGAGGCCAGTCTGGGCTACCAAGTGAGTTCCAGGAAAAGCGCAAAGCTACTACACAAAGAAACCCTGTCTTGAAAAAAAAAAAAAAAAAAAAAAAAAAAAGAAATACTGGTACAAACAAATTTTTCTTAAGATATAACTTTTTTTTTTACAAAGTAGCTTTTTCCTGTTAAGAAGCCTTTTCCTTAGTATGAAGAATTCTGAAAATGAAAGTAGAATTAAGCCTTCCTGATTTAAGAAGACTACCCTGCCTTTATTGTGTATAAGAAAGGGCACTCAGCCGTGTGCTATTTTGCTTTGCACTCTGTCTTTGGTCTTTGTTTTTCTCCCTCATGCATGCTCCTGAATCATTTTCCTCTATTGTTACTTTAGGTCTCAAGATTAAGCCAACTTACTGAATATTTTAAGACAAAGGAGCAAAACTACCTATTAAGTGATGGAGATATTCTCTTCACAAACACATCCTGTGTGATGGAGACTGAAATAAAGATGGACAGGAATGTTCAACTAGGCTGACCAGAGGAGATGGCCTGGATTGCTACCACAGAAAATCCAATGCTTGCTTTTTCTTCTCCGTTTCTATATAACACTAAAGAAATTTGCTGACATATTTTAAGTCTGGGGCACTCTATATTTCCTGACATGATCACCCTGGTAAAGGACATTTTCTGCCAGTGTCTGGACCATTTCAGATGAAGCAATATGGAACTGGGGCTTTTGACCATAGAGTGTTATCTATAGTATACAAATTTGAAAGGATAATTTAAAGAAAGTAAAGTAGGGATCCGTGAAGTACCAACTTGAAAGGCATTTAAAGTATTCAGGTCTAGTTGGAACAATTGTACCTGCTAAGTGCATGCTATTGCTATTCTAGAAACAAGATAGATACCTTTCTGTTCTTTGACCATGTCATAATTTATTGAATTACTATAAATTCATAAACTATGCCAATTTTTGGCATTTGTGCATCAACCTCTTACTTCTGATTTCACATAATAGCCTTGGGCACTGGCAGTCAAATGTTGCTTTATGCTGCTCTCAAGTATGAACTCTCAGATATAAGATTACATTTCACAAGTGCACACTTATGTATGAGCATATATGCATATATATGTTTACATAGCAGTTAAGAAAACTTGAAGTAATTCAAAATCAAAGAAGCTTCCTTAAAGGCAAAGCAGAGAAAAGATCTGAGTATAGAGAAACATTTGTTTAGACATTAATGCAGCCAATCACAAAGTTGTGTAAGGTTCAGCATTTCTACAGGTGCAAATTAGGGTCGAAATGAAGGGCAATTTGAGTGTGTCTCATTAACTAGAGAAGAGAAAAGCTATGGTAAAGAAAACAAAATTAGGTATTTCTCACTTGGTGATCCCAGCACACATACACTCTGTTGTTGGATGATGAAAAAATGGCTGCTCTAGCATTCCACCATGAGGTCTCCTTTCTCTTAATTAATTCAGAACTATCACTCATTGCCTTGGGACATTCACCACATTCACAGGTCTAATTATTTGATGCTACATTAGAAACATCATAAGTTCATGTCTTTCCTCAAAGTCATGCTAATCCCACCGATTAAGAATAAGACCACTACCACAGTTTAAAGCCAAATTTGAAGCAAGCTTTAATTAAATACTGGACAGGTATATGGGTTTTAGCCAGGTCCATGACGAGGTTCCTGGGAAATAGCCCAGAATCAAGTATGACAAAGGGCTTTAAAAGGAAAATCCGTAATTCATTGCATTTCCCATCAGATCCAATCAGAGGCAAGCACATATCCTGACATATTTCCAGACTGTGTAACTCCCACTCACATGTGATCAAGTGCATCTGGTGCAGATGGGTCAAACAAATTTGTTTAGGGGTGGGAAAACATGTGGCTTGTTATCTCCCATAAATAATAGCCTCCAACTTTTCAGGACCTATCTGTCTTTGGGCTTACAGAGCAGAGACATTTTTGTTTCATGGAACTCTAAGGCATAGCAGTTAAAACTTAAAATGTAACTTTGGCTCCCACAGTTATAATTTATTGAATGGCAGTAAGTTCACACATGATGTCAATTTTGTCAATTTAATTAGTATTAATTGCTAATAGAGCCATAGATCCATCAGTTCTTGACTCAGTTGATCAGAATATGATATTTGCTTTTAAAAGGTATTCATCAGTCTGTGCTGGAGAAACGGTTGTGGCTGACTTGTGCAAACAAGATGTTCTCACTCTTCCTTAGCATTTGTACTTCAGTGGATCAATGTGCTGCTTTATGAAACTGAGCCTCTTGGCACAAAGCACATATCCTAAGACATGATTTCATACAATGCAGAGTGACAGAGCAGGACACAGTCTATTCTTCAGCTTTTATCCTCGGTTTTTAAGATCAATATTATTGGTCCACACATACTGTGGGAATAAGCCTTGAATATACTCTGCTTGACTCTGACCAAGAAACTTTCCATTTCCCGAGGTATGCTGACATCTACCCGCTACGTTTGAAATCCCAGATTCTTCCTTCTCACTGTATTGCCTTGCTCAACCATTTCCCACATCCTGATAGCAAGGGCAAGGTAGTTTCCAAAGATAAAACAAGCTTTCCAGGAAAGTAGAGACTGCACACTCTCAGTAGCTCCCTGAAACTGTATTTAACTTCCTTATTCCATGACCCCTCCCCCCCCATATAAACTGCAGGTGTTTCCTCTTGTGTTGGCAGATATCCCTTTCCCTAGGGAGAGTGTCTGTCCCTTGCTGTTGGAAGTAAACGTATTCTTCTCCTACAGTCAAACTACGGTCTTTCCTGATTTGTGTCTTTTTAAGATGCCTCAGAAAACTAGCACACACACTGAAATGAATATAAATAAAAAATAAATAAATAAGTAGTACCTAGGAGATCTCATTTCTATTGCATGATTTGTTTACGTGTCCATGAAGGATTGATGACAGAAGTCAGAGAGAAGAACATGGAGATTGTTGTGCCCAGATCGTGACCCCCAGAGAGACCACCAAAGACGAGCATGCCGGAATGCAAAAGCAAGGTTTAATTCTGGATATCCAAAAGCAATACAAGCCTAGGCAGGGACTTCGTCCAATACATCCAACGCAGTGGAGGCTGGAGGAAGCACCCACCTGTCTGCAAGCTCAGTTTTTAAAGGGAAAAGTCACAAGGTTACATCATTTAGGGGTGCTAGTACAGGTACAATTCTGATTGGCTCGCTTCTAGGGACTTCTAGAAATTACTTCTAAGGGAGTGGTTGCTCGCCACCATTTCTCATTGGCTGCCCTCAGGTGGAGGCATTTCTGTGATCAGTTACCCTGGAAACCAGGGAGAGGACATTCCATAGTCTGGCAGGCATTACCTCGTGACTATCTTGTGGCTCTGTACTTTTACACTTCCTGGTTTCTGGAATCTGAACTGACTGGTCTCAGTAACTTCTGGCCTGTTCCAGTAACTTATGGCCTGTAGCTAAAAGGAGCAGTCTTAGGCCTTTAGTTTTGGGGTGAGAGCATTTTGGTCTTATTTTGGTTCCACATTTCCCCCTTCTCATGTGCCTAATGGAACCCAATCATGGGTTTTGGACAGTTAGCTCCTAAGTATCCCTCTCTAATAATGGCCATGTATAGTTAGCCATCTTGTGTCTATGCCAGGGAGTTTTCTTTTGACCCAGCATTTCAGCCTTTTCTGAACAGGGAACATGGGTGACGTTCTCTCTTCTGGAACTGCTTCGAGCTGGCATTGGGGCGCCGATGTCAGGGGGCCCCAAAAGGCTGAAAAGCTAGTTAAAGAGTGGGCAAGGGGGCATTTGTCAGAAGCATGTAGCTGCCTGACCCCATAGGGACAGGGAAGAACCATGTTAGCTGGGCTGGTCCATGTCAGCTTTTAGCAAGTCTGGAGCTCACAGTCGTCTGGAGCAGTGGAGTCAGCGACTGAAACTTGGAGGTGACTGCCAGCCAAGTGGAAATCTGTTGAGACAAATTTAAACTAGGAACAGAAGTTAAAATTTATGAACTTATTTGGAACCCTTAGGTCCATACCCTTAGTAATGGGAAAACCAGTAGTCCCAAGACCAGGAGAGAGGAAAAATACCATCTTTAGGAATACTTATCTGGGGTCCTTTCAACTTCTGTGAAGTGGGTCTAGGTTTTTATAACTCTTTTGATCCTTTGAGGCCTACTTACAAAATGACATAAAAAGTTTTAGATACATTAGTATTACCAATCTGCACTGAAATCCATATTGTAAACAAAGCAGGTAATGGGTATCTGTAAAACAGCAGAAGTGGACTCATGCCTTTGAGTCCCAACAAGTTACATTTAAATATGACATCTAAAACAAATCCAAAATATTGAGCTTGTGACTGAACAGTAAGTAGTCATTGCTCTACCAGCTCATCAGGACTCCTAAATGTTAAGCTCTGAACCATAGAACAGGAGAGTAATCTGAAACTTATCTCATTTTGGACTCATATCTGAACCTTTATGACTTACTTAAACTTTTATATCTTAGAACATTTTCCTAAAAGTGAGCTAACAAGAAAGCTATAGCCTTGCATGAGGATCTGGTTGATGCTGCCATGCTGACAAAGTTAGAGCTAGCCTGGCCATCAGTACTGTCAGAGATCTGAGAAGGATAAACTATATCTGAGTGCAGACCAAGAAGCTTCCAATCCTATAAATTACAGGGACCAATCCCTACCCAGGTCTCCATAGCGTTGGAGGCACAAGTCAGAACAGCATCAATCTTCTTCCGCCATCAGGTCCATAAGGCAGAGTATTTTTCCTGTGGAATCGGGACATGGAAGACTGACCTTGATCATGCAAAAGGGTGCAATCAATTCCAGTGTCCTACTGCTTGTCCACAGTCTGGGCTGGGTCCTGGCAGCAGGCGTTGCATTGGGGCATCTTGCCCTGTGGTCAGCGTTGTCATATTTCAGGCAGAGACGTTGTGGTGCCTCGTACGTAATCTTCTTTGGAGACCTTGGGTCACTGCTAGGATCTGGAAGCCTGTCTGATATAGTAAGCTTTTAGATCAACATTTAAATGCCATATTCTGCAGATCTCTGAAGTATGAGGGCTGTCCAGGTATATCTGAATAGACAAACTTTGTTTCTAATTACTTGTTTCAAGCTAAACCCTGAAAACATATGCAAGAGACTGAGTAAATGAGTAAACTTACATCAGTACTTACTTACCCTGACTACAATTAAAAAACTTGATTACTTATGACTGACTATTTATGTTCTCTAACAGTCTACAAAAGTAGCCTAAAAACAATGCTTTTAAGTTGAAACTCTTCTAGCATCAAATACAGGTTCAGTAAAGAAACCAAAACAAAATATCATTATACAACATTCTTAAGCCTGAATGTACCTTGGGTAAGAAGAAACATTTTTTTAAGCCATTGGTTTTTAACTATAAAAACTGTTCTTAAAAGACTGAGATCTCTCAAATGTCTTTCACCACTGCAACTAGACTCTTTTTGGAACTCTAGTCCTGCCATATATTTGCAAACCTCAGCTGTTTCCTATGATTCCTTTATGTTGCAAAGTTTGGCTGCCAGAGCAAGGTATATTCCTGTGTATAAAAGCATTGATGTGCAGCTTTAATATTAATCAAATACCTTATTTATTAAACATATGTTGCCATCTATTGAAATTCTCTAGAAACTTGCTGTTGAACACTCGGTAAAGACATAAGTATTAGGTGTTAACCCAAGTAGATCTTTATATATAAACAATAATTACTTGCACACATACACACAGTTGGATCCAAGTTACACACATACATACATACAGTTAAAGCTTGCTTACATTTTCAAGTCACATACCTGTATACATACACACATAAGCAGTTTGCAGAAGCATTAGCCATTCTTAAGATGAAAACCAACAAGAATTAACTTTTAAATTCAGTATTTGCAGGTATACGAAACCATAACAAACAGTTTGCATCACATGCCCTCTGTCCTTCTACAACTTCCATATATCCTCTGTCCGTTCCTTTGATCCCTCAGACATTTACTCCAGACAACTTGCACTTTTTCTTTTCCTTCAAAACAGAAACTCTTACCAAAGTCTTTCTTGTGATTTCCCTCAGTACTCTAGAATATATTGTAAAGTTACAGTATTTAAAACAAGAACAGAAATACATGAATATACCATAACAAAAATAACTCTCAATTTGCATCAGCACTGTACCGCAGACAAGAAACTGTTGGTGACATTCCATTCTTGGAGCCAGACCTTGATCAGGTTTTAGCCTCAGGGCAGGTCTTGGGAGCCCCACCCAACAGCATGGAAGAGAACGGGGAAAGTGTGCACCATGGAGACAAAAGATTGCTGTTAACCTCAGACCCTCAAGTACAGGATAACGGCAGACTGAAAGTGACTCCATGCCCTGGCTGGGCCCACAGACCTGTAGGCCACTCCTCAGCTGTGACCCTGGAGGGGCAGTTAGTTCTCCACCAGCCCCCACACTGAGCTCCTTGAGGCTCCTGCTGGCTCCCGCCAGTTCCGCCCCATGTCCACACAGGAGCCCAGCCAGAACCTGCCCGCCATATCTGAGCACCACAGTGCTCACAGCCGGCTTTAGCACAAAGCCATGCCTAGTTCCCATGCAGCCAAGCCTCTACTCCACAGCTTTTTGAGTGAGCTGGGGCCCCGAACCCACTGCATCTAGGCCCCATGATGCTCACAGGCGGCCTAGCCCTCTCAGCAGCACCCTGGGTCCCCGAAGTAGCAGCTGTGCAGCCGCTGCCTGCCAGAGTCATTGCAAGCTTTCTGCTGCCTGCTGCCTGTGCTCTGGTCAGAGAGAGTAAGGAAGCAATGTTAGGTTAGTCTGTGCCAGTTCAACCACCGAAGGGGTCTCCACCCCTTCGGCTGGCAATCGGCCCACAAGTCCCAATGCATACACAAGCTCAGGCATAAAACACTCACACATGTGGCCACAGTTCTCACACATTTAACAAATCACACTGACGAACAAGATAGGCAGGCAAAAAGGAAGAACAAGGGCCCTACAGATGGTCCAGGCAGACGAGAGTCCGGAGAGGGAGCCTCGATAATGCCAAAGACCTACAGATGGGACAGGGACAATTCAACAGAGTCTCCCAATCCCCAGATGGATCCAAACAGACGGACCCCTCACGGGTATCTCCCGATCCCCAGACGGATCCAAACAGACGGACCCCTCACGGGCATCCTAACAGACGGACCCCTCTCGGGCGTCCTATGACGGGGGGACCTGTGAGGACCCCGCGTCCTGATGAGGGGTTGGAACGTCTTCCAACTCCTCCAGCGTCACCTTACAGGCGCGTCCGCCAAGGTGAGCCTGTCAGATTCAACCGCCGGCTTCGGATAAGAAAATGAAAGTAAAACAAAGACAAGAAAATGGAGCGCTCTTACCGATCGGTGCAGATGGACCTCCGGAGCTCTTAGGTGTCCCGGCGGGGGGTCTCTGGGGATCCCGGGGAGCCCCCAAATGTTGTGCCCAGATCGTGACCCCCAGAGAGACCACCAAAGACGAGCATGCCGGAATGCAAAAGCAAGGTTTAATTCTGGATATCCAAAAGCAATACAAGCCTAGGCAGGGACTTCGTCCAATACATCCAACGCAGTGGAGGCTGGAGGAAGCACCCACCTGTCTGCAAGCTCAGTTTTTAAAGGGAAAAGTCACAAGGTTACATCATTTAGGGGTGCTAGTACAGGTACAATTCTGATTGGCTCGCTTCTAGGGACTTCTAGAAATTACTTCTAAGGGAGTGGTTGCCCGCCACCATTTCTCATTGGCTGCCCTCAGGTGGAGGCATTTCTGTGATCAGTTACCCTGGAAACCAGGGAGAGGACATTCCATAGTCTGGCAGGCATTACCTCGTGACTATCTTGTGGCTCTGTACTTTTACACTTCCTGGTTTCTGGAATCTGAACTGACTGGTCTCAGTAACTTCTGGCCTGTTCCAGTAACTTATGGCCTGTAGCTAAAAGGAGCAGTCTTAGGCCTTTAGTTTTGGGGTGAGAGCATTTTGGTCTTATTTTGGTTCCACAGAGATAATTCCTTTCTGTCCTGTAGTTGTGTCATGATTCATTTCTCAGCCTCTCCCCACCCTGACCACCTACTGTCTGAACTCACTTTATTCAACAAATAATTTTGAGTATTTTCTTGGTGTCAGACACTGAGGCATATCTAGCAGATGAATGCTTTGGATCTTGGCGTCGGGTGCAAATAAATGTCTGTGGCCTTCTAAAAGGAATTGGCTGTAGAGACATCAAGCCTGATACAACTATTAGGCATCCTAATCAAAATCCCAATATACAACAGTGTTTGAATTACTCAGAGGCTTTCTTGGGGGAAGGGAAGGGACCAAAACAGCATTGACATTTCCCTCAGCTTGAGTAAACTGCAGACCAAGTTTCTTTGGGCCTGGAAGAGCGTGACCTTAAGCATTTACATTAGAATACTTGTAAGTGTAAATTTCTTTCTCTGCCTTTTGGGATGCAAATCTTTTGTAAGTGTCCTACCAGCTTAAAATGGTCTCTCTCCAGGGCTAGGGGGCATCCCTTTGAAATGTGACTTCAAGAAACCACTCCCCTCCTTACTATAAAGATAGGAGAATGTTTACTTTTCATTTGGGTAAAACCAATTAACAAGCATAGGTGACCTAAAATACCTCTTCCAAGGTGTTTAAAAACGGTCACTTAATACGTTAGAGTTAATCTCACACGGAACTCATGACTTTTACCTGTTTCAAGTTCTGCTTAAAGTCTTACTTAGCTGACTGAATTTCTCCAGTGCAATTTTGCCTTGCAACAAATATTGTCCTCTCCTCATAAACAGACTGTTCTGCATAGACCTAATTGTTTAAGTGACAAACAAGGACTGAATAAATATGAACTGTGTGTTTACAAGTTAATCACCTTATTTCATAAATGTTGGAAGCAATTATAGAAAAAATGAACAATATTTTTTATTTTTAATCACATAGCTGTTAGATTCAAAATGGCATCACCAAATGGCAATGCTCTGTTGTCTTAAACAGACAGACTTTGGTCAGGTAAACAGAAGGTTTGTTATTGGGTAAACAGAGGCCTCAAGGCAGGTGTCTCTTCACTAGGAATCTCTCCAGCCACCAGGAACATACCTTACTCTGCCCCAAAGGTCAACTAACTCAGGAAGTGCATCTAGTTCCCTGGTCAATCTGAACAGCCTGTATCAGCTCTAAGACTGTAGACTGTCATGTAAAATCTGCTTTTCTGTCATTTTGCTCTTCTCTCTGCCACCCACCCCTGAAAAATAGCCTGGTCAGTTTGATCCCTAATAAGCCATTCTTTCTGTCTGTGAAATGGCCCATTTGCCCTGAGATCCATGGTATTTATGTCGCTTTATGAGCTCTCTGTGTGCAGCTGTGTTTGTAAACTGCCCAATACACTCAGCCTCGAAATCCTCTATGAAAGTGTCAATGTAGGGTCAGGGTGGGTAGTGGAGTAAACTCTAAGCAAGGTGTTAGTTATTTAGCTGCGTTGTGTTCTTACCCTGCAAGGAAACGTCACGAAACACGACAGAATCCACTTATAAGAGTTTATTGGAAATACAGGGATAGAGAGTGCGCAGGCCTGTGGGAGAGACACGTGCGTGAAGAGGGACTGGGAAACATGGCGCTCCACTTTTAAAACCGGCTGGGGGCGTGGCCAGGTCACGTCACTACTCCACGCGTGTGCATAGATCACATGGTCACGTTGCGCACTTACGTGACCATGTAACGTCACGGACCCTGATCACGCGAGACCCCTTGGCCCGGAACTTGCTAGGCGGAGATATCCGGGTCCACCGGGTATCCTAGCTACGAGAGACACCTTGATCCGGAAATGGCTAGGCGGAAGTGTCTGCCTGGTAAATGCAACCGTGTTGTAAACCCTTCACAAGGAATTAACCATGTATGCTCTGAGTGAGTTACAGTATGTACACGCTGCTTCTTTTCTACAATAGGAAGTGTAAGTATTCCCTTATAGAATACAATAGTGCCCACATCCATGTCTATTCCATATAATTTTCAGGACATAAAGGAAAGAAAGTGGGGGAGGATTAAAGAGAAATAACTTACAGAAAGTCCATTCCCTGGGAGTAGTCTTTATCCCACACAGGTGTAGCTGGTGTTCACTTCTCTTTGTGCAGCCTCACAGTGCTTTCTTACAGATTGCTAACCAGATTTGAAGACTGGTTTTGTAGGCATTCTGGCCCAACCCTTGGGAACCTACCCTGCTCATCTTAACTTAAAGCCTACTTTAATAGAAAACTCCTCCCCACTTCTCTCTATTCCCACGAGGTGTGCACCCCCCCCCAATCTCTCTATCTTCCTCTTTCCCACTCTTTGCCTCTCCCCCTCTCCCCCTCCTCACCAAATAAAGCTCTTCACTGACTGCTGCCTGCATGTTGTCTCTGTCTCTCACCCGCTGTGGGGCTCCTTGGCCCACAGACCCCTGCGCGCTGTATTGTTACAGGTTTCTCTTCTTCAAAAATATGATTAGAGCTAGGAAGCAAGGGGCAATATGAAATGAACCCCAATTAACTATTTGCTAGACAAAAACATTTCATTTCCATACATATTCACACAATTAATTTCTGTGTATATTTATTTTCATCCTAGTACCCTAGTTACATTTTCCCATTCTTGCATAATAATGTTTTATTGGGTAATATTTCTTAATAAGTCTTGTTGTGAATTAGAGTTATTACCCACTTGACCCTTACTTTATTTTCTCCCTAACTTTCTATTTCTCTTATAATTCTTCAAACTTAAATTATTTAATCTTGAGCATTTCTCTTTTCATATAGATTTCAGAATATTTGAAAGTTTCAGAATATCACTTGTGGATTACAGTTTCTTAATATGAATTTACCATGGGACAGTTGCTATATCTGAGATCTTAAGTCTCACCATTTATAAGGATTTTGTTTAATTTTTTTGTGGTAATATATTATAGAATGTGTAGAAACAATATAAAGCTGACAAGAAATATATTATCCTTTGGTTAAATTTATTGCTGTTTACATTATTAAATTAGAAATAATGGTTTATACTCATGTACTGGGCATCATTGTAATGTTATAGGGCAATTGGTACAGAATTATCCTTTTCTTGTTTGGAGTGAAACATTGCAAATATGGTCTTGGAAAGGTGTG
Organism: Peromyscus maniculatus bairdii; assembly: GCF_049852395.1. NCBI lineage: Eukaryota > Metazoa > Chordata > Mammalia > Rodentia > Cricetidae > Peromyscus > Peromyscus maniculatus. The sequence continues at coordinate 17,242,173 of NC_134871.1, forward strand.
AAATAATTCCTCTATTGTAATTTATGCCAGAATATTTCTCTTTTTTTTTCTTTTCTTTTTTCTTTTTTTTTTTTTTTTTTTTTTTTGGTTTTTCGAGCCAGGGTTTCTCTGTGTAGCTTTGCGCCTTTTCCTGGGACTCACTTGGTTGCCCAGGCTGGCCTCGAACTCACAGAGATCCGCCTGGCTCTGCCTCCCGAGTGCTGGGATTAAAGGCGTGTACCACCACTGCCCGGCGCCAGAATATTTCTAATTGCCATGTGTTCCTTGTTGTAACATAAAGGTAAGATTGTTAAAATTTTTGGTGAGGAACTTCAGCTTTATTGGGTCAGCATTCTGATGTATTTCAAGATTTGCCAAAACTTCAACTTGCATAAGCAATATTAAATCATCAGCAACCTCTGGAAGAATGGACTTAGAAGCTGTGTGGCATAGTCACTAGTCTCATTTCTCCAGTAACATTTTTTGCTGACACTGTAGATGGAGTGGATACTGCATTAAACTGTCTTCATGAAACTTTTCACAAACTTCTCAATATTCTATGAAATTAGTTTAATTTAATTTAAGATATGGCCATTATGTTTAAGAGAAATTTGAGGGAATATACCTTGTCAAAGAAATAATCTGTTCCTTTTCTCATTTGGCTTGTTGTGAAACTGGAATAAGAATCAAGTGTATGTAATATTTGCACCAATTGACACTTATAAATACCCTGATCCTTAAGTCAACTTCCTTGGAAAACAAATCACTGTACACTTTGTGTATGGATTTCCTGCTTTGGGACTTCAAAAGGAAGAACATCATAATTAGGTACTTCTGTAATTAAGTGAAAGCTTATCTGACCTATGGTTATGAAAGAAAGAGGGGTTAAGTGAGAAAATGAACTGGACCACTGTGTCTTTTAAGTAGCTTTCTAATTTCATTGCTTCTGGAGCAAGAGTTTGATAATCCTCTCCTGTGAAAAATATTTCAAGAAACAGAGATTGAAAAGGGGGAATTGACCCCCAGTCACTGAGCTAATGATGCAGGAGATACTTTCTACCAGTCTGTAAAACAAAGGATTCAGCAGTTACCATTCCTCAAACAGGAATTTTGTTTGGCTGTAAACCTGTTAAGTGCAAAAATGTTTCTTTTACATTTAAAAGATAGCTATTCATTTGTCTTTCACAGTTTATAACAAGGGTGAAACACTGAAGAACCTTGCTCAGAATGCTCTTAATCTTAGCTCAATTTATAGAATCATGGGGAAACTGAAGGCAGATTAGTAACTCTGTTTAAAATGAGTATCAAAAACAATTTTTATAAAAAAGTTTACAGAACCCATTTTTTCTCATCTTGAGGAGGAAAGGTGAGAGTATCTGTCAGGTTGCTAAGGGGAGATAGCTACCAAGCAGAGCAAGTCAGGTAATTCTAAGAACTAAAATGTCAAACTGAAGAGAACATAGCTTGGAAGTCAGAACCATCGATAGTTGTCAATTTAGAATGATCAGAGTAATGGGGAAGAATATCTTAAACAAAGAATGGGAGGAGATAGCCTTTGGGGAAGGAAGTGGTGATCATCTACTTTCAACCAATTCATGAGAAAGAAAAAAGAATGTAATCACTGGATCACTGTTAATAAACAAAGAGAACGATAAGCAGTCATGGTTCAGTCTGTCAAAATCTATGAAATAGAAATTATTCCAAATTCTTTTTTTTAAATGTGCTATGTCCTCAATTCACAGCAAAAGACATCACTGTCAAGGTCAAAGATCTGAGAAATATTTTCTTATCTCTTCACACTAGATGGCAAGGTATAGGAAAAGTGTCTAAGTTTATTGAGTGAACATTTGTTAAAGTGAGAGAGTGCTATGCATGTAAGCTTTAGAATGAGATTTCTTTCCTGTGGAAACAAATTCTCAGGTCTGATATATTTAATACACTAACATCTTGAAAGGGAAGGATATGTTTTGAGGACATGCACTTGTACAAGGAACATGAAATGAATGTTGGTAAATATAATTTAATATCTACGTTTCTTTTTTGCATCATTATCTACCATTGTTTTACATTCACTGACATACTTCTCATTGAGTCAGAAAGCCATTTTTTTTCCAAGGAGGAATTTTAAAATATAAGAATAAAGAGCAACAATAGAAAAACCTTATTATTTGCCTTTTCCATTATAAATGATTTGAAATCACAATACTAAAATAGCAAGAATCTTAAGCCCATGTACAAGATGAAAAGGCTTAAGGCGTCAGAGCATAAAGATTATTAATTTATTCACATAGTTGTCTGTTAGCTCACACATTTAACAGATGCTTTATGAGAGCCTCTTATGTGCTAGGATATAGCAGCAAGTGAATAATCACCCTGTCCTATTAAGGTGACATTCAAGTTCATAAAGGAGACACCTTAGTTAACAAAGTGAAGATGCTCAGAGGAAGAGAATATGCCATGGGACTCTGAGGGAGAGAGAAATATAGGAAATGCCCATATTCCTCAGTCAGGAGCAGAGCTAGCATATTTGTAAAACAGCAGCAAGACCAGAATGAATGACCAAAGGAAGCCAGGGGAAAGATTGGGAGGGAAGAAGTCAGAGAAGTAGCTGGAAAGCTGTCCTATAAAAACTGTAAATATGGCTGGGCAGTGGTGGCGCATGCCTTTAATCCCATCACTTGGGAGGCAGAGCCAGGTGGATCTCTGTGAGTTCGAGGCCAGTCTGGGCTACCAAGTAAGCTCCAGGAAAGGCGCAAAGCTACACAGAGAAACCCTGTCTTGAAAAACCAAAAAAAAAAAAAAAAAAAAAAAAACCAAAAAAAAAAAAAAAAAAACTGTAAATATGGTATGTGTTCACTTATATGTGGATATTGGCCATTGAGAAAATGATAACCAATCTTCAACCCATAGACCCAGAGAGTTTAGGTACAGAGGAAGTGACTGGAGGACAAATAGATCTCCTTGAGGAAGGGGAATAGAATAGATTTATGAGTGGATTGTGAATGGAATGATCAGGTAACATGGGGAAGGGTAAATAAGGTTGAGAGAGGGAATGCAATGAGAGAAAGCTACAATAAGGGGCATTTGAAGGATGACCTGGAAATTTAGTGCAGTGAAATTTTTCTAAGATATATGAGTTGAATCTCAATGAGGTATTCTAATAATGGGGGACACAGAGTCACAATAGGCCATCTTTTGTCCCCAAATGAGGGCCCCAGTATCAGGACTGGGTTGTATTCAATTGAGTTGTTGGCCAAGTGAGTCTTATGGAAATCCCCAACAATCCAGAATATTGCTAAGACAAAAGTATGCTCTCTACTGTAGGGTCCCATTACTGAAGACAACACCCACACAACTTATTGAATCTGGAGAAGTCAAGCTAGTGCCTACATGTAGTCTTCTTCTCTACCTACTAGTGTTTTTCTTGCAGGAATGTACTCTGCAGACTACCAAAAGAGAAACATAAACACCCACCCAGGCACAAAACCTTTGACCTTCAACCTGTCCAGACTCAAAAATATGCTGGGGTAATGATGGCATACACTTATGTGAGTATCCAACCAATGCATGATTTGACTTAAGGCCCACTCCATGAGAAGGAGCCCATACCTGACAATGCATGGTTAACCAAGAACCAGAAACTAGATAGCTAGAGACCACAGGGTAAAGCTGAACACTAGTGGTATATATATATATATATATATATATATATATATATATATATATATATATATATATAATGACTCATAAGGATATCCTGTTATAGGCATAGATCAGTGCCTTTTTATTCAGTCATCATCAGAGAAGCTGTCTTAAGTAGTAGATGGGATGGGAACATACGCAGAGACCCACAGCCTGATATTAGGAGGAGAGAGAGTCTAAATGGGAGGTCTATATCCAGTCTCTTTCCTCAGAGCTCAAGGAACACCACAGAAGAGGAGTCAGAGAGTAAGAGCCAGAGGGGATGGAGGACATCAGGAGAATAAGGCCCTCTGAATCAACTAAGCAAAACACATATAATCTCCCAAAAACTGACACATCAAGCATTGGGCTCACATGTGTCTGCACCAGGTCATCTGCAGAGATATTATACCTGTCAGTTTAGTATTTTATGGGACTCCTGAGTGTGAGAATGAGGGGATCTATAAATCTTGGTCCTGCTCTTTTGACTTTACCTCCTGTAGCCAGAAGATTTCTGGTCCCACCTGGCCCTATAGTTCTATGTCTGTTGTTAGATAATATTATATCCTTCTGGGTCTTTGATGTAGTTGAAAACTAAATAGTTATAGTTGCAGTTTTTCTTAGTTATGATACAAAGTAAATTAGGTGTAAAATTTTGGATTCACTAAGGTAAGATAGATAATGCGTTATTTTCTCTGAATATGCTAACTACAAATAGACAGAATATTATGAATGTAATCCTTACTTGGTAATTGTTATTATATACACTCTTACTATGCTTAAGTTAAAATCCTTTCATTTTTATTTAGACAAAAAGGGGGAAATGTTGTAGAATATTATTTTAAGATGTGTTCCTTTTGTTTATGTTGCATTTCTTTAACTCTGTGAAGTTGTGTTACTGTGCCTGTGTAAAACACTTCATGGTCTAATAAAGAAAGAATTGGCCAATAGCAAGGCAGGAGAAAGGATAGGTGATCTGGCAGGTAGAGAGAAAATGCAGAGGGAGAAATCTGGGAGGAGAGAGCAAGGAGCCAGAGAAGGAGGAGGACTCCAGAGGCCAGCCACCCAGCTACACAGCAAGTCAGGGAGTAAGAAACAAAGAAAGGGATACAGGAATAGAAAAGGAAAAGCCCAGAGGCAAAAGATAGACAGGATAATCTAAAGTAAAGAAAAGCTGGCAAGAAATTAAGCAAAGCTAAGGTTGAGCATTCATAAGGAAGAATAAACCTCCATGTGTGATTTATTTGGTAGCTGGATAGCAGGTCCCCACAAAAGAGCAAAAACCACCCACAACAACCTCCTTTTGGGCTGTTGTGTCTAACTTAGATATGATAGTTTTTTACTTCATCTTATTATATTTTATTTTGTCATGTTTGGTTGTTATCTCTTAGAAGCCTTTTTTCTTTTTCTAATGAGAGACAGAAAGGGAATGGATCTGGAGGGTGTTGATGTGGGAAGGAACTGGGAGGAGTAGAGGGAGGGGAAACTACAATCAGGATATATTTTATGAAAAAGAATTTATTTTCAATAGAAGGGAAAAAAGCAGAAAAAAAAGAAGTCTTAAAATATTTCATCATAATATCATGAATTTCATATAGATTTTCTTAGGTAGCTATTTTATCTTTTAAAAGATATCTCTACTCCCCTTGTATAAGGATTGGAGCTCATTTGTCAAGTCGCAGACTGTCAGTTGGCTTTGGTGATGAGGTATTGTTACTGTGGGTTTATTTACTTATTCTTTCTTCCTCTTCAGGTGTCATATTCTAGGCCTAGATTCGTCGACTATTCTCATACGAAATTTTAAGGATATTTGTTTTGAATCCTTTCAAAGGTTAAGTCTATGTGGAAGTGTTACTTTCTCATGTTTATGATCCTCAGTAGGTTGTTAGATGAAAAGAACCTTTACAAACTCACCACCCTGGCTTCATTGAAGAGGAGGATTTCTGTGAGTCTCCTTGGAAGTAAGTCCAAATTCCAGGCCCTTGTCAGCCCACACCTATGGAGTGTTCAATTTTATGACAATTAAGAGCTTTCTTTTAGTCAAAATAAATAAATAAATAAATAAATAAATAAATAAATAAATTTGAAGTCTTCGGTCTGCTAACCATTCACTTAGGATTTAATGCTTAGACATTCTTATGTGTACTTTAGTTTGACTTACTTCAGATGTAGTGGTATTGGTGTTTTAACTATTGAATTTCTAATGAGGTAGAGAAGAGCCAGGGCCACAGAGATAGCTCATCAGTTAAGAGTACTTGCAACTCTTTCAGTAAATCTAATTTCAGTTGTCATGGGACTCACTACTGCCTCTAACTAAAGACACAAGATACGGGGTATCCAACATACACTTCTGGCCCCTGTGGGCATATACTTACATAGAGTCACACATGTAGACATACAATAATAAAACTAAAAGTATTTTTTTAAGAAGAAGAGTTCAAACTTCCAGACATTTGTCAACATTGAAACATACCTAATTATTGTAAATAACAAGATGGTGCTTTGGACATCATCTTCTGATAGAGGTCATGACCTTCCTAACTATGTTAACATGTACAGAGCAGCACCTTACAACAATGAATTATCTACTCCCAAATTCCAATACAGTCCACACTGAGAAACTGTTCTAGCCCATTCTGTTGCTCTAGGATTCCATTTAGCATTGCCCCTGCCTTGCTCTTCTTGATTCGTGTCTGTCAGAATTTGTGTCATCTGTCAAAAATCATTCTACCTAACATATGGACAGTACATTGTCTTCAAGAATCCCAGTAATGTTAGTAGCAAGTTTCCTGATAGAAAGAAATAAGTGAAGAGGTTACTTGGTCAAATAGTATTTCACATTTTCTTTAATTACTCATCAATTTTAAAGACATTTTGTCAATTCCATATCTTAGCTGCTGATGACAGCATTACAATGAATGTCGAAAAGCATAGATGTCTTTTAAATGTGTATATTTTATTACCATATTCAATATTTGGCATAGATAATGAATATAAATAATTATAAAGCATTATATAATCTCAAATATTTAGAAGTAGAATTTTAATGTATCTATCAAAAAGGAATGCAAATAAAATGGTAGTTTAAAATGTTGAATGCAAGGCAGGCTGTGGTGGTATACACCTTTAATCCTAGTACTTGGCAGGCAGAGGCAGGTAGATCTCTGTGAGTTCAAGGCCAGTCAGGGCTACATAGTGAGACCCTGCCTCAAAAACAAAACAAAATGTTGAATACATAATTACCCTCAGATGATCACTGTCCACAAATGAATCCAAACATCACACTGGTCTGGTCCTGGGTGCTGCAGCTTTCTTCGTGGTGAATTCAATCTGTCCCCGGACCTCAGCCTGTCCTGCCACTATCCCTGCTGTGGTAATTTGAATGTAATTGGCTACCATAAGCTCATATGGTGTAGCACTATTAGTAAGTGTGGCCTTGTTGCAATAGGTATGGTCTTGTTGGAGGAAAAGTCTCACTGTGGGGGTGGGCTTTGGGGTCTCATATATGCTCAAGCTATGCCCTGTGCCAATCCACTTCCTGTTGCCTTCTGATCAAGATGTAGCCATCACTATGTTGGCCTGCATGTGGCCATGTTCCCCATCATGAAGATAATGGACTGAACTCCTGAAATGTAAGCAGCCACCTCAATGAAACGTTTTCCTTTATAAGAGTTGCCGTGGTCATGGTGTCTCTTTATGGGAATGGGAACCCAAACTAAGATACCTTCTCACTGCAATACTCAGAGATCTTGCCTTGATAAAGGGCCTCTCCTCTGCCCCAGACTCTAGTCTGTACCACCACCAGTCTAGCATTCCACAGCCTCTACATGGGGTCCCATTAGCTTCACCACACCACATACCCTGGACCAGGAAGCAAGTCCAGATCTCCAGCTTCCTTAGCCTTAGTTCTGACATACTGACACAATCCCTGCCCTGCTCAAGTCATCTAGGTCACCATCTTGCTTCAGGTTTCTGATCTCATAGGCTAAAATCTCATGCCAAAAGATAACCAACATCCTAAACTCAGATGCCCAAGTCCTCTTGTAAAACAACAGTATAAGGAATCAAGACAGTATTCCCCCATTTAAAATATCACCAATTCTATAATAAAGTCATCTAAGAAGAGTAGCTTGGGAGAAATTCAAGATATAGTCCAAAAGTAATCGTAAACATTGCCAAAGAGTTTATTGTTCTCAACTAGACAATAAATGAATATCTGAAGACAAAAATAAGATAATTGAAGACTAAGATAACAGAAACAAAAGGCTATATGGAATTATGCAGAGAGAGATATATGACTTCATAAGATTCTGAAAATAAGTGAGGGCTGAGGATTCAGTCCTAAACAAGGCATTATAAGACCCCTTTGATGCTCAGGTATAAGAGGTGAGGAAGAATGTAAGAGACAGAAGATCAGGTCTGCACCAAAACATGGGGCAAGAGTTTCCACCTAAAACCCGAGAAAGCTTTAAATAAAAAAAGATTCTAAAATGGAGCTAAATACAGCTTTCTACTTCATGTCTCATGTGGGCCAAGATACAGAGATCTGTGTGTTTACTTGGTTGGGTCCAAATGGCTGCAAGACTAGTGGGTGAGAGAGATTTGTCCTGACTGCGGGCCCGGCAGACCAAGGAAAACTTCAGCTACAGTTGAAGGACTATGTGGAATGCCATCCTCTAGACTCAATACAATGACTGCAATCATGAACTCACAACAACTACAATACCCTCACTGGGTCAGTGACAGCCTGTCACACACTGTTAGGGAAGCAGGAGAGACTTGGGAAATGATATTCCTCACTGCTAAAATCCTTGCTTCTCATTCTTTCTAGACAAGTAAAAACATCGTCTCCAGTTTTGAAGGCTCTGCCGAGCCAAGTAGGCTCCAATGAAAAGCTTCACGCTCATATTCACAGCTTTGATTAAACTCAGTGGCTAACAAAACAAAGCAAATAGATAGGAATGTAAGACACTCATATGAAATGGGTGGTGGAACAGCTAGAGGTAGTAGGATGTTGGGGTGGTAGCGATACTGGTCAGTGACCAGTGGTAATCATTTGCTAAGTTGCCCAATAACAAATTGCATTAATAATTTAAAAACATCACCTGGTACCACAAAGCATGTGCTAATATATCACCAAAAGTAAATTAAAAGATTAAATTTAAAAGAACTTAAAATGATTGGGATCTAAATTAGAGTTGTATAATTATGCTAAGCACTTGGAAACTTTTAAATTGTAAATGTTTTAGCAATACCTATTAAGATTTTATGAAAAATATAAGGGTCTCATTTTGTTTCTTAGATAATTAGAATAATACTTATAAGAAATTTCAAATATTTAAGCTAATTATAAAATATATTCTCCTGTCTTTACCACAATCATATATATTCTAGCTGCAAGGAGTAAAATATCTATCCAAATACATATTTATTTAAAATAAGTTATGAGCTATTAACTTTCCTAGAAATAGAGGATAATTGACTTTTACTACTTGTCACCCTAAGCTCTCACACTAAGCTGGCTGAAATAGGTACATATGATTCCATAAATAAAAAAATTTTCCTTGTTAACATCTTTCTTCTGTTCCAATCTCCACAGGAAAGTGAGTAAAAGAGAATGAGTTCTCTCTGGTCAATGGCATTTCTTACAGCGCTCTATTGCAGAATATTACAGACAAGGGAGCAGATGTGTATTCCATAAATTCTTTCAAGATATAGTGTGGAGCAGATTATCATACAAGTGTTTGAAAAACATCACTGAATAACAAATACACATTAAAAGCCCATGCTTTTGTAGAGCATTTCTAGAAGAGAGAAAATAAAGGTATACACAAAATGCATAAAAAACACAATGATGTTAATTGATTAAAAAGTCTTAGGGAATAAAATTTTGAAAATCAGAAAACTGGCAACATTTGCACAATTATTTTTAGAGATTTATGAGACCAGCTAAATAAACTCTATCATTTTATTACTAATTGCTCTCATTTAGTGGGTTTAGAAAAAAAAAGTAAAGCATACAAAATATTTAACTATTTTCATAGGCTAGAAATGCAAGCATGCTTACCTGAGTCTTTTCCTCAGAATTCCACAAGTCTTCAATCACCGTGGCAGCCCAACTACGTGTCTACTTAAATACACTTTTCAAGTTTCTCTTCCAATAGTAGGTGGCTATCAGTTACATTTAGGGCTGTAGTAATAGCTTTCTTCCTGTCCATCATTAGTGTTCTGCTCTTCAGAAGACCTCAAAACTTTGTTTTTTTAAGAACTTCTTCCTTGTATACAAGAACATCCTTCTCTGGTTTTCTGGGGGTTTATTTTGTTGTTGGGTTTTTTTTTTAATTTTTGTTTTTGTTTTTTAAGCTTTAGACTTACTTTTAAAGACGTAACTGGATAAATTAGGCTTGTTCAGAATGGTTGTGCTTGATGAAATTAATCTTTTATTCAATTCATTCAAATTCACATTGGAATTTAGTTGTTTTAACATCATTTTGTAGTTCAGCTTCAGGTTGCAGGTCCTACTGAACATAAAGTGATCAACCAAGCCAATTAGTGGTTATACTAAAATTTTTTAACCTCAGAAGATTTTCAACAATTCTAAATATGAAGTCTATGGTAAGTGAGTAGTAGAGTTAAGAACAGTGGTGAATAAAAATCATTTTCTGTCAGCTTCAGTGTAACAAGTAAGAGGAGATAAAGCATTATAAAGTGATAATAATTGTTATTTTTTTCTCCCTGAAATAGAATGGACACAATTATCTTTGATTGTGACTTAGGATAACTTTTAGTAAGAGCATGGGTCAAGTAGACCTGAAGAAATATCAGATTGCCACTGTAGTGCTTATTAACTATAATGACTATTAAATAGTCAACAATTATGTCGAGTAACCAGTTGGAACATATGAGTGTAAAGAGAAGAGATTCAGACAATAATTAAAACTGTGATAATATCATGATTTAAGGACTCGAATCTAGATAAGTCTATGAAGAGACTTGGGATCAACAGCCACGTTTATTTGGAAAGAATCTCAGTCAGTAAATAGTTTACCATACACACATGAGTTCCTGAATATGGATCACAGCAACAACAGTAAAAGACCAAATATGTGTCTGTAATTTCAGCTCTGGGAGGGCAGGGACAAGGGTATCTCTAGGGCTGGTTAGCTGGTCTGTGTAGCCAAAGTGGGGAGACATCTAAGTTCTTGGAGAGATCTCAGCTAAAAATGTTGAGACGGATAGAAGACCACTGCCATTGACTCCTGGTTTCTACATAGTTGAATATATATGAAGATGCACACACACACATACACACACACACACACACACACACACACACACACACACACACACACGAGTGCACTCGCACAAGTTAATGAACAATGATCAATAATATTGGATAAACAAGGAATATGAACAGTGAAGTCTAATAGGGAGAAGATAACATTATCCTAGAGGTTAAAATTAAGAACTTATTTTAAGAAAGGAAGAAAAAAATGCTCAATTCCTCCTGGAAGAGTTGAAAAATTACAAAGTAAAATGAGTCTAAAATAAACTCTTTTTAACATATATATGAACAAGTCTAAATGTATCGTTGGTACTGAACAAATCTAGGTATTTATAGCAATTGAATTTAAGTTATAGCAACTAAAAATGAATCCCAAAATATAAGTATGGAAGAGAAGAAATATTAAGGCAAGGAAATTCTGAGTCCTATTTTTAAGAAAATATCATATCAACAGAAAAAGAAGGTAATAAATAGACCATCAGTATCCACATGGGTATTTACATGAAATATCATTCACATATATAATTAAGAGAAATAGTATTTGAAATCACTCCAGTTTTTACAGAAAAAAAACCAACTTTAAGTTCTGTCGTACTGCTCTATCACTGTGAAGCGACACTATGACCAAGGCAACTCTTACTCAGGGAAGTATTTAACTGGGGCTTGCTTACATTTTCAGAGGTTTAGTCCATTTTCATCATGGTGGTAGGGGACATAGTAGCATGCAGGCAGACAGGGTCCTGGAAGTAGCTAAGAATTGTACCTCCAGATCTGCTGGCAATAGGAGGAGTGGGACACTGGGCTTGGCATCTGCTTTTGAAACTTTAAAGCCCACCCTCAGTGACACACTTCCTCCAACAAGGCCACACCTCCTTGTCCTTTCAAGTAGTGCCACTCGCTGATGACCAAACATTCAAATCCATGAGCCTAATGGTGGGCACTCTTATTCAAACCACCACAGATCCATAACTGATCTTAATTGCAAACATTATATAATAAATGCAGAATAGTACTAAAAAGTAACATGTATCATGTTAACGACCTACAATTATTTGTCATCAGAAACAAAGTATTAAACATATGTATGTATTTATGTACATAAATTTATGCATATATATCATATATAATACAAAAGAGTATAAATTCAACCTGTAACAATTCCTTGTATGTAATAGAATGCTTGATTATGGATCAGTAACAGGCTACAAAATCTTAATGACTAAAGCCAAACAAGGTTTGCTTTCTTCAAGCAACATCCAATGAACTCTAAACAACTTCCCCTGGTAAACTGAGTCCTTCTGCTGTAGTGGGTACTCCTGCTATCTTCACAGAGGAGGAAACACTGTACAGTTGAGCACCAGCTCTGAACTCGGGCTGCCTGCCAGTGAAACTCCCATCATCCCATAAAATAGAAATTACCCTCTGTTAGTCAAATGACTGAGTCTAAATTCAAAATGGTAATGACATACAACTTCCTTCTCCTAGAAACAGAGAAGTAGACATTAACGACTTACAGATAAACCCAGCCCAAGATATCTTGTTATTTCTTTTACTCCTGCTTTTTTGTACCAAATTTATAATAACTCTCCAACTCCTCAGCACAATTGATTTTTTTTAATGAAGGCAATATATTCAAACGTAGGGGCTTAAAGTAAGATTTTTTTTGTTCAGTGCTATTAAATATCTTGATAAATTGGCTATGTTGTCACACATCTATAATCTCAGAACTAAGGAGATTGAGGTAGGAGGAGGCTGAGGGAGGAGGAGACTGAGGGAGGAGGAGGCTGAGGTGGGAGGAGGATGAGGTAGGAGGAGGATGAGGGAGAAGGAGGAGGGATGAGGAGGAGGGAGGATGAGGAGGAGGGAGGAGGAGGCTGAGATGGGAGGAGGATGAGGGAGAAGGAGACTGATGGAGGAGGAGGAGGGAGGACGAGGAGGGAGGAGGAGGCTGAGGGAGGAGGATGAGGTGGGAGGAGTATGAGGAAGGAGGATGGGGTGGGAGGAGGATGAGGGAGAGGAGGAGGTGGGATGAGGATGAAGGGGGAGAAGGAGGAGGGAGGAGGAGGGAGGAAGAGGATGAGGTAGGAGGAGGCTGAGATGGGAGGAGGATGAGGGAGAAGGAGACTGATGGAGGAGGAGGAGGGAGAAGGAGGCTGAGGGAGGAGGAGGAGGGAGGAGGATGGCAAAGTCAGAGTCTTTCTCAAAAGACAAAGGAAAAAACAAAAACAACAGTAAAATACAAACAAAAAATATCCAGGTAAAACAAAATAGGTGAATTAAATGCTACACTCACAAAGATGTTGCAGTCCAAAATTGTTGAGGTTGCAGTCCCAGCCCTGAATAAGATTTTTTTTTTTTTTTAGCCATAGTTAAGCCCTAGTTTGAATGCCACCACCAAAGCAAAAGGAAAAGCCTTCAGCTCTTTGTACCTGTATTTAGTTGCAGGACATTAAGCATAAATCATTCTCCATTTACTGACATTTAAGATATGTGTAACTTTTAATTAGCGATCAAAACAATGAAAGCCTAAATTCATTGTGGAAATATTTGAAAATGTTCATTTTCTCCTGTACTATGAGTTTTCTTAAACTTTCTGATCCATTAGTTTTTAACTTCCAAATTCATGTCGAGATCAGCAGAAAAAAATGAAGTTATAGAATGCATTTATGGCTCTAGCCTTCATCGGTGTTTCTAAATGTGTCTTTCTGAATTTTTTAAAAGACATTTTCTTTGTAGATGTAAGTACTGAGAGATGGAAAATTGGATTTTTTACAAAAAAAGTCTTAGGATATTTGTCATTAAGATAAATAAGTGCAGATTAACTGAAGCTTAATAAACATTCAAATTCCATCTAGTTTGGTTCAGGAAGCTTGGTAACTGGTGGTTATTGATGATAACAAGGGCAAATTGAGCACAGCCAATAGATTTTGATGCTGACTGTGGATGTGACTTTAAGAATTATAAACGTTAACTACATTGGAAATGCATTTATCTTCTATCTTCTGAAGAGAAGTTGAAAATTGTGCTCTGTCTTTATAAGACTAATCATGTAGACAAACAATAAAAGATATCATCATTTATTCTGTGGGTTTAACAACACTGCACACATTTACTTCATTTAGGGAAACTGCACAGTGTTGAGGAAATTTATCCAATACTTTTGACAGTCAAATATTGGTATGCATCTGTAGCTAGAGTTTTCCTGCCTTGCCCACAGTTAGGACAAATCTCTGTCACCCGCCAGTCCCACAGCTGCTCAGACCCAACCAAGTAAACACAGAGACTTATATTGCATACAAACTGTATGGCCGTGGCAGGCTTCTTGCTAACTGTTCTTATAGCTTAAATTAATCCATTTCCATAAATCTATACCTGGCAATGTGGCTGGTGGCTTACCGGTGTCTTCACATGCTGCTGGTCATGGTGGCAGCTGGCAGTGTCTCCCTGCCTCAACCTTCTGCTTTCCAGAATTCTCCTCTCTCCTTGTCCCACCTACTTCCTGCCTGGCCACTGGCCAATCAGTGTTTTATTTATTGACCAATCAGAGCAATTTGACATACAGACCATCCCACAGCATGCATCCCAAACCTGATTCTATCCATGCCCTCTCCATGATGCGCCTATAAGTCAAGCCTTTGTGGATCTCAGTTTTTATATTTATTTTAGAATACTCTATAATAAAGACTCTAAACTCCTCCCAGCTATAGTGTAAGGCTTTTCCTTCTAGTATGAACTTAATACTTAAAAATGGAAGGTTAAAGATCAGGAAAATTCACATGGTTATAGTGTTCTAATATATTGTTTCTGTTCAATGTTGGCATAATCACTATTACCACTGAGAACTGTAAATTTTCCGCAGCACACGGGACATGTCCATATGAAACACATGTCCATACGTGTTTAAATGGAATACATTCTGCACTGATTGGTACAGGTGAGGTTTTGTGGAGGAGCTGGTTGAAGAGATGAATATACTTCTCTAAGAATAATGCACAAATAACTGTTTTATGTTTCTTGCCACATTCAATTGCAGTATTTCAGTAATTGAATACACAGCAAAGCATCAAGTATCATTAGAATAATGCAACTTTAGTCACAACATCTGGGACAAAAACACTAACTTTTTGGAACTGAGTATAGGAAAAAAGTACTATTATTTTGATCAAATAATTTTTAAAAACATTTTACTAAAAAATTGACAGTAGTAAATAATTGTATGTAGTAAATAAATTTACTGTCTTTCCTGCCAACTACTATAATCTAGACATTGGAGAATTTTCAAGGAGCCCTGTGGAGCTTTCCAATAGGCCTCATGAGCAGGAATTAAAACTATGTCATCCACCTTGGGCAGAGCAGTCATCACAGTACTTGAGCTCAGTTGAAAAGCAGTGAAGAAAAAGCATACAAGGTTATTCTTTGTCTGTGTTTAGCTTAGGGTTTTCACTAGTGTGACTTTAGCTTCTTTACATGGTTGACTAAGAACATGTACTGAAACATGTCCATGTTGGAGCTACATGTACAGAAAGGGAAATATTTGTTGGAGAAACTGTTCTTCTAAGATTTTCATGTCAGAGCATCATGTTTTGTTTTCAGAGGAATCATGGGAACACAGTCTTTCTCAGTGGGCCTTGGGTAAAGAAACTAGGAGTTGAGGTTGACAAACCACTTAAAAAAGTGTTTGATGATGTCAGAGCTCAGGAGAACTAGAAGGAATCTTGTATTAAATGAAAATTGTATTTAGATATTCATTGTTGTTAATGGATTGAGACTCACACCAAGACCTACACAAGGATAATTCAGTCATTAAAATCTAAGATGTACATGGCATATGGTTGACACAAAGTATACTATTAAATTCTTTATTGCAATTCATTTAATTCTCTTCATATCATTATGAAAATCCTATTGAATCTATCATTTTATTGTTAGGCTGAGAATACCATGACACAAAAGATTAAGTAGCTTTTCTAAATTTATGTAATGAAGAGAGACTTTCTCAGCAGCTTAAACAGTTCTGTCTCCTCTGGCTGAGTTGTTCATTGTAGCATGGGTGAAATTTGGATTTATAACTGGATTCCAACTCTACAGTCTACCATTAGATTTGTCGGTTTGTTTCTTAACTTGACATAAGCAGGGACATATGGAAAGAGGGGTCCTCAACTAAAACAAAAACAAACAAACAAAAAACAAAGTGAAACAAAAAATGCCTCCTAAGATTGCCTGTAATAAGTCTGTCAGGCATTTTCTTGATTAATGATTGATGTGGGTGGGGTAGGTAGGTTGATGCCTACCCTGGACAAGGTGGCCCTGGGTTGTCTACGAAAGCAGGCTGAATTCTAAACTATATAGGAATGGAACTAAAACATAAAATAATGAGTAACAATAAAAAATCTACTTTAACAAGGATAGAATCAACAGTTACAATAATAACAACAAAGAAATCTATTCATGGTATAAAGATTAGAATTTTTCTTTGGAGATGGAAGAATATAATTTTGAAGAAAATAGTCAGGGTTCAAGAACTATAAATATTTCACATAACTTGAAAAGTCAAGTCCAGTTTTTTGTGATATTAAAATAGTTGATAAATATTTGAATAATTCAACAATAATATTATAAATATTTGCTTCATGTAACATGACAATTTCTTCCTCAAATATGTTTCAAACATTTTTTTCAGATAATTCTACTTAAAATTGGGACTCTTATTCTGCCTTATTTATTTTTATTTTTTTCCTGTATTTATTATAAACTTTCATAGTAATGTGGAGTCACTCTTTTCCAACCAAGGTTGCATATGCTTTCTAAGTTTCTTGAAATTGACATGTTTAGGAGAACAGCCTGCTTGAGTTGGTCTTCCATAGAAGCAGACTATGCTGCCTGCACATATGCCGTTCAGATTCAGACATATGGAGGGAGGGAGGTATTGCACATTCAGTATCCAAGTGCTTCTTCTGTAGAATCAGATTGGAACTGGCCTGAATCAACATATTCAGATATTTTTTCTCTTCCTCTCTTACAGGCTATTTGATCACGTCCTGTGACGATATCTCTGTTTTAACACACCTACTTAATGCACCTTCTGATTGGTTTAATAGAGAGCTGAATAACCAATAGTGAGGCAGGAGAGTACAGGTGGGGACTTCCAAAGAGAGAGAGGAACTCAGGGGAAGAATCTGAGAGGCAGGGGATTCGTCAGCAAGACACAGAAGAAGGTGGACATACACTGTATTGAGGAATGATAACAGCCACGTGGCAGAGTGTAGATTAATATAATGGGTTAATTTAAGTTATAAGAGCTAGTTGGGAACAAGACTAAGCTAAGGCCAAGCTTAGTTATCATTACAATTAATAATGAGTCTACATGTCATTATTTGGGAACTAGTGGTGGAAAGAAAGTTCAATTACACCTCTCCCTCTTCCCCTTCCCTTCCCATTATTTTTATTGATTCAATATGTAAAATATATTAAATTGCCTATATGTATAAATAAAGAATGAAGAGTCATGGAATTTTATAGAGCACAGGGGCAACATGGGAGATGTTAGAATGAGGAAAGGGTATGGAGGATATAATTTACATATATCACTCATAAATGAAACTCTTAAAAATAAAAAAAAATGAATAAGGGTGCAGCACAATTAATTGTCTTAGTCACTGTTCTACTGCTGTGAAGAGACACTATGATCAAGGCAACTCTTCAAAAGGAGTGCATTTCACTGGAGGCTTGCTGACAGTTGCAGAGACTTAGTCCATTAACAACATTGCCTGGAGTAAAGCACTGGAGTAGTAGCTAACGGCTGCATCCTTATCTGTAAGCCAGAGGGCCTGGTATGGGCTTTTAAACCTCACAGCCCACATCCTCCAACAAGGCCACACATACTCCAACCACACCTCCTAATACTTCTCCAGTAGTGTCATTCCCTGATGACTAAGGATTCAACTATGAGCCAATTGGAGTAAACTCTTATTCAAACAACAATCATATGCAAAGTCAATCCTAAATGGCAGTAATATATGATATTTTTATAGTTTTAATGTTCAGTTAAAAAACAATTAAAATTATAATATCCCTAGGCCAAAATAAGGGTTTATTTTGCTTTTATACTCTTTGCTTATTCCTCAACTACTTAACTGTATCTCTGTTTTATAAAGTACATCTTTAAAATCCAGTCTTCTTGTGGATCTCTGTGCTCAGGAAATAATAAGAAATAGTGTCTATTTCTTGGGGAAAATTAAAGCTATAACACAAAGGACAACTTGCTCTTTTCTTCCCATTTTAAAGCAGAGCATGGAGCTCACACCTAGATCTCTCTCTGTCAAAGCAATGGTATATCATAGAAATTATTATTAAAATTAATATTATTAAATTTTATCCTCCATATTAGATACTTTAGTTTCTTATTTTTTTAAATGAAAAATCAAAAAGGGAATTTGGGTTTTAGTTCAAATATACACCACATCTTTGGAATCTCACCATTTTTAATGCACTTGTATTTTCACACATACTAACTTATCAGCTTTAAAAAATTAGACAACCAGAAAGTGGCAAGCTGAGAAGGTCAGACACCCTAAGATGCCAAAGTGAAGACTAAAAGCCTCAGGAAGACTTTCAAACATGTTATGAACTTTAATTAATGAATATGACTTCATAGCAAGGAAAAATGTTAAATTATGCCTAATGGCTTTTTGTTTAAGAAGGAAATGTGAATAACACATTTTACAATATGGTTTTAATCTAACATATTAAGAAATATTCTTAAAGGTAGGTTATCATTTACCTGCAAATTTCCAAATATGGGGCATGACGCGAACTGACTATTTACCACAAGCTATTGTTCTCTGTTCTGCCTAGTGTGACTCTACTATCTGTGCCCATACAGACTACCGCTTTAATCTGAATGTATAGCTTTAAAAAGAGGGGTGATATATTCTAATTCTTATGCAGGTTTAATAAGCTGTTGGATATTAACTGATGCAGTTATTTGCCTGTACAACTAAAGATAGCTACAATGGAAGCACCATCACTGGAAATCATATGTGTCATTGATAACATGTTTTTTTTTTTTTTTTAAATATTATGACAGTAAAATGCGATTATTCAAACAAAATTAATCTCAGTACTTAATGTTATTTGAATAATTCCTCTAAGTTTCTTGAGGCAAATGTTTTGAGAGATTTTTTTAAAGACAAAACGCATGTAATGTGAAGAGAGAATGAATCAATTTTATTAGTGGGTGTTAGGAAGCATTTACAAGTCTGGTCCTTAGAAACAGATTTCCTGTATACAGGGATGAGTATCACTTTACTAATCTAATAATTATTGACTTATAATGTGTATATCCATGACATTCTGTAAGCATGGAAATAAAAATGTTCTTGCTTTTAGTAAGGTTAAAATACAGCAATTTACTTGGTCAATAAGAAATCATTTAAAAGAGTTTCAGGTTCTCTAACAATGAAAGCTAAGAAAGAACCCACTGTAAGCAAAAGCACCAGATAAATACCAAGTGCACTCCACTTTGAAAAAGAAATGAGAAATAATGATATGAAGGGGACAAGTGTGTGTGTGTGTGTGTGTGTGTGTGTGTGTGTGTGTGTGTGTGTGTGTATGTGTTTATTTCATTCATAAAGTCAAGTTTGGAAATACATAACACTTCTGTATGTCCATTTACATTGAAAACTACTCACCCTTTTGGCCTGTATTTGTGTGTGGATGTATATACAGATGTGTGTGAGTGCACATGTGTGCTGGTGTGCCTCTCTCTCTCTTTCTCTCTTTGTTTGCATGTGCATGTTTGCATGCATGCATGCATGCGTGTGTGTGTGTGTGTGTGTGTGTGTGTGAATTTGGATCAAAGGATGATGCTGGGTGTCTTTCTCCACAGATATGTGCCTTATATATTGAAGCAGGTTCACATACTAAACCCAGATTTCTTTGATTTGGCTGGTCTGGCTTGCTCTGGGGATCCATTGTCACTGCCATATTTACTCATTCATGCTTTTTTTTTTGGTTTTTTTTTTTTTTTTTTTTTTTTGAGACAGGGTTTCTCTGTGTAGCTTTACACCTTTCCTGGAGCTCACTTGGTAGCCCAGGCTGGCCTCGAACTCACAGAGATCCGCCTGCCTCTGCCTCCCGAGTGCTGGGATTAAAGGCGTGCGCCACCAACGCCCGGCCTTCATTCATGCTTGTACAGAAATCTCTTCAACCTGCTGAACCATCTTGTAAATGAAACACCATGCAGTTTAACAAGCTAAAAACAATCTTATCCTTTGTGATACTAACGTAGTCTAGCATCCATAATCTGAAAATATGAAATCTGAAAATTTCTGAGAGCTAGTGTGATATCAAAACTGGAAAAATCTTGTCACTATGAGTTTTGATTTGTACATAAAATGAGTCAAAACATTGGATATAATTACCTTCAGTCATGTGGTTAAGGTATATGTGGAACATAAATTGATTTCTGTTTAGACTTAACTCCTGTCTGTAGCTAGAGTTTTCCTGCCTTGCCCACAGTCAGGACAAATCTTTGTCACCCATCAGTCCCACAGCTGCTCAGACCCATCCAAGTAAACCAGAGACTAATATTGCTTACAAACTGTATGGCCGTGGCAGGCTTCATGCTAACTGTTCTTATAGCTTAATTTAATCCATTTCCATAAATCTATACCTTGCCACATGGCTCATGGCTTACCAGCATCTTCACATGCATCTTGTCCTGGCGGCAGCTGGCAGTGACTCCTTCTGCCTTCCTGTTTTTTCTTTTTTCCTCTCTGTTAGTCCTGCCTATTCTTCCTGCCTAGCCACTGGCCAATCGGTGTTTTATTTATTGACTAATCAGAGCAATTTGACATACAGACCATCCCACAGCACCTGTCTTCAATATATCTCATTCACTAAATGTATGCTCAAATGCTATAATGTGAAAAGTGAAGAAATCAAGAAATATTGCTACTCCACAGCATTTTAAATAAAGGCTACTCAAGCTATAGCCAAGTTCTTCTTTAAAAACTACAGATGCTAACACATTTGGAATGCTTGACCTTCAACTACTGTTCTTTATTATTAACCATCCCTTCCTCCACTGTAGGTCAGTGATAATGTCCACACTTACACAATACTGTCCATGATAAGCTTAAATTATTAGAGACCAATTATAAAACTATTTTGAATTCTTCTACTGCTCAGACCACATAGAACCCTGAAAACCATAAGTCATCTGTTCCTTCTTCATTTTTATTAGTACCAATCAAGGGTTTTCTTTATGATATTTCCATATTCGTAGACTGTATATATATATATCCCCTCTATTACCCTTTCTTTATGCTCTTTGACCTGCCATATCCATGATTGTTGACCATGTATTTTTTTTTTTTAATATTTTTTTCATCATACATGTAAAAGCAAACATGCTCCACTTGTCATTATCAGCCTGGCTTATTTCTTCAAATATTATGCTTTCTTGTTACTTATAATCTTCTTCTAAATATCAAAGCTTTGTTCTTCTTTATGTATAAATAAAGCATGACTGTGTCTTTCTGCCATATTTTATATCCATTCCTCTATTGATGGGTGTCTAAGCTGCTGATTCCATAATTTGGCTATGAGAAAATGTACCTTAGTAAGATGATTATTAGATATCTTTAGCGTGTGATGATTTAGATCCTTTCTGGGTCCATACCTCAAAGAGGTATAGACTTTTGGTAACTGTCAAGAATCATGGCAATGGTAACTTGGACATATCTTGGTCTTCAGTTTATTCTTTTCTTTGATCTGTGTGTCTGTTCTTTTTTGTGTTAATACTATCCTACTATGTTACTATGGCTCTGTGGTACAATTTTCAGTTTTTATATTTTGCTGGTGATCATCATGTGTTGTCAGAGTATTTTATTTATTTCTGTTACTTTTGAAAAAGAAAAACCTTGGGAAATGGCTTAGCAGTTACAAGCACTGACTTCTCTTCAAGAGGACCTGGGTTCAATTCCAAGTATCCACAAGGCAGCTCACAATCTTCTGTAGTTTCATTCCAAGTGGTCTGTCATTCTCTTTTGGCCTCTGTGGTGATATTTTATTTGTGCTGAAATATAGTGATATTTTATTTGTGCTTTGATAAATAAAGCTTGCCTGGAGTTCGGGGGGAAAAGGCCAGCCATTTTAAGTAAACAAAGTCAGGCAGCATACGCCCTTAAGCCGATCCCTTAGCAGGCAGTGTCTCTCTGTGTTCGAGGCCATACTAGGAAACAGAGTCAAGTGTAGTGACACATGCCTTTAATCACACTACCAATCATAGAGACCTGGAGATCTGTACCGACAGGCAGTGACAAGGAAGTGAGGTAACTGGGCTAAGAGCCAATGAGAGGGCAGGACAGTAAGGCAATAAAGGCATGAGTAAGACAGGAAGTAGCTCGCATTTGAAAGCTACAGAGTTGGTGAGGTAATATTGGCTGGTGGCTTTCCCTATTTCCCTGATCTAAGGCTTTAACCATTATATTTGGCTCTGTGTTTTTTATTTAATAAGACCATTTAGGAATTTGTCTACAGGACTCTGGTTACCTGGCATCCATGTGGTACATAATATACATCCAGGCAATATATCCATACACATGTGAAAAAAAGAAGTACTAGGTCAAGTTAAAATAGTGTTGAACATAAAAGTAGAACCAATTTATAGCCAGGAGTGGTGGCACATGCCTTTAATCTCAGCACTCAAGAGGCAGAGGAAGGCAGATCTCTGTGAGTTCAAGGCCAGCCTATCCTATATACATAATAAGTTCCAGAACAGTCAGGGCTATGTAGAGAGAGACCCTGTCAAAAACAAAAACAAAAAAAAATTAAGTAAATCAACTTATGCATTAAAATTAGCCTAATTGATGACCTTCCTTTATTTTTTCTTTTGCTTTTGGGTGTTTTTTAGTCTTTGAGATATGGATAAAATTTAAATTTTATCAGATTTCTACTATAGGTTTACTTATATTTGTTTAATTTGATTCACTCATATAGCACAATTGCAAAATCCAGTGTTTCTTAATGTCATATTAAAGCTATAATCTTCATTGCCTGAAGCAGTTTGATCTATTTTTCTTTTTCCTTTCCCTATATTTTATTAATGTAATAGTATCTAGTGTTAGAAAGAAATGGAATTTGAGACACTATTAATGAATATTAAAGAGAGGAAAGAAAAGGAGAATTGATTTTAGAAGTGATCAAAAAGCAACTGTTCTTACATATAATACTCTTTAACAAAGTTCCCTAGCCTGATAATGACTTTCTAACTCTATTTTTCTTTTTGACAGTCATCTTATCCATAAAACAGAAGCATTTTATGAATAGATATGTTTTTATACCTTTTAGCATTCAAATTCCATTTGGTCCTGATTGGTGGAAAGTTATCAGAAAGTTGAGCACCTAAGGGAAATTAGGGTAATTTATTTTTGTAAATTGTCTTCCTTTGCCATTCTTTTCCCCCTGGCCTAAAGTTATTCTTACTCATAAATGAAAGCTTCAGGAGAATATCTCTGGGGTCATAGATTCTCTCTCAGCTAGTGATTTTCTGCCACTTAATGCACATCATGGTCACTACCAGTTTAAGTAATTGAACTAAGATGTCTATTGAACTTGTAGCCAGACAGTTCAGTCTCTGCCTGATGACTCACAACCTGCCCAGACAGCACAGGAAATTGGCGCAAACAATCTATAGTTTCAGAAAAGGTCAAGACTAGATCTACAAATTTTCCATAAATCTTCTATTCCCTTCTATTTTAAAAGAGAAACCAAGATTAAATGTCCTCTATTATGGATTTTAGCTTTTATGCTTATCCTGAACACACACACACACACACACACACACACACACACACACACACACACACACACACACACACTTATACATATGTATGTATAATCTGGTATGCTATTTTATAATAATGGGGATATGGTAAGGACCACAACAACAGGATGGTTTTCTTTCATTGTATTTTAAATAACCAGGAGATAATTTGTTGAACTTGGTAACTCCTTAGAATTTAGTGCATACACATAAAAAATATACTGTGCTATTTCTAGGACTTATCTATGTAGTGTAGATACATATACACATAAGTACGTAAATCAATGTACAATTTCAAACCTACTCCCTGAACAGACAATCTTATGTATTATGACCCTCTGCTTTGAACCTAGGGTACTAGACTTCATTACTCCTCTTTTTTTCAACAGCCAAAGCTTCAGCCTAAGTAGGCACTTTTTTACTCAGATTTTTTCCACCTCACGAACTAAAATCCAAATATTTCTAACTAATTTTTCTCTGTCAACTGATACATTAGAAATTTTCTAAATTTCCAGAAAATTAGTACTCCTTAAGGAATTATTTTAGCTATATAATTGGCCATCATGTGGCCTTAAAATTTACTTGGACACATTAAAATTTTCAGTTATTTTTCTAAGGTTTCTACTTCCTTTTCTTCTAGGACTTTCCATTCCAAGGCACATATTTTCTAATATTAACTGCCAAATAAACTACTTGAACTCAGCAATCTTGCCATGAGACACTTGCTTAACAATTCTGAATTATAGATAATGTTTTGTTCTGGAAGTGAAGTGTTGTTCCCAACACTCATGTGTTGATGTTTTGGTGTCCAGATGGTGTGTCTATCTAATCAGTGGAGTGTGGTGCGGTCATGGGCATTTTGCCTTACTGAATGGATAAATCCTTTAAAGCATTGAGGCATCCGTTCTTTGGAGGTGTAAAGTAGGAGATGAACTGTATTAGGAAGAAAGGAAGTTTGTATATTTCTGAATGGAATATTGTTTCCTTGGTCCTCACCTCTGTCTCTGTCTCTGTCTCTGTCTCTGTCTCTGTCTCTCTCTCTGTCTCTCTCTCTCTCTCTCTCTCTCTCTCTCTCTGTGTGTGTGTGTGTGTGTGTGTGTGTGTGTGTGTGTGTGTGTGTGTGTGTGTGTGTTTCCCTATCAGGCTTCTACAAGCTGAGAATTTAGCTTTTCTTGTGCCTCCTATCATTTTTATCTTATCTCAGGCCTATAGCTGAGGAAGAAATAGACCATGGAATGAAATGTCTGAAACTGTTAGTCCACATAAATCTTTCTTTTTTTTTTTTATGATTTTCTCCCATCTGCTTTGTCACAACAACAAATATCTTATTATTAAAAGGAACTGGGTGTTTCAGGAGACTCTAAGGAATGAGTAAATAATAGCTGGCACGGGCCAGAACTGATATAAATACAACTTAGTATGTAATAAGATTTTATTGAAGACTTAAGTTGTCCAAGTGATTTATTTTGATACATAATTCAGGAAAGTAATGTTAGTAAGACCAGGTATTGAATCACCTACAGACACAGACCCAGGATTACATATATACACAAACATAATGTGACTTTAGCTACTGTTATTCCGATTCACTTTCATCCAATAAGAGAACAGAGACTTTTAAAAATTATTATTCCTGAAGGTACTTATGTGAATGGTCATGGGATATTGATGCTAGAAAATAAAATGTGTAAAATTCCTATTACCTGCCAGGTATATAAAATCGAGTGGGAAGCAACTGATTCTTCAAACTTAGTCCTGTCCCACAGTCTAATATACACAGTCTAATACACAAAATAAAGTATATTAAGGAAAGAAAGTGACTTTTGGCTTTTAGTTCCAAAACCTTAGTCTTCATAACAGGCAATATGGAGAAATCCATATTCTAAAAGGATAGATTTAAGAGAGGAGAGTTAATATATACAAACATTTATGGATCAGAGAAAGATAATAAGTGATAAAAATGGTTTGATAACATGCAGGAGGTTAAGCCAATGCATAGGAGAGTTTAAGAAAAGAAAAAAAAGTTTAATAATCACACAGAGCATAAAAATCATTACATAAGATAAGCACGGAAATTAAGTATTAAGTTTTAACATTTAGATACAAAACTTCTATCCTAATTAAGAAGCAGAAGTACAGTTTGAATAATTCCACAGTCTTCTATTTTGTATAAAATATAATCTCACTGAAGCAATAATTGTGAAATTTAGTAATTACATACTTTTTCAATTCGGGAAAACAATGTAGCTATTTCAAACAAAGGTTTAACTAGGTGTTAAAAAGATGTCATTTTAAACAGTTAAAATTAAATTGATGTTCCTACGATTATTAATCCTGTCAACTCAACAGGATCTAGAATTTCCTATGAATAAGTCTGTTGGCTTGCGTGTGACAGGCTGTCTACATTAGATTAATTGTGGTTGGAAATCCTACCTAATGGTGGGTAGAACTATTCCATTGGCTCAGGCCTAGATTGAAAAAAGACAATTATGCTAAGCTCTAGAACTCTTTACTCTCTGCTTCCTGAGTAGAGGCAGATCGTGACTTGCTGTTTTCTTGTTGTCATACTTTGCCTCTTATGAAGACTAAGGTTTTGGAACTAAAAGCCAAAAGTCACTTTCTTTCCTTAATATACTTTTTTTTGAGTATTTTAATGCAGCAGATAAATAAGTAACACTTAGCAGTAACCAATACAGTTCCAAAGGTTTAATAAATATACAATTTATTATGAAATTGGAGACAATTACTTAAGAAATGTTTGTAGTTAATATTGAAGCATTCAGATACATCACCACAGGTATCAACCAAATTTTATACTACTCTAGTCCAATCTGTCGTGAAAAGAGACATATTTGTGTGTATGTGTGTATATTAAAATGTTTTCATAACAAATAGCTAGAAAGCTGACATAAAACTAAGAAATATATCTGCACCCAATTGGATTTGAGAAATCCATATTCCAAAAGGATAGATTTAAGAGAGGAGAGTTCTATGATTTGGAAGCTATCATCTGGTTTAGAAGAGCTATAAACAAGACACTGAAATTGTGTGCTCAGGAGACTTTATAAACTATTGCTTCTATAAGAATAATCAAACATGTATGTATATCTATTTCTTAAAACATGACTCTCAGAGTCACTTGAAAGATAAAGACCATGATAAAGGCAATCCATATGATCTCATGAAAACATTAAAATAAAAAGCATGTAAAAGAAATACTTCAGCAAAAGAGCCACTTCAGCCTTGAAGACCCCACGTAATCTGCACAAGAGAGTATATCAAAATAATCTGTATTGTTTCTTATGTCATCATACAACAGTAAAACAGTAGCTGGGTATGTGAATCAGATAGTTGTTTATACAGTGAATTTCATGAAAGACATTTAATGAGAAATCACAATGGATGCTATGATGTACATGAAAAAGAAAAAATTATTGAACTATTCATCTAAAATATAAACACTAGTTTTGGTGACTTTTGGAAACCCAGCTCAAGAACAGGTAGAATTCTTGAAGTTTGTGAACTGATATGGTCTCACCAGTAATTTCCTATGCTATTATACATCCACATTTAATGGTTTCCACTTTTAATTTTTGAAAAGTAATACATCCCTAGGTACTCTGGCAAGTATAACTGAAATCCTACTCATTGGAGCATGTAAAACAAACACACATTTCACAAAAGTCATTTATCTGAATGTTCTGAAGCCATCCATATGTGCTCTTTAGCAAAATTTTCCATCAATAGCTCCAAACTGTGAACCACTCACTTATTTCAGTCCAGGTTGTTTAGACAGTTATCAAAATTATGCTGTATTACTATATTCTCACTCACACACATATAAAGAATTAACAGTACAGCATATAACCATATCAACAAATATTACATTTTCATCTTAAGTTGAAAGAAGCTATACTCAAGATTATACAGAGGATAACTAAAGCTAAAAATTTCAGTAAAGTGAAAATTAAATTAACTACTAGAAAGCAAACTGGTGGCAAAAGTTTGTGGGATTCTGCCTACTAAAGAATGTAGGTAGTGTTTTAGCATCAAGAATGTTTTTTGTTTATTGATTTTGGAGTTTATATGTGGATGTGAAAACTTGTTGGAAAATATAATGAAGGAAACTCTCTATATATTCCTTTTAGGTGAGCTTACTATTTTCAAGACAGACCCAACATGATACATTATATTTAATTCCCCTTCTCTCCATAGATAGTTCTCCACAGTCCTGTGAATGTTACTTCCCACTGAAGACCTCCAGCTTCCATTCAGTCTTCTACTTCCTATATTCTGCAGGACTTCATAAATCCACATGGGGCAGATTATTGTTCTAAGTTTTTTCTTGTTGTGCAAATTATTTGGATACTGTATGATAACTTTTCCATCACTATAACAGAATATCTGAGATCATCAAATTTTTGGAAAAGTTATTTTAACATGTGACTTCAGAGGTTCCATCCCAAGGCTCTATTCTTTAAGGCTTAAATCAGGCCCCACATTCATGGAGTGACATGCATGATAGAACAGAGCTGTTCTTCTCATCGAAACCAAAGAGCAGTGTCTCAATATTTCCTGTAGGAACATGCCCCCAGTGACCTAACTTACTTCAACTACATTGCTATTTGATAAGGCCAAGTCTTCAATCTTCAACACATAGTGATAAAAACAATTTAGGAGATACATACAGAGTGTCACAGGTTCAGAAGTTTATTCCATGGTTATTTGGTCCCAAGTGCTCGAGTAGCACATCAGAATGGCAAAAAAAAGTGGCACAAAAAAACTGTTCATTGTATGATGTACCATAAAGCAGAAGAAGAGTGATTCTGATGCTGTGTTGACTGTTCTTTTTCCCTTAAATTTCCTATGGACATCCTCTAATAGGATGCTGTGGTCCATTTTCGAGGAAGAACTTATTTCAGTGAATCTGTAGAAATGGACATGCTTAGAAGATTAAATCACAAATATCCAAGGTGACTCAGTATAATCAGGTAGAAAAAAAAACAATATAAATCTTAGCCTCTAACACACAGACCCATTCCTGCCTATCTGCCTTGCAAGCTTTGGTTATAGGCAATTAAAAACAAAAGTAAATCAATGCGAGGCTGTCAAACACTATTGTATGCTATATTTTGAAGGCAAAAGTCTCATGGAGGTAACTAAATGATTATAGAACTCAGAGTAAACACAAGGTTAGTCAGAACAGTAGTCAACTAATACAATGTACTTAATCCTCCATTATGTTGCTGGCTGTTTTAGCTCACTTTCCAATACCATGACAAAACACTGAAGAAAAGAACCTCAGTGGTGACAAAGATTTGTTTGGATTCATGTTTTCAAAGGTTTCAGGTCATTATTAATTAAAATCCATGTTCTTTAACTTGTGGCAAAGCACATAATCCTGGTGGAAAGTGCACTATGGATTAAAGCTGAACTTGCACACAGGCCAGGAAGCAGAGAGAAGAAGAAACACAATTCCATTCCAATGTCCTCATTCATAGTAACATAGTCAATAATTTATCTTTGGTCTTACTCTTCTACTGGTGTAAAGATATACCATGACCAAGACAACTTATAAATAAAACATTTAATTTGGGGCTTTCTTACAGTTTCAAAGGGTTAGTCCATGATCATCATGGTACAGACCATGGTACAGGCAAACAGATGTTCATGGCCCTGGAGCATAGCTGAGTGCTTGTGCCCTGATCAGTAGACAAGAGGCAGAGAGAGACCATGAGATTGGGTCTGGAGTTGGCTTTGAAACTTCAAAGCCTATGACTCCAGTGACATACCTCCTCCAATAAGCTTACCCCTTCTCCAAGAAGACCATACCCCATAATCCCTCCCAAACAGTTTCACAAACTGGGTACCAAGAATGCAAACATGAACCTGTGGGGTCTCTTCTCACTCAAACCATCACACTTTCTTTCTACTAGGACCCACCTTCTAAAGGTTTCAGCATCTCCCAGATGGGCATCTAAGACTCTGCAGACCTTCAGTTTCTAAATGATAACAGCATATAGCAAATGATGTCCAGCAAATCTTATGAATTCAGATAAATAAATGGTAAAATTTTATCAAAAAATTTAAAACAAAAATTAATTCTGTTTTTCTATCATTTTTGTGCCTTTTAAAGAGATGATAAAATATATAAGTTCCTCCAATCTGGAAAATAAATGCTATTTTGAAATTCTCTTCACAACTGTTTCCAAGATCTTCAGTGATTAGAGTCTTCCATGTTTTTAGTACTAACAGGCATATATTTTACTTTTTCAGTATGAACAGTTTAATGCTAGGAGATAGTTTTTATGGCTCTCTCACATTTCTATGTGTCTTCCATGGAAGACGCTACCTGCTCTTCATTCTGAATATTATTATGTTTCAATAGTCTGTTTTCTTTTAAGGGTCAATATTGTTTCTTCTTCTGAAGCCAAGGGCAAGCATGCCTATAACAGCTTTACTAAATCTTTGTTGTCTTAATCTGAAATATTCTTCCTATAAAGACACCTGTTGAGTGTCTTTGTGTCCTTCTATCACTTCACAGTAATGTTGGAGATTGCAAATTAGTGACTCAACTAATAGTTTTCATTATTTTGAATACTTACATTTCTGTAAGTAATACATTGTACTTTATATATGGACTATAAGTCTTGGGCTCTCTGCCTATTACATATAAATCAATATAAATTGTTAATTGCTTTTTACATACAGCAAAGTGTCAGAACACATAAATATCTCAATACTTATTTTTGTAAGACTAGTTGAGGGGGTTGGCTGGAGAAATGGATGGCTTAGGGGTGAATAACACTAGCTCCTTTCCCAGAGGACCCAATTTCTGTTGCCAAGATGCAATTGACAGTTCATAATTGTCTGTGGCTCCAGTCCCATGGAATCCAATGCTGTCTTCTGGACTCGGTGGACACCAGTCATGCATGCTATACACAGAAATACGTGTAAATGGATGTTTCATGTCCTGAACACTCTGTCCTGAATAACTGACTCAGAGGCTGAATATGAATTAAAATTCTCAGCAGATAGCTCCAGGTAGTTACTTGCTAACTCTTACACTTAAATTAACCCATAATTCTTATCTTTGTTTAGTCATGTAGCTTGGTACCTTTTCTCAGTATGACATTCTAATCTTGCTTCTCTGCATTTGTTGGCAACTCCCTGACTGCCTTTCTCCTTCCCATCATCCTTATTCAGTCACCAAGCCTGTACTTCCTGCCTGGTTACTGGTCAATCAGTGTTTTATTAAACCAATTTGAGTGATAAATCTTTACAGTATACTAGAGAATTATTCCACAGCAAATACAGGTACACAAAACACCTATATCCATAAAAATAAAATAAAATTATCTAAAGCAATGTTAAAGTTACCTTGAAGTATTAAACTAAATATAGGTATAGTCATTATCTGGTGCTTTGGGGATATTGATTACAATAATAAATACCTTTGAATAAATTCAAAATATTTGCATATGTAAATTCATAAACTCAAATCATTAATACACAATATTATATATATTTCAGATTGTGACAGGGTCCTGTTATATGACACAAGGTGGCCTAGACCTTTTATCTCACTGCATCAGTTACCCACAAGCTAGGATTCAAGGCAAAGACCAAGAACCTAGGTTATATCCTAGCTTAAACATCATGTGTTTGTCAAAAGTATTGATTATCATCTTTGCTGTCTACAGAGACAGTTTCTACAGTTTCTTGTTTTCCTCATGCTTTACAAACAGAGGCACTGATTGATTTTGTTTGAGACCTTTGTGTAAATGTTGTTTGTTCATTGAAACACTTTGAAAGGTGCAGATATTTTCCCCTCCTAAAGTGGTACACGGAAAGACCTGATTGCCTTTCAGATAAAAAAGACACGGAGTTTTTGTGGTGTTTTGCTTGCACTCACTATTCAATATGAGTCATTTGAGCTTTCAGCACTTCCTCTGTGGTACAAACCTGTTGTGTGTGTGGTGTGAGCATGGGTCACACCATACCACCTTACAATGCTTTTGTGAGTAAGAGGGAGAAATGTAGACCTGGACCTCTTGCTACTTGCTGCAAGCCAGGTTTTTCAGACTAGGAAAACTCATGCACCTGCTCAGTATCTATGAAACTGTGGGAAGGATAAATTGATAAATGGGATGAATGGAAGAAATGTATAACTATCACAATTATTGAAAATTATGAAATACATCAAGATTTACAGTCTTAAATGAATACATCCTTAATCATATCTTGAGATAAATACATTTCTTCCCACACTGAAACAAATGGATTCATTTCTGAGGTAATTCAAATAATAAATTCTTATCACAGTATTCTCTAAGTGCTAATGATTTGAGGTATAAAATCTAAATGTGCTGCAAACAGACTCAAAAGTTAGTTTTGAAATCCAGTAAAACTTCTAAGAAATTGAAGATGCTGCTTTTCTTTTTTTTTTTTTTTTTGGTTTTTTTGAGACAGGGTTTCTCTGTGTAGCTTTGCGCCTTTCCTGGAGCTCACTTGGTAGCCCAGGCTGGCCTCGAACTCACAGAGATCCGCCTGGCTCTGCCTCCCGAGTGCTGGGATTAAAGGCGTGCGCCACCAACGCCCAGCCTGCTGCTTTTCTTTACGCCTTGCCAGTGAACTGACTTAGTTTCATCTGTGAAAATGAGCAGCTATAGTATAAGAAGAGCATATCATTTGTTTTCCAAATGTTATTCTTTATATTACTTTTAGCAATAAGGAAGGAACTACCTCATAATCCTTTGAGTTCTTTAAAGTTTCATCTTGAAACCATTTATGGCTAATGGCAGAGTATGAACCACTCCATTCTACCCTATATTTAGAGGGATGAATAATAAAGAATACAAAGTACAACACAAGGGCAGGTATTTGCAGTTATCATAGAATGTAATCAAAAGGCAATGCCCTTGTTAATGTGATTTAAAAGAGGTACATAGTAAAATGTCTCAAAAATTAAAATTTTAATAGCAAAAGAACTAGGTTTGGAAAAAATGCTTTCTGGTTTCCAACTTGACTGAAATCCCACTATATTAAATATAAACTTTTCACAATAATAACTTATGGTATTTTCATTTAAAAAAATTGGAGGGTGTTTTTATTTTGGGCATGTTTGTGTTCCACACATATGCCTAATGTCTGTAGAGTTAAGAAGAAGGCATCAAATCTACCAGAACTGGGCTTACAGAAGGTTGTTAGCTGTTATGTGGATAGTGTTGATCGAAGCAGGGCCCTCTAGAAGAGCAGCTGATGATGTTACTTGCCATGCCATCTTTCTGGCAACAAAAATATTATATTAAAAGAAAATAATCATTCATGCTTAATTTTAGGTATTTTATTATTGTAATGTTTAATATTACTTAAAGCAAAACATAGCTTCCTTGTTGAAAGACGCTAAAGTTTTTTTTTTTTTTTTTTTTTTTTTTTTCTTTAGCAAACCCAAACTCCATTTATATAATTAAGTGGTAGTAAATATCAGACCATTTGGAAAATTTCTCTTTCATCTACATATCTATCTTGATAAGATTTGATATAAAAATTATACTATAATCTAAGGTATGCTTTCTTCAGCTATTTGAACTATAAATTTTGAAAGTGCTGTTTCTCCACCAATTCCAATGTTGTTCTAATTGCGTTCTACATAAGTTTAACAAAGTTATGAACATCTTATTAAATCCATGAAAAGTATAGGCTATATTATTCATCCATCTTTTTATGTAATTATTAAAAAAACAAAATTCAAAACTCACAATAAACTCTCTCATTCAAGATTCTGTGAAATCCTATTCTTAATTATGTGGGGCAAATTTAAAAGTCATTGTACCATTACCTATATATCAGTGTCTTAATTCATTAAATTACCTCTTGCAGGTCATTGACTTTCATTGCACAATGAAACAGGACTGGGTATTCTTTTGATCCTTTGTTATTTAAGTCACAGTTTGAGATGTTTAAAGTCATTAAGAAAAATCAAGTACAAGGTGGGCACCACATTAAAATTACCACAGTGTTCTTCCTATCACTGCTGTAAAAGCAGAGAGAGCATCATTCACACAATTAAAAAGGGAAGAAGGCACTGAATATCTATATTCTAAAAAAGAACTCTGTCTTCATTTATAGTGATTAATTTAGATCATTATAAAATTGTCTTCAATTGTACATACATGAAAAATATAAACTACCCAGATTATAAGGACCAAACATAAAACATTCAATGATCTCTGGGCATCTCTTTGTAGTGATTGTACCTCTCCTACTAGAATGAATGCATGTATCAGTTACTTTTAGTTGCATAACAAACAAGATCGATGCTAATGGTTTAAAGCAGCTAACTGTCCAGAATTCTGGAGTGAAATGAGTTGAATAGATCTATGATCTCACTGACTCATACATGACAACCAGCTTGCTTGATCATCACCTGATACCATTCAGATATGCTTGGTGAATATGAACCAGCCCACCTGTGATGGTATCCAAGTTTGAAGGATGAGAAAAGACATCAGGCTTCTTGATATTCTGGCTTAGAACTCACATTCTATGTCTTCCATGTTGCCTACTAATAAAAATAAGAAATATTAAATTTCAGTGAAGAGATGGACATTATCGCTTTAAGTAAGGATGAAAAAATTCCCTTTGCAGTGTACAATGGCTATAGGAGAGGTGGAAAACTGTAACCATTTCTCTTGCAACCTATCAAATGAGAGTACGAAGGTTTCATGATCTTATTACCTGAGATGTAATATTAAAATTGCTTAATGAAAAATGTGTGAGCCTTATCACTACTATTTTAATACATACTTTGCTACCAATGTAAATTATTTTGTCCTTGCATTTCTCTGTGCACAAGGGTCTGTGTGTGTGTATGTATGTATGTATGTATGTATGTATGTATGTATGTATGTGTAGGTGCAAAGGCAATGAAAGGTCACAAAATAATCCTGTAGGAAAATGTATTCATTTGAGTACTTATCTTGCATAAGTATTTTAGCAAACTAATTGCGCCATAGATAGTGTTGTGGTGAATATGCATGGCTCCATATTATAGGTCAATTGGGCCAAGATTTGCAGGTCAGCTAGGCTTAGTCTTGGTGGAAAACCTTGTGAACTGCCAGGAACAACAATAGCTATGAGAATCTTCTATGGGCTCATTCTATTCACCTCTGTACAGCTTGTAGAGAGTAACATGCCCTGGTTTGACACAATTCCCCAGATTCTGATGAGGTAAGCGGTCTACTGTCTTACACTTCTTAGGATTATAAATACAGTCTATAAATATGTTCAGCTGCCTTGTGCAATTGGTTTCTGAGGAACAGGACACTCCACAGCTTGCATTGCCCTGTCATACAGCCCCTTTTATTTTAGCATCATCTTCTTTGTTGTCTTGGATAAACAGTGCAGCAAGTCGTTTCCTCTGCCTTCTCTGGCCATGTGAGTAATGAACTGTCTGTATCAAAAAGGGCCTTGCTGCATTTCCTTGGCTGAATTTGTCAGACCTTGGCTTCGGCCTTGTTTGCTGTTGTGTGCTTGACAGGGATATATTTAGAAACATGGCTATAGCCTTCCTCATTTTGGCTGTTCTTTCCCCATCACAAAATATCTGAAAAGTGCAGGTAGTATTTTTCCTTACCATTGGATAGTACACTATATTGAGCTTCTCTGAAGCCAATTAGCCTGCTTTCCAGAGTCCTTCATTGTGTTAGGAATGGATCTCACTAGTGCTATCTAAAACCACATTTAACACTACCTTAAATCAAACTTCAGAAGGATTCTTCCTCATCAACTATGAATCAATATCATAAGAAATTTAAACCTTAATTGTTGCCCTCTTATTTATCATATAATCTCTGTATTATTCACAGTAGATAAGTGAACTATAATTGGATTTGAATCGGAAGAAGATAATTCAAAGGGTTAATATGACTAAAATTAGCCAGAACAATTTAGCTGTCAGTCTCTAAGTCTTTGGGTGTAATTGGACCTAGTCCAAAAACTAGGACTTCTGAAGGCATGGACATGGGTCATCCCCCACTCTTCTCTTCACTATAACTGTGAGTAGCCTCTATTGGTTGTATAGAGATAAGCAGACTTAACTTCATTTCCAAGAATTTTGAGACTGGATGTTATATGCAAACATGCTTCAGCTTCACCATAAGAAATTGCCAGAAAAAAGGCATTTCCAGGAAATGCAGTTAGCTTACAGGGACCCCAGTAAACTTGTTTAAATCATTCTTAATAGCACCACTATTGAGCAGGATATGATTCAAAGATAAATACACAATCTGAGAGACTCTTTATAGCCTTAAAAGCACTCTATTGTATAGAAACGTGTGTTGCCCATGATTAAGAGTTTTAGTATTTAATACATTAAATGTTTTAAAATGTTCATAGCTTTGCCATGTGTTCTGAATGAAGCTATGGTATACCAGAAAGCTTGTTTTGTTGAGCATTTTCAGTTATTGTTCTTAACATCAATTTTTAAAAAATAAGTAAAGTTTTCATTGTAACAAAACCCTTCAAATTTCTGGTCAAATGTCAGTAGTTATTGTAATTAACAGAAGGACTGAGCATAGGTCAAGGGAGATTTCTTTATTAGAAAGCACTTAACACAATGACCTGAATACAATTCTCAGAACTCAGGTTAACAAAAGCACAGAATATGATTGATTGTATAATATTTGTAACCCCAAAGCTGGGGAGGTGGAGATAGAATTTCTGGAACTCTTTAGCCAACCACTTTAGACTACTTGGAAGTTCCAGGCTAGTGAAAGACCCTGTCTTACAAATACATGGATTGTGACTGGAGGATGACAAGTGAGGTTGTCTTCTGTCCTCCACATCTACTTTGACCCACAGCACATTCTGGCATGCCTTCCCACACATATACACATACATGAAAAAATTGACAGTTTATTATACCTTGCTCCATCCCTCCTACTATTTTCAAAAACAGAATCTGTGTACTTACTAAGAATTTGAATATCAAGGGTGTTTTGCATTTTAATATTTAATAAACTGTGCCTGGATATCACCAGCTTATTATATTTAGATGACAATTCAGGATAAGATTAGACACAGTGAGCAGCAGAACACAATTAGGTACTTGTGGATGCAGATTGTGTTCATGTCTGTCAGTTCTTTTTTTTTCCTTCCAGAGGAACCAGCAATTTTGACAGGTATGAATTACAGCAATGATACACTTTCATAAATTACAGAAATAATTCATCTTTATCTTTTAACTTAGGCATGCTTGCATTCTAGGGCAGCACTGAAATTTTCACGCAGGAAAATGGCTTTCAAGAAAGAAAATGGATCATTTCTTTAAGCTCATCATCAAATTCCATTGAGTGAAGGAAATGTTATATGCATGAGGACATTTTTAAAGAACAACAAACGATTGGCAAGTGTTTCCTTGGGGACGACTGTATCTCTCACTCTCAGCATATTTAAGTTGCCTGTAGTTCATTATGTAGGGTTGAGACCTCAGAGACTTTTTTGGGTCCACATTCACATGTCTATCAGTGTCATCCTTGTTCAGCTCATCTTTGGGCAGTCATGTTGGTGAGATTTTATGGCTGCAACTTCTGTCCTCACTAGAAATCACACACTCACAGCAAACTCCCTGGTGCTCTGGCTCTTGCAATCTTTCCACCCCCTAATCTGTAATTATGTTATAATCTCAAGACACAAAAGAAACTATAAAAGAAAACAGCAAAAATGTAGTTATTACACAAGAAGCACCTGGGAAGTTCTAGAATAGATTCAGACAGGAAATGGCTTTTATTTTTGTACATCTATCTATCTATCTATCTATCTATCTATCTATCTATCTATCTATCTATCTATCTATATCATCTATCTATATCTATCTATCTAT
The DNA here is from genome assembly GCF_049852395.1 of Peromyscus maniculatus bairdii. Classification (NCBI taxonomy): domain Eukaryota; kingdom Metazoa; phylum Chordata; class Mammalia; order Rodentia; family Cricetidae; genus Peromyscus; species Peromyscus maniculatus. Next base: position 17,279,832 of record NC_134871.1, read on the forward strand.
CCATCCATCCATCTATCATCTATCTATCTATCTATCCTCTATCTATCTATCTATCTATCTATCTATCTATCTATCTATCTATCTATCTATCATCTATCTACCTACCTATCTATCTATCTTTATGTATGTACATGTTCACATGTATGGTGTTGGTGGTGTGCCACAGTGATGTGCAATGCTCAGAGAACAACACTTGGGAGTTGATTCACCAAGCAGATGTCAGAGATTGAGATATCAGTTTTTCAGCCTTAATAGAAAACACCACAGGTTGCTTTTAATCCTAAAATTATAATTATAAGCACTTATAAAAGTCAGAAATACTTTTATAAATATTTATAATTTGCATCTTTTTAGTTTAAGGATATTATTCTTTTGGCATATTGCTGTTTATTGTCATACACTGTCATTAAGGTCAGGAAATTTGAAGGAGTTCAAACTCCTAATTGCCAATGAGTTGTTTCAAGGCCAAGTATACTAAAACTTCTGAGAATGAAGAACTTACAGTTTTTATATTTTTATAATGCATGTTAACTTTATAATTGTCTGACTGAAAGTACTTTACAAAAGCTTAAAATGTAAGGTGATAGGTCATTTCCATTTCTCCTTTCATATATACAAATGGTTATTACAATGGTGTTATTTTATAGTGCTAATTTTTTCAAGATTATTGTATTTATAAACAAGATAGATTTTATTTCTTCAGGTGGCTTGAATGTAAAATATCCTATTGGTGCTCACATGTTTAAATTCTAAGTCTTCAGCTCTTGATGCCATTGGGGGAGGCTATAGATCCTTTAGAGCAGAGGGCTTGGAGTTGGGATGTGGATCACTGCGGGAAGGCCTTGAAGGTTTTAGCTTACCATTGTTTCTGGCCAAAGTTTCCTGTTTCTCACTATGATATGAAGAGTGCCAACACATTGCAGAGCCATGATCTCCACATGAGATTCCTCATAGTGGTGGACAGTACTGCTGTGGGATGGTCTATATGTCAAATTACTCTGACTGGTCAATAAATAAAACACTGATTGGCCAGTGGATAGGCAGGAAGTATAGGCGGGACTAACAGAGAGGAAAAAAGAAAGAACAGGAAGGCAGAAGGAGACACTGCCTGCCACCACCATGACAAGAAACATGTGAAGACGCCGGTAAGCCATGAGCCATGTGGCAAGGTATAGATTTATGGAAATGGATTAATTTAAGCTATAAGAACAGTTAGCAAGAAGCCTGCCATGGCCATACAGTTTGTAAGCAATATAAGTCTCTGTGTTTACTTGGATGGGTCTGAGTGGCTGTGGGATTGGTGGGTGACAAAGATTTGTCCTGACTGTGGGCAAGGCAGAAAAACTCTAGCTACACAGTACCCTCTCAATCTGTGCATCAAGAAAGATTTTTCCTCTTTTCAGTCCTTCCGTCAGGTGTTTCATGATTTAGATGAGAAAGATATCTAATGTCTTCCCATTGTCAAGCTCTAGACATTATAAGTGATTATTTAATCCATTATAAGCTTAACAAATTAATATGAGGAACAAACATCATTTAAGACACAATAATAGAAAAAATATGCTAAAAACATCCAGGTTTGTAATACTTATTAAAATGTCACATCAAGGAACTTTCAAAAGACTACAAATCTTCTAGAAGGAGGAAGGAATATCTTGGTAACTAAACACAGAATTGTTTGCATATTTCTCCTGGTCAACAGAAAAGAAGTAGTGTTGAATGGAAATAGACAATTTATTTAACTCAGAAATATAATCAAGGTCTTCAGTCTATGATCATTCATTTCGATAACAACCATGAGTTTAAGATTATGGTTCTTCCATAACTTGAAAATTACACAAAATAAAAATAATATTCCTTAAGTCTCATTAACATTCTGGGGTTTTGGGGCCTGATGTATTATACTGTGAATTTTCAAAAATTTTATTTAATGAATTAAGAATTTCAGAATCTGAAATTTGATCTCATGATGGTCTTGGGCATATAATCACAACAGCTTGAGTTTATATGTGGAGTCGTCCTATCATGTTCACCAAATATGGCTTGACTGTAGATGTTTATTTACTACCTCTGGCTCTTAAAAATATTGGCCTCTACTTCTGCACTAATCCCTGAATCTTGGGGTAAGGATACATGATATAGATGTACCATTTAGAGCTGGCTTTTTATAGTCTTTTAGTGTCTGCATCTTGATTGTGGGTATCTATGTTAATCACTCTCTACTACAAAGAGAAGCTTCTCCGAAGATAGAGGAAAGATGGCCTTGTTTGTGGGTATAAGCCTAAAAGCTTAACAGAAAATTTATTTCTATGCCCATTTAGCAGAATTTTAGGATTAGTTTCTCTCCTCACTAGTAGCATAAGCAACCTTGAAATCTATACAATATCAAATCTGCCAAAATTCCTAGGGAAGCAGAAAGGACCCTTGAAGCCTCTACCTCCAGCTATGGAGCTATTAATGCATGGATGGCCATTGGTGTAATCAGATTAAGTTTTTAAAGAGGATGTGTTCCAGGGGAGGCTGCAAATGATACAGTTGAGTTGTACACTAATGCCCATACAGGAAGCACTAAATGGACTCAGTAAGTTTAAGAATAAAGCAGCTGGCGTTGGCAGAGAGAAGGACAGGGAATGGGGAGAGATTAGAGACTAGGGATTGGGAGTGAATTTGATTAAAACATATATGCATATATAAAATGCACAAATAATAAAAAAATAAAAAAGAATCATGGAAAGCAAGGTCATAGTGAAAAGACATAATGTGAAAATCACTGACTTCCTTTTTTGCTCCTGTGACCATGTCTCTGTCAAGTTATCTTTCAGCACCATTATAACAATGTCTTGAATTCCGTTTTATTAGTTACATACAACCTTGATTAGCTTTAGCTGTCAACTTATTACAGACTAGAGTTATCTGAGAAGTGAGTTTCAATTGAGTGGTTTTCACAATTGAATTAGCCTTTGGGGCTGTTTCTGAGGAACTGTCTTAATCATTGATGTAGGAGGAAGGGCCCAGTTTCCTATGGGTGGTGCTATTTTCTATGCAGGAGGCTCTGGGCTTTATAAGAAAGCCAGCAAACCATGAGTCTGTGAACATCCTAGCAAGCAGTTTTCTCTTGCACGAATCTCTAAAAGGTCTTATTAATTAAAACAAACCTGGAGCTAGGTATTGGGGTGAACACTGAAAGATCAGAGAAACAGAACAAGCCACAGCTAACCTCACCTCACCAATTCCTCAGCTGATCTTGTTTCCTCAAACTGGAAGCCTCTGTGTCTTCAACCATATGGATCTCAGCTGAACTGCTGCTAAAAGCTAAAAACTTAACAAGGCTCTAGTTCCTGGTCTTCACGCATTATATACCTTTCTGCTTCCTGCCATCACTTCCTGGGATTAAAGGCTTGTGTCACCATGCCTGGTTGTTTCTAGTGTGGCTTTGAACTGAGATCCAGATGGATCTCTGCCTCTGGAATGCTAGGAGAAGAAAGCAACTAATTTAGGGACAAGGTAGATCCCAGAAATCAGTGCACTCTATGATAAAATGGAGCTGCACTACAAACTCATGAAATAATATCACTTAAATTATTGATAGTAAAAGGAGTTTACCCAAATATCTTTGAAAGTCAAGCTTATAGGATTAAAGATAAAGGTAACTGTTTATAGTTATTACACATAGTTAACATTCCTTCTCCTGTGCATAGGGGACAATATTACTGCTTACAACACTATATACTGAAATACAATGATCATGTAAACATATGGAAAGTTTGTTTCCCCAGAACAGTAATTCTCAACTGCCCTTATGCTGTGACCTTTTAATACAATTCCTTGTGTGTGGTGACCCTCCAACCATAAAATTATATTGATGCTACTTTACAACTATAATTTTGCTACTGGTATAAACAGAAATGTAAATATCTGATATGTGATCCCAAAGTGGTTATGACCTACCAGTTGAGAGCTGCTGACCTAGAGAGGTCATCTTCTCTATGTCATATATGCATATATGATTTTATGTATTATTCCTCTGTCAGCTGTATCATCAACACAGACTTTCTTCCATCCTGCAGGCTATCTCTTCACTCAGTTAAACACTTTTGTAGCACAATCCTAGTTAGTTTTTAACAATAAAAACATGGAGTCAGATATCAAGGGTGAAAGCTGAAAGATCAGCGAAGCAAAGCAGCAGCCACTAGAAACTACTGACCTCTGTGAATCCTTAGACTGAAGGAGAAGCCAAGATCCTGTCTCCACCTGCCCTATATTCATGTCTCCATTTCCCAAGAGCTAGGATCAAAAGCATGAGCCTCTCAAGTGCTAGGATCAAAGGCTTGAGCCTTTCAGATGCTAGAATCAAAAGCTTGAGCCTCCCACATGCCAGGATACAAGGCATGATCTTCCCAAATGCTGAGATTAAAGGTGTGTGCCACCGTGGCCTTTATGGTTAACTAATGGATAGCTCTGCCCTCTGATCTCCAGGCAAGCTTTATTTGTCAGAACACAATCAAAATATCACACAACATACTTCTTTGCTCTGCAGAAGCTTTTTGATTTCATAGTGTCCCATGTGTCAATATTGGCCTTATTTCTCCAGGGAATGGAGTCGTATTGGAAAAAGTCTATATTTCATTATTCCCTAATGTTTAAAATTTTCAGAAAGTTTAGAAATTCATAGGTCAACAATTAAATGCATGAGAGACTTGGTAATTGTTAATGGTGAAACTTTTCTTTAAAAATTAGTGGAAGTAAATCTTATGTGTCCAATAGAAATTGTTCATGATTAGCATCCATTACTTTATTTTAATTTTATTTTTTACATTAATTACTTTAAATCTAGAGTTACTTTTTATCTAATTTCTGTCTATACCTCTACTGAAAAAATATGACCCTCATTTGACTTTATTATTATTTTTGTTTGTTTTTACTTTTTATTTTTTAAATTCATTTATTTATGTATATGAGTACTCTGTCTGTCTTTCTGTACATCTGTAGGACATAAGGGGGCATCAGATCCCATTATAGATGGTCCTAAGCCAACATGTAGGTAGGTGGTGGGAATTGAACTCAGTTCCTCTGGAAGAACAACAGTTCTCTTAAACCATTGCACCTACTTTTGCTTTTTCAAAGTAATTACCTTTCTTTTCCTCAGTGATCCAGCCATATTCTATCTGAGGGACTCGGTAGAAGGTTTGAGGAACAAGTATATAAATATAATATTAATAATCCTACCCACACTTATCGTTAATTTTGAAGCATACTTTACATTTTAATCACTATTCCAGTTTTTAGGATAATAAGTTTTTTCTATTCAGTTATGATTTGGTTCTGTATTGTTGATCTGAGATCTCTGTACTTCCATGATTAAAGGCATGGTGAGTTGCTTCCTTCCTTAAAAGCAATCAATGACTCCTCTGGCCTTACAACACATGTAAAACTTCTCAAAATTTTCTCCAACCTCTCAATGTGATTTTCCTTTTGCTCAGTCACAAATTTCTCATCATACTAGACCCACTTCAGTTTCTAGTAAACAGTGAGATACAAGCTCTGATTTATTTCTATAGTATCCAGTCTGCCTGAAAAAAAATTGCTATGTGAATAGCATATGGCCAACAGGTTTTCATCCTTCAGAATACAGCATAAGAATCCTTTCTAGGTACAGTTTATTGTGATAGGGTTTTCTCTAAAAGTGATGACTTTTCACTAATTCACACTGAGACAGAGCTCTCTGTCCATTATATTTCATGTATTTTCATAGTCCAAACTCGTAAAAAAGAAAAGACATTTCACAAACTATAGCTGTTCCTCTTTCAGTGATGAGCATTGTAAGTTTACGAGATTTAAAATTAAAACTATAAAACTTTTGTGCCGTAAATATGTTTTCATTTTGATGAAAATGAAATAGAAAACAATAAAGATATTTAATATATAATGTTTGCAAACTAGTGTGCTTGTCCTTGTAAAAAACAACATATCGTCATATAAATTTGTTTTGTAATTGGCCAAGAGTTTTGAAAGATTTGTTCTGACTTATAGGCATGGTTTTAATTGTCCAAAATTTCAACTAATTGGGGCATGGGTTAGTATTATTTTTTCGCTTGATTTAGCTAAATAATTATCTTAATTTTCTGCTTCATTATCTTTGTGTCAATACATGCTTGGGCTATTTCTTTAAGAAGCTATTTGACATAGTGCGACTTTTCTTTGCCTTTTAAAATAGAATGTGCCACATTTGGGTTTTTTTTTCAGTAAGAGAAGTGAAGCATTAGGAATCAGGCAGTTAATGTAAGTTTCATAAGTGTAATTAGTCAAGCTGGGTAATTGACAAATTTCCATTTTATTGTATTACAATTCAATAGCGCTGGCTTTAGCAATTTGAGCATTAAGCATTAGGTGTTCTTGTGAATACTTTCCTTCCTTGATTAACACTAGTGCCCTCAATATAAGTTACAAGATGTTGTGAAATGTAGTATTAAATACTTTTATATATGTTTCCTTTTTGTTTTAAACTTAAGATCCAAATGAATTTACGTGTGAATAATAATTCAGAGTTTCAACGCTGTATCAGGCTCAGTAACTTAAAGTTCTGTTTTGCCCACTGTTTTATAAACATTTGCATAAACACCATTGATCATGGTTTTTCAATTCGGAACTTCTTCCTTACTTCTACTTATAATGCTAAACTTAAAAGAAATGTTCCTTTCCCCCAATTTTCACCCTTCCTATGTCCTTTAAAGCTGTGCATTTAGATCTTTGTAATTTAATATTTTAGTGCTACTATTTATAGTGGACACATAAAGCTTCATGGTTTCATGATACATTTGAACTGGACAGTGTTCAACACTAAGTTGCAAGTAGAGACTTTAGATATCATTTGGCAATTTATTTTGGTCTCATTCTGTATCTGTACCATTGCACCTTTTGCTACAGAATCAGATATATGGAGCAGAATTCTATAGGTTTCATTGTCTGGAGCCAGTTTCAACCTGTCTTTTCAAAAATGAAAAGAAATGAAGCTTGTTGTCTCAGTTTCATTTGTTGTTGTTGTGGCTAATATGCCCTGATAATCACAACTTAAAGGAGAAGCAGTTTATTTGATTCATAATTCCAGGTTAGAGTCTTTTATTGTGAAGAAGTCAAGATGTGGGAACCTTGACCAAACAGTCATATCATACCCATGGTCACTTGGAGGTAGACAGAGTTCTTTGTAGGCAGAAAGATAGAGGGGCCATGACTGGGTGGGCCTTCCCCTTCTTCCAGGAGGATGTTGCTGTGAAACTGCCCATTTCTTTGGAGCCCATTGTGTCAATAATAGTCAGACTGAACTGAGAGGCATAAGCTGGTCTTTAGAATGTTTTCATTTTTGCCAGGCTGGTCACATTACTACTCAAAGTATTGTTCCTCTGTACTTTTCCTGAAGGAAGACTTTGACTTTTAACAAATTACTGAATTTTAATTTATGTTGGTTTGCTTGCAATATCCCTCACAATATTTGGTCATATGAATACTTGATTAGAATTGGTGATTGCTTGGGCAGGATTCAATGTGTGGCCTTGTTGGAAGGGGTGTGTCACAGGAGGTGGGCTTTCAGGTTTCAAAAGTCTCAGCAACATTTCCAGTCTCTCTCTCTCTCTTCTATTTGAAGATCAAGACACAAGCTCATTGCTATTTCTGCCACCATGCCTTTGCACTACCATCATGGACTCTAACCCTCTGATACTAAGCTCCAAATTAAGATATTTCTTTTATAAGTTGCATTGACCATGGTATTTTATCACAGCAATAGAAAATAAGCAGAGAATAAGTTGGTACCAGAGAGTGGGCCATGGCTACGACAGGCCTAAACACATTGTTTTGTGACTGGGTGAAACAGTGCAGAGGTTCCTCCATCTTGTGTTCTTGCTGACATAATTTCAGTTTTAACCTGAATATGATCTCCTTCATGGAAAATTTGTGAAAAATTACCCAACTCTCTTCTAGGAACACTTGGTAAAGATGTCTCAGCTTCTTATCCGAGCTTCTGTTTAACTGCCTGCTTGTGCAAACCTCCAGGTAACCTTTCATCTTCACTTCTGTTAAACTTGGTGTTTGCACAAAAGTTCCCCTTACAGCTGCAGAACAAGGTACCAGGATGCGATTTTTTTCCTTGACACCTTCTACTTTAAATACTTAACACTTGGGTCTTGAATTCCTGACTATTGTCCTATCTGGCTAGAATAAAGAATTTAAATGTCTGTAAACTATGTCTGAGTGGCCATCTCCAGTGAGTCCCCTATAATAGTTCATTGGGAAAATGTGGAAGACTTTGAGATATCAGACTAGAAGAACCTATTTGCCATTGTAACTGGAACTTAATGGGCCTTACTAGAAGGAACTTGGAAGATAAAGTGCTGAGAGGTCTATAGATTGTGGAGCCTTAGCAGGAGGGATTTCACACTCTAAGAATCTTTACAACTAGAATAAAGACTGTTCTTGTGATGCTTTGGCAAAGAATGCAGCCACATTTTGGCCTTGTCCTGAGAATTTACCTAAGGCTAAATGATAAAGCGATGGACTAATTTCTTTGGCAGAGATTTCAAGGCAGCTTAAAACTGACTCACTTGTGATTGTTAGTAGTGATTCCTATAGAAGTCTGCAATGAAAAAGAAAATTGGTGGCAGAAATATAAAATTTCTGCTACATAGAAAATGGCCATGAGAAAACTGATTGTCAGAGCCACAATTTCTGCTAAAGGAGATGAAGAAATTAAGAAAGGTTAAATCTGTATTGAAAAAAAGGGAAAAAGATGACCTTAGGAAAAGACCCATCCAATTAAGCTTTCAACCTTTGAACAGAAAAGAGCTAAGAAATTAACCAAAGCTACTAAAGTTGTAATTCAAGGTGTCTAGACTCCATCCTAAGCAGGTAGCTGGACACAGGAGTGTTTTCCACATAGTTCTGGCTTTAGAGTCATGATGGGAACATAAGAGGTTATGGAACCTTCCTCTGTGGTTAAAGGGAGCCTCTGAGGTCAGAATATTATGTGGTATAAAGGCCCCTGTATGACAGTGCTGAAAGTGTTAGAAGCTCTGAAAGGCAATTGCATAAAATTATGAAAGTGATGTCTGAATTGTGTTGGAGACCACAAAATGTTAGAGAAGGCAGAGCCATAGAGTGTCTTCTGGGAATAGCTGCCCAGAGGGAGTGGAAACAGTACAAGAAACAGATATATCTTGCAGAGAGCAAATATGAAAGGGTAGAGTGAACTAATCACTCTGCTACCAGATATTAGATATGGAATAGCACAATGTAGAGTTTGCACTGCTGGGTTTTGATCTTCCTTTGGTCTATTATTTCCTGACTATGCCCTGATTCCTCTATTTTGGAATGACAGTGTATGTTCTGTGCCTTTGCATGTTGGAAATATGTAGTTTGCTTTTGATTTTGCAGCAGTTTATAATAAGGGATTTATTTTAATCTCTGAAAAGACTTGGACTTTTAAATGATGTTGAGTCTATAGAATATTATGGGTTCTTTTAAAATACAACTGAGTGGATTTTGAATTTTAATAGGGCCACATGTCTATGGGAGCCAGGGGGTAGAATGCTATCATTTGAATGAGATGTCTGCCATAGATATGTGGAATTTGAATACTTGATTCTCAGTTGGTGGCTGTTTGGGGAGGATTTGAAGTTATATTCTTCTTGGAGGAGGTGTGTGACTGGAGGCTGGGCTCTGAGATTTCAGAAGATGTCATTCTCAATGTCTTTCTCTCTGCCTCATACTTGATACAAGCCCTCAACTATTCCTACCACCATGTCTTTACTCTACCATCATAGACTCGAACCATCTGAAACCATAAGGTACAAATTAAACACTTTCTTTTATTAGTTGCCTTGATCGTGATGATTTATCACAGCAATAGAAAAGTAATGAAGACTTCATACTTCTTCATTATTTCTCTAAGATCCTATTCTGTTTCCTCAGTTTCTGATTGTTCTAGAGATGTATTTCTCACTTCAAATGAGGCTAAGTGCCGTATAGGAAAACAAGAAAGCCACTTATGTCATTCAGGAGTCATATATTAAAACAAGCTCAAAGATAATCTATTTATTGTAAAGCACTATACACAGTGTATCCAGATCATTCACAAAGTACCATGAGTCCTAATCAATAAAGAGAAACTGGGATAAAAAAGAAACCAGGTATATGGAGACGAAATATGTAAATGAATGAATAAATAATTATATCCTGAGAATTACTTATTAAGTGAAGTAAAATATACCTTTCACTCTAAATACAATGAGACCTTAGTAAATTATACACAAGCTACAATAAACAGATTTTTAGAGGAAGGAATGGAAAGTAGGGTCTTCAAGGCCTAAAGAACGTCATGGTTGCTGACTCTTTTATGTCACTTTGTCTTGCACGGAGCTGATGAAAATAGTATTAGAACATATCAAAATATATACCCAAAGACCCTACAAATGGTTATATCTATATAGTCAGGAGCTCTGAAAAAGGGCTTTCTAACAAGACAGGAAAATTTTAAGCATGTCATTGAACCACTAATAGTTACAAACTAGAACCAGCTGTAATGAATCAGGAAATGAATCCATAATGAAAATGTGATACAAATACACAATGGAATTCTTAATTATGCTGTAAAGAAAATTTAAATTATGATATTTGTGGTAAAATAAGAAGAAATGGACATTGATATATTAAGTTACATTTTCCAGACCAAGAAAGACAAATTACTACATTTTCACTCCTCTGCAGACCCTAGGTTTTAATTTTTATGCACATAACTATGTATGTGTACAGATGGGTGAGTATAATCCATGATATCAGAAACCATGAAAGGGAAGAAAAGTCATAATATAGGGTTGGAGAAAGATTAAAAACAAAATATATAAAATAGAAGGAGTTATTTTGGGAGTAAGGGGAGGTTGTTCATGGGCAGGGTCTAGTGGAAATTCTGAAGTCTATATGCATGTTATGGCACATACAGTCATACATACATATCATGTGTACACACATCATAAATTGTTTTTAAATCTATTTACATGGGGGAATACTGAAATCTGTCAGATGTTGTTGTTAGAAGAGGAATTGTGTGTGTGTGTGTGTGTGTGTGTGTGTGTGTGTGTGTGTGTGTGTATCTGCACTAATTTATGTACACCACATATATGGAGGCCAGAATAGGGTATTGAATTCCCTGAAATTGAAGTAATAACCAATTAGCCCTTTAATGTGGATCTTCAGAACTAGACCTAGGTTCTCTGTGAAAACAGTTAAGTGCCCCTAACTTCTAAGCTATTGAAGAGGACATTTTCACTAACAGAGAGACAGTGTATGCATGTCCATGGAGGAAACACCAAATGAAGACAGTGATTATTTGCAAGTAAATGAGAGAACCTTAGAAGATTTCAAAATTAGAACAGATTGATCTTCACATTTAGCATCCAAAACCGAGTAAATATAAGCTCTTTAAATTGGCTAGTCTGTGATATTTTATTTATTTATTTATTTATTTATTTATTTATTTATTTATTTAATTTTTTATTTATTTATTTATGGTGTCTGTGGTGGTTTGAAAGAAAATGGCCCCCATAGGGAATACTACTATTCTAGTAGGAAGTGTGGCTTTGTTGTAGTAGATATTGGCTTGTTAGAGCTAATAGATCACTGCGGGAGTGGTTTTTGAGGTTTTTTTATGCTCCAGATACACACAGTGTGGCACTTACTTTACTTCCTGGTGCCTGTGGATCAAGATGTAGAACACTCAGCTCCTTCTCCAGCACCATGCCTGCCTGCACTCTGCCATGTCCCGCCATGATGATAATGGACTAAACCTCCGAATCTGTAAACCAGCCTAAGTTAAATGCTTTCCTTTATAAGAGTTTCTGTGGTCATGGTTTCTCTTCACAGTGACAGAAACCCTAACTAAGACAATATTTATAACAAACTAACACAAAAACATAAAGGAAATGGTTAATGATACACACAACTTAAACAACAGATATAATATATAAATGCAAAAGACTAATCTCAATGCATTAGATCTTCTATGTTTATATTTATAGGAAACTCTTGAAATGAAAATAAAACCTATAAAATGGGAGAGTAGTTTTATTTTTATTTTTATTTTTATTTTTACATTCCAGAATATGAAGCCCAAAGAAGTTATGTAGGGTTAGAAATCAGGTTTTCTGATTTTTTTTCCCATTACAGCATTCTGCCCTTCTTGTTCTCCCCCTATTGTTTCCTATTCCTCCCATTGTTTCTGAAGCAACAGTAAGGTAAAGTTGTACCAGTAAACAAGAGCCTCTCGAGAGAACACATTTGCTGCTCCTAGACTTTTGGGTGAGAATTTAGCCCAAAGCTGATTCTGGATGAGGATGATGCTTGGAATTTAAAACAAGTAGTTGTTGCTGATCAGGGAGGTCAACTGTGTTCTATGAGGCTGTATTCACTTTACAGTTTATGTTTTAACAGTGTAAACGCATTTCCAGTTGCTTGTTTAGATTAAGAACACCCTGAGCAGAGTTCTTTAACAGCAGTCCAGACTCCAGCGACTCAAGCAGCATTTTAACCATGGCTATCATGTTATTTTTGAATTATTTCAATCTAGAATTCATCATCCCCACATTTGAATTGTGGCATCAGGTAACAAAGCTTCTTTTCACGTGAGCAATTGTTTATCTACAGAACAAAGGACACATCTTAGTTCAACAGAAACTGCTTTGATTCAGGAGACCACTTCCTAAATATAACACCAGTATCACAGACACTGAGAGTAGTTTTATTAACACTGGGATTGAAAGAGAGAATACAGGGGATAAAGTGAGCGAGGATATTAGAAGTCAGCCTGAAGAATTTCTGGAGTGCTAAAAATGTTATATACTTATGTCTTTATAGTGTCCATAGATTTTCAGAATATTATCAACAGGGCAAACTGGCTCGAGTAACCCAGGTGATTATTACCTAAACCTGAATGTGAATAAATGATATTTACAGACAAAATAAGCCTTAAACATGATCTGAGAGAGTATTCATCAAGATAGTAATTATTACAGCAGCAAGATTATATCTAATCACACACATGCACACACACACACACACACACACACACACACACACACACACACACACACACAGATTTACAGTAATTTGAAAGTCTGACACAGAGATACCAAAATATAGTACTAACCACCAGACAAAAATACATCCAGATATTGAAAGTGACAGGCAAGGGAAAAATTATTAGAAAATAAAATTAAATAAATTTTTAAGTTTACCAAAGGGGAGGATAAAGCTACTGAAGAGAATATGGGAAATTCAGCTGAAAGATGTAACTGTCCATTCAGGATATAAAACATTCAATTATGAGCAGTCCCAGAGAGCGTTGATGGAGAAAATGGAAAGGAGACTGTTGCCAAAGGGAGAGAAAAGTAATTTACAGAAGTTGAAGAGAGATGAGATTCCAAATTACTTTTCTATAATATAGCAGAATAATAAATTTTTAAAAAATAAGTAGATAAATTATCCACACATACTCGATACAATGAGAAGTTTGAAATTCGTGAAAACAGACTTTAAAAAAAATCATGACAGAAAGACAAATACAGTTTTCTACATAGGTCTGAAATCTAGTTGGTATCAGAATTGTCACCAGTGAATATTGAGGTATAAAAAGAAATGAAATAATCTTCAGGTTTATGATGGAAAATAATTGTTTAGTTAGAAATTCTATATCTAATCTAACAATCAATAACCGTATTTTAAGAATGCTAAGGAACTGGTGTAACTTCTCATGTGCTTCTGAGAATGTACTTGGAGATGCCAGTTTATTCAGGCTACAGATCTGCAGATGCTTAGTCCTACAACCATGGGATGTTGTGCTGTATACTCCAGATGCAAGTCAATCACCTATTGACCTGGTGTTAAATGAGAGATATTATCATGGGTAAACAAGATTTGCCATATGAGCCATTTGAAGGACTTTAAGTAGCATCAGGCTTCCTGAGAGATGTTTGATTCTACTTATGGAAAATAGTTTCCACCAGAACTGAAGTTATGGGACATGGACACCCACTGATGAAGCCAGGTTTTGATTAATCACTGAGATAATTCTGTACAATAAATCTCTTGATCCACCCAACATAACCTCTTCTGTCTTTTTCTAATGTTTCTACCTCTTTGGTAGAAATCTGACTGATTAACAGGCAGAAAATTTATCCTGAGAGAGGGCAGTAGTCAATTTTGCATGTCTGTATGGAATGTGTTTAAGAAGAGCTTAAAGGAGGAAACATTTGTTTCCGTTCATTTTCTTTTTTACATGTTTTTTTGACAGTTTTGTAAGTGAGTATTGGATTTATGTTATTTCTCTAATCCTAACCCTTACACTCTCAATCTTTCTCAGATTTATGACCTCTTATTTTTAAATTATATAATACATGATATATAGTATATCACATGTGATATCTATGTATTATATATAATATGAAAATATATATTTTGTTGAGTTGATTTAGGGTTACTCATATGCATGACCACTTGAGTATGAAGACCTTGTCAGGTTTAGTCCCTGGAGAAGATTGATTTTCCCTCTCTCACATAGCATTAAGTCGTGGAAGGAATCTAAATGATGTGTCAAAACTAAAAAAATTCAAGGAATAAAGAATATTGGAAAGTCTAATGGTAAAGAAACTAATGATATAGAATAAAGTTAGCATACAAAGTATGAAATCTCTACTCCAAACTATATTTATATTTATAATGGGTTTGTGAAAACTAGATCTAACTCCAAATATTAGAAAATAATGCATGCTAAAATGTTAAATACTAGAAATATAAAGCATGTATCCCTGTGTTCATTCATAGACTGAAACCTAACAAACTTCATTTAAAAATTGTATGACTATAAGTATTCATTAGACCTAATTCTAAAGAAATGTGGCATTCTGTTCTTTACAATTCTATACCTATGTAAAACTTATACAGAAAAATCTATACATAATTATATTTAATCTGTATATAGTTGTGTATTATACCTTTAGCTTTGTGTACTTTAATATTTGTCTATGTATATATAGATGAATAAGCATTTACAAATAAAAAATGAAGAGGGTGAATTATCTCTCAATATGGTAGAATTATATGTAATAATATATATTATTCTAATAAATATAGTTATAATTATATATAATATAATAACATATATAGTCTCCATATTTGGAGATTGATTCTAGGAAGTGTTTCTCTCTGAGGGAAGCAGGGACCCTCTGTTGAGTGCTATCACCACTAGCATTGAGATAACAGTGAAAAGCACATTTGCTGTGGATGTCTTTCTGTACATTGTGAATATGTATTGCCCTGATTGGTTAATAAATAAAGCTGCATTAACCTATGGCAGGACAGGATGGTTAGGCAGTATATTCAAACTGAAGATAAGATGAAGAAGGGTAGAGTTGGGGAGATTCCTCCCTGCCACACAAGGAGCAACACGATGCCCACAGACCAGTAATGCCATGGCCATGGTGGCTACATATAGATTAATAGGAATGGGTTGAATTAAGTTATAAGAGCTAGCTAGCAAGAAGTCGGACCCATAAGCATACAGTTTGTAAGTAATGTAAGTCTCTGTGTGTTTACTTGGGACCAAGTGGCTGTGGGATACATTTGGGAGAGATTCGTCCAGATCATGGGCCAGGGAAGGACCCAAGAAACTTCTGGCTACACACCTTATCATAACATGTTGAATAGTGTTCTGTCCTACATTATATAATACATAGTTTTTATGTGCCAATAGAAGTATATCTGATCTACTCATGGATTTTACAGTATATAGACCTGTAATTTTTGGATCTTTAGAATTCCTTCATGCATCTAAATGTTTCAGAGGACCTCAAAACATACTTGCCACATGGCTTACATGTTCTAATCTTGAATGAATGAGGTATAAGTTTTAAAAACTGAGTTTTTCAAAATTTCCTACCTATATAGTGTATTTTATAAAACACATATCCCATTACTCTCTTGCCCTTCTCACATTGAACTTCTCCCTACCAAGCATCCTTTTTACTTTCATTATGTGTCTGGCTGTGTGTGTGTGTGTGTGTGTGTGTGTGTGTGTGTGAGAGAGAGAGAGAGAGAGAGAGAGAGAGAGAGAGAGAGAGAGAGAGAGAGAGATTCTTTGCATGTATGAAAATACCCTTTTTCTTGAGTAGATTTTTAAATGTTTATTAGTTAATTAGTTTATTATGTATATGGGTGAGATAAGGGCATGCCCCCACACATGTGAAGTCCAGAGGACTAACTGGCAGATTTGGGTTTCTCCATTCTACCATGTGTGGCCCGGGCATCAAATTTAGCTCATTACTGAGCAATCTTGTCAATGCTTTCTTTCATATTCTTTTTTATCACCTTATATGTTTCCTGAGACATGGAAGGGTTGACATATATGTTCCATTTAGGGCTGAGCACTCAATAATTACTTATTTATAGCTTTTGAGCAGTAATGTTTCTCTGCATTAAATGTCATTCATGACAACATGGCCTCTCTGAGCTAATCTAAAGAGTAATACTGATATATGCAAATAAATCTAAATAGTATGAAAGCAGTTTGGCTACATATATGTTTAGTAAAACTGCAGTAGTTGATTCCCTGTGATATAGCCTATGGCCTTCTTAGTCACCCAGCCCTGGGTTTTGATCCCCTTTACAGTACCAGGGATAATTCTTTCTTGTAGAGTGGATCTCAAATCTAATGCAGAAGTGTTTGTGTGCCTCCATAATAGTCATGCAATTATTTCACCATTGGGCACATCTTACTTGGCTGGTTGTTATTATAGCACCTAAAGTCCACAGCTGACACAGATTGTTAGTGAGTTATGTCCCCTTGTATCTATTTAGCATCTATGAAAGATAACTAACAAGGAAGAAGGAAGCTCTTAATTCAGTACCAGTTTAATATCTCTATATCCTGCAGTCAAAGGATGAAGGATTTTCAGTAATACAGTCTTACCATTCAGACTTATTACTGGAGTGAGTAAAGAAGAAAATGGGCAGTTTCGCCTCAGTTTTGTTTTATTTCAGGGCCTCATGGAAATTCCTAGCTAATGCATAAAAGGGAGGCATCCTATACATGACACTAGAATTTTTGTTTAATAACCCATGGTTTCTAGTGATAGTGTTACCTATCTTTTCAGAACACCACTTATATACAAGTATGTTATATTTATTAACATATTCATTACATAGTCAATACATTGATATCACATTTACTATTAATGACAACACATTCATTTAATATATAATTAGCATATTAAATATATAGTTAATATATTAATATATAGCTAATATATTATCTTACAAAGCAGTAATAGTTTTCCATATGGCCTTATCTAAATGTCAAAGATACACTCAAAATTTTATTGAATAACTTGAAGCAGCAGTGGTGGATCATTCCATCCTACTAGTAATAGGCTATTTCATAAAAACAGCCATTGCTCAGTGAGAATAATGGTACTTTTTTCTCTACTTTGTATCTGTCATTGATGTGTGAGTCAATAGATTATAGCAAAAATATCATCTTTGTCTCCTCATTCAACCTGCTCTTTGTTTTTAGGGGCAATTATAGTACATAAAGAAAATTCAGATATACAGAGATTTATAGTTTAGAAAGAGGAAATTAATAGCTTTGTGTAGATGTTGTTTATTCTTTATATAAATACTAGCAATTTCTCAAATTGTAGTTGAAACAGAGACCATGAGAGCACATCATTGTAGTTTCTTCTAATTTCCATTGGTAAAGCATGGACTGAATAATCATTTGCAAATGTATGATTATTGTAATGCCATATATGATCATTTGGAAATTATTAAATCACTCAAATATGCTCCTCTTCCAAATTTGTTTAGTCATGCATTATTAAACATTCCCAAATATTCTCACTCGCTGGGAATAGTGTGTAGACATCATTGGAAGATGGTACTGGGTATGTGAGAAACTTCAGTGAACAAAATTGTTTTTCCATTTAAGTTATATATTTTTTTAAAAATGTCCTAAAATTAATGTATTTAAAAACTACAAAGGCAAAGTTAGTTTCAAATGGTTCTTCTGTATAATTTAATTGTATGTGTTTTAAAAGCAGTTACAAAATAAGATAAATATTTTTCTTTAAATAATTTATTATGTAAAACTAGTTTCCTCATTACAGAGAGGTCAAATAGTTTCTAAATTTGCAAATTTTGGAAAGAAGGTAGCAGCATCTAACCTAAATGTTAATATTTTTTAAATCAACACACATTTTCATATCTGTGTTTATTTACCATTAAAAATTATATATATATATATATATATATATATATATATATACTTATATACCATAAAATATAAATTTGATAGAATAAAAGCCCTTTGTTCACTAGTGAGCTCTAGACAGTTGCTCTATGTATGTCAGGATGTCATAGGTGGTTGTGATTGATGAGGATTTTTCTCCTCTGATAGCATACACAGAGGCATTCATCACTATGAAAGATATCTAGTAGGAACGAGGCCTCAAGGATGGTACCAGCTGGATTTCTCTATGGCCTATGACTCAGTTATGCAGTGTCATCATGGATATGTCCATGTATATATTTCTGTGTGTTCACATGTTCAGCTATATGTGTGCAAGTATGTTCTAAAAGTAGGTATGTGTGTGTGCGCGCGCGTGCGCGCACACCTGTGTCTTTTACATGAGTTTTGGAAATTGACCTCAGGTCCTCATACTTGCAATGAAAGTATTTTTCAATTGAACTATTTTCCTACCCATGTGTTAATCACTGTTAAATATTATTATCTAACTAACATAATTATTGGGGCATGGAGATAGGCTTTTGTCATCACTGTAAATTGATAACATGCTCAGTTATGGTTATCTACCTATTTTTAAAGAATCTAGAAAGGGACTTATGCAGGGACACTTGGCTCGGTCTGGGAGGGGGGGAATGGACCTGCCTGGACTGAGTCTACCAGGTCGATCCCGGTCCTCGGGGGAGACCTTGATCTGGAGGAGGTGGGAATGGGGGGTGGGCTGGGGGGAGGGGGAGGGGGGCGAGAAGGGGAGAACAGGGGAATCTGTGGCTATTAGGTTGAACTGAATGGTGTTGTAAAATAAAAATAAATAAATAAATAAATAAAAAGTATCTAGAAAGATAAATGATCAAGTACAGCAGTCATTGTTTTTATCCATAGCATCACAATAAATTGTCTTGTACATTATTAAAAGGATAAGTCTTAATAATATACTTCTCAGAGGCTCAGAGGAGAAACTACGTACAGTAAAACTTATTTTTTGGAAATGAATCTAAGTACACCATGCTCTTTGTCCATCTACTTTATTCCTCTGGGATAAAATCCTACACACACAGCTTCAGTTCTGTTCTCATGTCTAGCTCCTTTCTTGTTTGATTTCTCTCTATATTTATCTACTGTTCCCTATAAGTTCTATCATAATTCTCTCATCATTTTGTTTGTTTGTTTGTTTGCTTTTGTTTTTTTTTTTGTTTTTTGGTTTTTTTGAGATAGGGTTTCTCTGTGTAGTTTTGCACCTTTCCTGGAACTTGCTCTGTAGATCAGGCTGGCCTCGAACTCACAGAGATCTGCCTGCCTCTTTCTCCAGAGTGCTGGGTGAAGGGTTTACAACACGCCTCCCACGGTCCCATTTACCAGGCGGACACTTCCGCCTAGCCATTTCCAGGTCAAAGCGTCTCTCGTAGCCAGGATACCTGGCGGACCCAGACATCTCCGCCTAGCAAATTCCGGGCCAAGGGGTCTCGCGTGATCAGGGTCCGTGACGTTACATGGTCACGTAAGCGCGCAACGTGACCATATGATCTACGCACACGTGTGGAGTAGTGACGTGACCTGGCCACGCCCCCAGCTGGTTTTAAAGTGGAGCGCCATGCTTCCCAGCCCCTTCTCTCCATGCACATGTCTCTCCCACAGGCCTGCACTCTCTATCCCTTTATCTCTAATAAACTCTTATAAGCGGATTCTGTCGTGTTTCATGACGTTTCCTTGCAGGGTAAGAACACAACACTGCTAAATAACTAACACTGGGATCAAAGGCATGCGCTACCACTGCCCAGTTAATTCTCTCATCTTAATTCTGCCTCATTTAGGTCCTTCTCATCTCTTTCTTACCCCGCTAGTACTTCCCCATCTGGTTCTTACTCATCTGATCTAGTCCACACATTCTCTCTGGTAAAAATCCCTCTCCATTCTCTGTCCTCAAGTTCTCCATCTCCTTATACCCCTAAGTCCTCTCAAGTCTTTGAGGTGTTCAGTTATAAACCCAAGCAATAGCAATCCTCTTCAAGAGCAAGGTCACCAGGCTTGAATTCTTACAGGGTCATAAAGGTAGGTAAGAATTTTCCTCAGGCAGTGACCTTCAGACTTTCTTTTACAGCCCAAAATGGGAGTAATAAAAGAGGAGGTCAACTGATTACTAATGAGAGGCTAGTATATCAAAAAGGGGATCTAAGTGCTCAGTCTACATTCCTAGAAGTGGTTATGTAAGAAGTTAGTGGTCTATTAGTAAGGTTGTATAAAAAAACAGAGAGTCTCATTCTAAATACCATAAGAAATAAAGCTATCCACCTGACCTAGGAGACAGGTGTTGTTTTGTTTGGCCTTGGATGCTTGATAGGTATTTTAGATAAATACACTGTTAGGAGTTCCAGGAAGCACACATAACATTACAAGAAAATCATTATAGGAACCAGCTAATATATATACAAAAGCTTAAAATATCACCAAGACTTCTTAAGCCATGGCTTGACCTTTGGAGAAGTCTTTGACTCTTTCAAGTAGTAACTTATGTGATAATAGCTGAATTCCATTGCATTTTCCTGCAGCTTCCATCAATATTGGAAATATATTAGAAACATCTGAAAATACTGTTCACATATATTAATCCATTTCAGGTTTATATCTACTACTTTAGGATACCCATTTTATCTTAAATATTGCAGTATATGTTGGGTAATTGGACATTTAATTTTTTGATAAATAACCTATGATGATTTTTCTGTCCTCAGGCCTAAAACGTCTGTAACTTTATAATTAGAGGAGGACAAGATAATTGTAACATCCCCACAAACTCTTTTACTTCTGTTATTCATCACTCAGCATACTTAATTTCTACTTGTTTAGATTCTCTCATTAGCATAATAGAATTATTTGGATTGCTATTCTAATGATAATTAAAATCATCCTTAGTCCATTAACACAAATCTATTATGGTAATTCTTAGCTAAACAATAAAGACTTGTATTACAGATAACTTCATTATAATTGGTAAATACTTAATTTTCTTAGTGAAAAGGTATAAGTTCATGAATATAAATATAACTGTTTGTAAAGCATGTGATGAATCTTCTTAAAATATTTTCTCTGGATAGCTCTTTGTTGTAATTGTCTTTTTATTTTATTTTCCTTTTTGTCTCTTGAATTCTCTCTTTTTTTTGGTCATTTTTTTCTTTTATACATTCATTTTTTCTCATGCTTATTTTTACTTGTATTATGTTTTTATGTGCATATTCTGAATTACAAATATCAATGTAGAATTGTGAAAGACATTACAGATAAAAACAACTAGCCTCACAGTAATTTTAAACATACATAATGAGTTAAAAATGTCTTGTTCACTGTTTAGTTCTTGTTGGAGTTGAGTACACATGGCTCTGCTGTGTCTCAAGAGGAGTAGACAGTGTTGGTCATGTTATTAAGGCTGGAGTGAGTGTGGGTCTTTCCTGATATGTTTCCAGATGAGATTCCTTTCAGGGTATGGATTAATGTTGCTGACGCTGACAAGATCATCGTTTTTCTGGTCTGTAGTTGGATTTGCAGATACTAGGACTACTGCCAAGTTTGTAGAGAAGTATGGCTTCCATAGGATTTCTTCACTGTTATCTGAGTAGACAAGACTAGCCTCCAGATGATGCTGAAATAGACTATAACAGGTCCAGCTGGACCTAAAGCATGGTACTTAAATTGGTTTGAAGAGACAATTACGTGTTAAGAAATGGCAGAGTATCATGGATTCCAGGCTGGTTCATCAGTGGTAGCCAGCACTGCTGATGCTTCCTGCAAGACCTCAGTTACAGCATTTCTTATGCTAATAGTGAAAAGAGATTGATGCAAGCCTTTGCAAAGCAGCCTTCCTGTTCATTTTTTTTTCAGTTGTTTTAAGATAAAGTCTATTTCTGACTGTCTCCTTTACCAGATCTCACAGAGGCTGCCACTTATCTTCCATTTTACCCCCAAATCTCCACCAGCAAGTTATGCAAACTTGGATAACAATATTTCAGAATTTCCGTAACATAGGTCCTATTATGACAGTAAAATCAACCATTTTGCTTTATGCATAGCTGTAGATAATATAACAATAAATATGTGTGGGTATGTACAAATACAACTTAAATTATTAAAACAGGAAGAAGCTGACTTGGCCTCTGAATTTAGTCTGTTAACCTATTTGTCTTAACCAGTTAAGCCTAGTTAAGTTCAGACTACAAGTCTGTTTCTATGATGTATAGTCATAGCATCTGAGTATCTGTATAAATGTTCCATTTCCTTTTTGTCCTTTTTGTTATGTAGGATCTTTCCCATTTAAGTGCTACACAGGAATTAGTCTGAAACCTGGGTAACGATGTAATCTTACTCTACTCTTTGTTTACTTCTTGGTACTTGACCAGTACACACACCGAACATTGGCAATTTGGTAGAAGTGGATACTGGATTGATTTCTTCACATAGATGATGTTTTACTTTTGTTACGTCCCATTCACAAAACACAGAGGAATTGAGAAGGTATATGGATTTCATTCCAGGCTTTTCCCAGTCAATGGTCCTACAAAAATATTTTCATTTCATTTTGCTTTATTATAAGCTTTAGCTATGTGTTTCGCTATGTTGATAAAGTATTTGACTATCTTTGGATCAAATATGCAAAATAAAAGAAGAAAAACTAAAGAAACATTCTCTTTCTCTGATTATTTTTATTTTGTATATGTTTGTATTTTAACTTACTTGCTAAATCTTACTCTTTTCTTTACTACACTTTAAAATACCCTATATATTTAGTTGCAATATTTTTTTAAATGTAGCTAACAGTAAGGAATTGACAATAGTGGACCTCCTGCATCTTTATTAGCACAAATAAATCAATTAAATTTTATGTCCTCTAATCATCATAGGCAATGTTAACGAAAAACCTGTTAAGTGGGAAGTTTTAGACTCAGATTTCCTGTCATGTGGCATGTCCTCCTTATCTTCAGATGTATAGCATTTGATTATGCTAAGGAATATGCTGAGAGCAGGAAGACGTTTAGTGGAATGACCATTGCAGTGAAACTTATTGAGCTGTACAGGAAACGGCAATACACTAGAATACATCATAAATAAGTTCATCCCCCAGAAAGAATCTTATGAACTTGGAAGTTGCTCAGGCTCTCTTAATCTTAATGCATGATTATCACACACAAGCACACAAACTAACAATTTGTAACATTAGTGTAAGTATAAAAGCAGATGCTATCTTAAGGTGGAAAAATATTTAACCTGAAAAGGGGATCCTAGTTTTGTGAAGTATGATATATTCTAAGAAGAGAAAGAGACAATGCAATAACAGCATGTTTTAAATCAATTAGATTATAAACAGTGAACAGGTTCATATTCATGGTAATCAAGAGTTTTATGACACTAAGTGAGAACTGTAAATATATGTTCATGATTATCTTGTTACAAAGAGATGTACTACACTAAAATGGCCTTAATAAACTTGAGAGTAATTTTAATTGTCTTTATTAATCAAAGACATGATCAAAAGAAAAGAAAGTGATAAAATATCTAAAATGAGTACTAATATATGTCAGCAAAGGTGCAAAACTTGAATTAAAAAATAATTCTCTTAATGTATTTTCATAAATAATAAAATTTGAAATTTTAAAATAACATTTTATGTATATTTTTCTAATGCATATCTGAAATGAAACCTAAATTACAGAAAATACATTGAAAAAATTCTAACAAAATGTGCACCAGACATGTTCAAGGATAATAATACTATGGAAAAATTTAAAAGACAACCCAAATAAAAGAAATTTAACATATCTAATGGCTCAATCAATATCATTATGTTGTAATTATTTATCTTTAATTTAGGTTGGGGTTTAATATAAAATTTTGGAAGTGTTATTATTGTAACAAGAATGGTAAAATTTGTAAGCAAGTCTATGGGATCTTGTATATTATAAACAGATTAAAAAGTAACGAGAGATATCATTGTATGGGAGTTTGAGATATATTGCACTCTAAAATAATGAGATAGGGTAGCATTTATGTAATGGTAAAGATCAAAATAACAACCCATATATAGAATACTCTATATATGTTCCATTGAAATTTGACCAAAACCATTGGCATTAAGAGAAAAGATAGTGTTTTAAATAAACATTTTAGAAAGAGGTGACTATCACTATGGGAGGAAATATGTTCACATTTCCTAATCTCATGTCAAACACACAAAATACATTCAAATTGATCATAGACCTAAGAATAAGAATTAGAACAGCTTGGCCTGTGGTGGCACATGCGTTTAATCCCAGTACTTGGGAGGCAAAGGCAGGCGGATCTCTGTGAGTTTAAGGCCAGCTTGGTCTCCAAAGTGAGTTCCAGGAAAGGCGCAAAGCTATACAGGGAAACCCTGTCTCGAAAAAGCAAAAAAAAAAAAAAAAAAAAAAAAAAAAAAAAAAAAAAAAAAAAAAAAAAAGAATTAGAATGACAAAAAATTTAAAGTAAAAATTTAAATTTTTAATCATGGTTTATTCAAGCTCTATCAGAAATTATGTCATTTAAGCAATCTGATATTTAAAGAATAAAAGAAAACTACTAAAATTGATTTTTTTTAAAAAATAAGTTACCTTTAAGTAAATGAAGAGACAATGTATAACCTGATGAAATATAATTTCATAATAAGTTTATGATAAGATCTATGTGATCAGAGAATTCATCTTTTTTATAACTGAAAATTTATATTATTAATGATCAGATTTAAGGGCAACTATTAAAGCATGTGAGCAAAAATTCACTAAATAATAGCACATAAAAAGATGCTAATGCCCTAAGCCATTAGGCAAATGAAAAGGCAGTATGTCACCACCAGAGCCCAGCTGTCTCACTACAGAAAGCTCTGAAAAATTAAAGCACAGCTGAAGCACATGAAAAAGACCTTGAAATCAACTTTATGGAGATGATCGAAGCATTTAAAGAGGAAATGGGTAAGTCAATTAAAGAAATTGAGGAAAAGAAAAACAAAAATTGGAGGAAATGAATAAATCCCTTAAAGAAAGCCCAGAGGAAACAAAAAACAGTTGAAAAAAAAATGATTAAAACTGATCAAGACCTGAGACTGGAATTAGAAGCAGTAAAGAAGACACAAGTAAAGGAGGCATTTCTGTAAATAGAAAATCTAAGCAAGCCAACAAAAACTACAGACATAAGCATCATACTTAGAATGAAAGAAATGGAAGAGAGAATCTCAGGTGTTGAAAACATGATAGGAGAAATAGATGGATGAATCAAAAGAAATAATAAATCTAAAGAAAAATAAATAAAAAAACTGACATAAAACATTCAGGAATCTGGGACTCTATAAAAAGAACAAGAATGAGAATAATGAAAATAGAAGATGCCCAGCTTAAAGGCTCAGAAAATATTTTCATCATGATCAAAGAAGAAAGGTTTCCTAACCTAAAGAAGATGTCTATAAAGATTTAGGGAGCATACAGGACACAAAATAGATTGAACCAGAAAAAAAGTGCCCTTACCACATAATAATCAAAACACTAAACATACAGAAAAAAGAAAGATTATTAAAATCTGTGAGAGAAAATTAATAAGTAACATATAAAGGTAGACCTATTAGAATTACATGCAAATTTCCAATGGAAAATCTAAAATTCAGAAGGACCTGGACAGAAAGATATCCTGAATTCTCTAGGAGATCACAGAAACTAGTCCAGACAACTATACCCAGTAAAACTTTCAATCACCATAGATGGAAAAAAAACAAGATTATAAAGTCAAATTCAAGCAATATCCATTTCCAAATTCAGCCCTACTGAAAATTCTAGAAGGAAAACTTTAACCTAAGAAGGTTTACTATACCCATGAAAATACAGGAAATAATCTCACACCAACAAACCAAAAGAAAAGAATCACACATCACCACCATCACCACCACCACTCTATTATTAACAAGAAAGTAATAGGAATTAACAGCCATTGGTCATTGATATCTCTCAGTATCAACTGACTCCATTTCCCAGTAAAAAGACACAGACTAACAGAATGGATATGAGAACAGAACCCGTCCTTCTGCTGAATATAAGACGCACACCTCAACATTAAAGATAGATATTACCTCAGAGTAAAGGGCTGGAAAATGATTTTCCAAGCAAATTAATTAAAGAAACATGCTTATATAGCCCTTCTAATATCTAACAAAATAGATTTCAAAGCAGAACACTTCATACTCATCAAGGAAAAAAATCACCAAGATGACATTTCAGTTCTTAACACCTATGCCTCAAACATAGGGGCACCTATATTTATAAAGGACCCCTACTGCTAGAATCAGCTCTGGATGAGGGCAGGGTCTGAAGATAGGTGGATGCAAGAGCGGCAGTGGGAGGAATCACTTATGGGACACTTCTTAGTTTCATTTTTAGGAGAGATGGACAGAGAGGAAGGGGATATTGGTATGGCTTGTCCTACTCTGAGAAGAGCCATCCCCCGCAGGACAGGTTCCAGCAGAAGATTTAAGGATTTGGCAAGGGAAGGAGGTGAGCTAGGCCTCGGTGGTCAGAAGAATCTTGCTGCCTAACTGACTTGCAGCCAGAGTGCTTCTTTATTTGTAGAAAACTTAGTAAGCAGGGATAGATTTATGTTGTTGCAAAACATAGATCATATATTTTTTGGTTTTGGACATGTGTTTCACTTCCTTTTGTTCATCTTTTAGTAATCAGTGAACTATGTCAGAACAGTTATCATTTCTAATCATTTTCCCTCAAGTTTGACATCATTAATAAACAGTTATCATTTTTACTCATTAATGCCATAGTCCAATTTTTAAGAATCTAGAAGCATATGACAACCTGTTCTCAGGCTGGTAGCTTTTGTGGCTACAAGGACATTAGACTAAAACAAAATCTTCAAGTCAGTCTGGGCATATTGCCATGTCCCAAGCAATGTATTATTATCTCTTAATTGTCAGGCCAAGAAAAATTCTCAGGCCAAAGCTACTGCAGTTATTATTCAAATTCTGGCATAATATAATGTTTATATTTTATATCTTTATAGTATTTGTTTATATGTCTAATTCTGGTGTTCTGTTGTTCTTTGGTCATATGACATTGTAGTGACTCTGCATGTGTTAGCATTTCTCAGTAAAGGAGGTCCTGACATCTCATTCTTTTATTATCTTTCCACTCCATTCTTTGTTCATCAGGATAAATCTTTGTGTAGGGCTAAGGTAACACATCTAATCTAACTTTGTTGCTGTATATGCCACATAATTGTCCGAGTGTGTGGTGAGAAGATGCTTGCAATCTGACCAACTCCTCTAGCCCACTGAATCTTGTTGACCTTTCTAAGTTAACTTTGTTTTGAATGTCTTGTTTCTGAGTAGGTATAGGGACAGATGTTTCAAGAATGTCTCATAGCCTCATAAAGAGACCTCTGGCTTCTTAATGTATGTCACAACATCCAAAATAAAAGGAAGACCTTCAAGTAGATAAGGATATATTCCTAAAAGCAGGAGGGGTAGCACATTTCAGAACTTTCCTGGGAAAGTGTAGAAGCTATACTCCTGGGAGAAGGCATAAATGATTCATAAAAAATTTTCCATCAGCCCAATATCGCCAAAATTATACAAATATTAAAAGTCTTTCAAGTATGCAACAGGAGGAGATGAAAGCTGAAAGTGGCATGGCAGCCATCATGTGGTTCAGCTTTGCAGGATCTTTGTCAAGCAGCTGTGCTGGCTTTATGATTTTTGGCATTCCCATAAGATATGGCTGTGCCACATTACTGAAGCTTAAATTACACATCAATTTCCACACACTGATAGTGGAATACTTTTATACCTCACTCTCACCAATGTACTAGTCATCCAGACAAAACCTAAACAGAGAAACACTGGAGCTAACAGATATTATGAACCAAATGGACCTAATAGATGTCTATAGAACATTTCACCCAAACATGAAAGAATATTCCTTCTTCTCAGAGCCTCATAGAACTTTCTCCAAAATTGATC
Organism: Peromyscus maniculatus bairdii; assembly: GCF_049852395.1. Classification (NCBI taxonomy): domain Eukaryota; kingdom Metazoa; phylum Chordata; class Mammalia; order Rodentia; family Cricetidae; genus Peromyscus; species Peromyscus maniculatus. The sequence continues at coordinate 17,308,181 of NC_134871.1, forward strand.
ATATAATCAGTCACATAGAAAGTCTAAAAAGATACAAAATTTGCAATAACCTCCTGTACCCTATCAAACCACCATGGATTAAAGCAGTATTTCTACAACAGAAAAAAACAGGAAGCCTACAAATATTGTGGTATTTTATTTGTACTGAAATGTGATTTTAATTGTATGTTAATAAATAAAGTTGCCCAGAGGTCAGAGCTATTAGCAAGCCATAGGAAAGCAGGGCAGTGGTGGCATACACTTATAATCCCAGCACTTGGTAGGCAGAGCTAGGTAAGTCTCTGTGTGTTCAGGGATACAGCCAGCATTGCAGACACATGCCTTTAAGACCTGGAGGGCTGTACTTCCAGGCAGTGACAAGGCAGTCATGTGTTTGGGTTTACAACCAATGAGAAGGCAGAACAGAGAGACTATATAATGACAAACACACAGGAAGTAGGTCTCTTTTGGAGAGGTAGGACCACCACAGGAGGAAGGGTAAGGTTTTAGCTCTGAGCTCTGACCTCTTGGCTTTCTCTTTTACATTGGTTCTGTGTTTCTTATTTAATAAGACGGTTGGTTACATCTACATACAAACTCATCTGATCAACTCTCTTATGAATGACTACTAGGTCAAGGGAGAAATAAAGGAAGAAATTAAAGACTTCTTAGAATTAAATGACAATAAATGCACAACATATCCACATTTATGGGACACAATAAAAATGGTGCTAACAGGAAAGTTAATAGCATGAAGTGCCTACATAAAGAAATTGTAGATTCCCCCATGCTAATAATTTAGCAGCACATCTGAAAGATCTACAACAAAAAGAAGTAAGTACACATAAGAGGGGTAGATAAAAGAAAATAACACAGTGAGGGAGGGTTGAAGTCAAGAAAATAGAAACAAAGGAACTTTGTGTGACTGTCCAGGCAGCCAGATGTCTCTGTCATTTCTAGAACGTTGGAAGTTGCTTACAATGTAATTTATGTTTACTTAGGTAATATTATATCCTTCTGGGGTCTTTGATGGAGTTGAAAACTAGATAGTTATAGTTTTCTTTAGACATGATAAAAGATAAATTAGATATAAAACTTTAGACTCACAAAAATAAGGTAGATGATAGAATATTTTCTAATTTTGTCAAATACAAATAGATATTATAACTATAATTCTTGCTTGATAACTGTTTTTTTATGTAGTTTTACTATGTTAAAGTTAAACCCTTCTTTTTTGATTAGACAGAAAAGGGGAAGTGCTATGGGATGGTATTTCTGTACCCTATGAATACGTGTTTCAACTATTGGTTAATAAAGAAGCTGTTTCGACCTATTTTAAGGCAGGATAAGAGCCAGGTGTGAAATCCAAGGGAGATACAGAGAGAAAGGGTGGAGTGAGAGAGATGATGGCCCACCACGCCACCCAAGGAACAAAATATCAGCAGAACAGTAATGCCACAGACACATGGCATTAATAGAATCTATTAAACATAGATTAATAGAAATTGGTTAATTTAAGATGAAAGAGCTAGCCAGCAAGAGGCTTGAGCCATAAACCAAACAGTTTGTAATTAATATTAAGCTCCTGAGGGATTATTTTATAAGCTTCAGTGGGCTGGTTGGTACGTAGGAACACTTCTGACTACAGTCCACTCTTTCCATATATAGTCAGTACAAAGTTCTAACTGGAGCAATGAGACAACTGAAGGAGCTAAAGTGCACATAAATCTGAAAGGAAGAAGTTGATAGTCAATGTGTCATTATTTTCAGATGACATTATTTTCAGCCCCCCAAATTCTACTTGGGAACACCTATAGCTGACAAACACCTTCAGTGAAGTGGCTGCATAAAGGATTAACTCAAAAATTCAGTAGCCCTCCTATATACAAATGACAAAAAGGATGAGAAAGAAATCAAGGAAACAACACTGCTCATGATAGACACAATTGATATAAAATATGTTGGAGGTAAGTATAACAAAGAAAGTGAAAGAATTATATGACAAAATTTTAAATCTTTGAAGAAAATGAAGAAGATATCAGAAGATGGAAAGATCTCCCATGTTCATGAATTGGTAGGATTAATCTAGTAAAAATGACCATCTTACCAAAAGCAATCTCTTTATTCAGTGCAACCCCCACCAAAATTCCAACACAATTCATTACAGATATTGAAAGGAGAATACTCAATTTCATATGTGAAAATAAAAATCCATGATAACTAATACAATCCTGTACAATAAAAGAAATTCTGGAGGTATCACCACCCCTGTTTTCAAGCTGTACTACAGAGATATAGTAATAAGACCCAAATGTTATTTGCATAAAAACACAGAGGCTTGGAATCAATGGAATCAAACTGAAGACTCAGACATAAATCCACACACCTATGGACACCATATTTTGATAAAGAAGACAGAAATATACACTGGAAAAAAAGGCATCTTCAACAAATGGTGCTGGCATAAACTGGATGTTGTCATGTAGAAGAATGCAAATTGATCGATATCCAACACCTTGCCCCAAACTCAAGTTCAAGTGGAACAAAGATCTCAACATAAATCCAGATACACTGAACCGTATAGAAGAGAAATTGGGGAATAGCCTTGAAGATATTGTCACAGGAGTCAACTTTTTGAGCAGAGAAACAATAGTGCAGGAACTAAGAAAAACAATAAAGGTACCTCGTGAAACTGTAAAGTTTCTTTAAGGCAAAGGACACCAACAGTAGGAGACAATGGCAGCCTACATAATGGGAGAATATTTTCACCAACTCCATTTTTCATAAATAGCTAATATTTAAAATATATTAAGAGCTCCAGAAACTAGACATCAACAAATCAAATAACCCAATTAAAAACAATGGGGGTAGAAATCCAAATAGAGAATTCTCAACAAAGGAATCTCAAATGGCTGAGAAACAAAATGCAACATCCTTTGCTATAAGGGAAATGCAAACCAAAACTATTTTGAGATTTCACCTAACACCTTTCAGATTGGCTAAGATCAAAAACATGTGACAACTCATTCTGCTGAGGATGTGGAGAAGGGGAATACTCCTTCTTCTGGGAGTGCAAAGGTGCATAGACACTATGAAAAATCAATATAGTGGTTACTTAGAAATTTGGCAAACAATCTACCTCAAGACCCAGCTGTAAAACTCCTAGGCTTATACACAAGGATGCTCCATCCTAACACAAGGATGCTTGCACAACTATATTATAGCAGCTTTATTCATAATAATGAGAACCTGGAAACTCCCTAGATGTTCCACAAGTAAAGAATTGATAAAAAATGTAATATATTTATACAATGGAGTATTACTCACATGTTAAAAAAAATTGAAAATTGGAAGCAAATGAATGGAACCAGAAAGATCATCCTGAGAGAGGTAATCTAGACTCAGAAAGACAAACAAGGTATATACTCTTCATAAGTAACTATTAGATTATAAAGTATGGATAATCCTGCTACAATTCACAGACCCAGAGGTGCTAAGTATCAAGGAGGGCCCAAGGGAGGACATATGTACCTCTCTAGGAAGGGGAAATAGAATAGATTTTGCAGGTGGGCAGGGGAGTAGGTAGGGATGGAAACAAGGGATTTGGGAGGAGGATGTAGAGGGGGATGCAGAGAGATGGAGGACAGGGAGAGACAAGTGGAACTGCGGGGCATTTTGGGGTGATGTGGAAACCTAGTGCAATGAAAACTGCCTGGAATCTATCCTAATCATCATCAGAGAGGCTTCATGAATCAACTCATAGGAACAGATACAGAGACTCACAGCCAAATACTAGGTGGAGCTAGGAGAAGCCCACAGGAGATGGGGATAAAGGCTTGTATGAGCCAGCGTGGTTGAGGACATCAGGAGAATATTGTCAGTTCAAAGAATCAATTAAGTGGGGTTCATAAAGGCTCACATACAAGCAACAATAATGGAGCTTGTATGGTCTGAGCTTCGTCCTCTGCATATATGTTAAGGCTGTGCAGCTTGGGATAAACATTCCAACCTTTTAATAACTTTGCAGATCATGTAATTTAAAAAGAAAGGTTCTTCTCAAAATGATGCTACCTGATGTACTAGTCTGGGTTCTCTAAAGAAACAGAACTGATAGAATGAATCAATATATAAAAAATGGGATTTATTAGTGTGCCTTATAGGTTATGGTCTGACTTTCCTAAAATGTCTGTCTTCTGGTAGAAAGTCTAAGAATTTAGTTGTTTTTCAGCCCAGGATTGTGAATCTCAGCTAGTCTTCAGTATATGCTAGAATAACACCAAAGTGGGCTCTAATATTAGAGGAGGAATGAACATGCCAAAGAGATGGAGAGGGAAAGAAGGCAAACAAAATCTTATCTTTTATGTAGCCTACCAGGAGAAGGTGTGGCTGGGATTTAAGGTCGATCTTCCTCCCTTAAAATACTTAAATTTAAGGTGGGTCTTCCCACCTAAAATGAATCAATGATGAAAAATTCTTCACAGGTTTTCTCAGCATCATGGATTTTCACTAATTTCAGATGTAGTCATGTAGTCAACCAAAAATGGCCATCATACCTATGTTGATATGTTTCAAAGGACTCCATTATAAAATGGTTTCTATGCTCCTACATCTTGTGCCTGCATAATCTTGGTCTTTCTTTGCACATGGTGTTTGGTTTTCTAGGAAATTCTATGTGGCTTGGTGGTCTTAGATTGTGACAGCCATGGCACAGAAAATTACCTAGAACACATTGTAAAGATAGTTAGAGAAGATATTAGGCCTAATTTACAGGCTTCTCATGCCTTAGTAGCAAAAGTTATATAATGGCATTTCTGCTTCTATTGATCAAACAAGTCACTGGTGCCATCTTAGACTGAACTGAAGCTAAGATGAATTAGAGTCACTTTTCAGTAGTGTGAGATTAATTTTATTTGTCAACTTGATTGGAACAAAGATAGCTTGAATATCTGGTTAAATATTATTTACAGATTTGTTTGTGACAGTATAAGAAGAAGCAAGACTGGCAACTCAACTGAATGAATGGGCCAAAGACATGGTCCTCCCAGTAGGAGCAGTCCTTCCAGTGACGATGGATATCATCTAGTCCCTGGAACTTTAAATTGCCTACAAGAAAGAAGGTTGAATTTACTTTTAGCTCAACTGCTTGAGCTAGAGCATTGATTATCTACCCCCAAATCTTATAGCTCTCAGACTTCTCAGACTAAAATGCATACCATTCATATTTATGTTCGCAGGCCTTCAAATTGTACAAATTGTTTGCATTCAGCTTATTACAGAACCAAGCCTCCACATAACCATCTGTCAGACACACATAGACACAGACATAGACATACAGACACACAGACACAGAGACAGACAGACAGACAGACAGACAGACAGACACACACACACACACACACACACACACACACAAGAAAACTCTCGCACACACGTACAGACCATCTCCTTTATACATGTCATGTGAGCACAGTTACTGTTATAATTTAGATATTAAATATTTTGTACAGCTTGTTGTTCTGAGCACTTTACTTACTTCTGGTACTATTTGGGGAAGCTGTAGAACCTTGAGAAGGTGGATTTTTGTAAGTCACGAGGGGTGGGTTTTTGCATCCTCTCTTGACCTTGCTTCTTATCTGCTGTGCTGTGCAAATTCTTCAAAGCATGTTCCCAGTGCCATGTCTTCCATACCACCATGATGGACTTAATTTCATTAGAAAATAGCTGGAGTAAATCTTCTCTCCCTTTCATTTCCCCTTCTAGGCATTCTGTCTCAGTGACAGAAAAAAAAATATATGAAAACAGAACAGTGTCAGCCCTGCTCCCATGATTTTAACTTTATGATTTCCAGCACATAACAGATTTAAAGCTGTAAGTATACCTTAAATGTATAGTGATGTCATATATTTAATTTTTGTTTTTTTATTATCTGTCATCTCTCAAGTAATTTCCAAAAGGTAATTCTGTTAAGTCTATTGCTGTGTTTTTGTACTTTTACATGGGTTCCCCCATATTGGGCAAGAACCACATGGTAAAATTAGGTCAAATAAGTTTCTCCTGTCAGACAATTAGGGTGTGATGAGAAAAATGCCCTCAAAACTTTCAGATTTTCTGACCAGAAGAGCAAATCAATTCAGGCCACCCACCCTTAGGATCCTTAACCTTTTTTTTGTTTTACAAGGCCCCAATTTTCTTGCAGGTCCTAACGAGCATAACTGCCATGACAATCTGGACTTGAACCTGACCCTGGTATCATATTTTACTGGCAGATTCATAATTAACATCTTTGCCCTGAGGCCATTATAATTATGAATATTTACGTATTACAATCCATCTGTATTCCAAAAGAAGACAAAAAAGTGAAATGATTCATAGTAGTCTGAGAGAGAAAGACAGGAACACAGGAAATGACACTGGCTAAAGTTAGGAACATCACATAAAAATGAACTTTTATATTTTCCAAGGTTAACAAAAACAATATTATGACTACTGAAATGAAACTGGTATTTAATTTTCTAGTTCCTGAACACTGTTAATAACCATTCATCAGTCAAGAGAAGAAGGAGATCTTATGTGCTGTCACTTTCTCTGGTTATTGTCAACACACTCATTCCATACTGGTATCATCTTATTTTTTTATCCATGAATCTTAATGAAACTGCATTTTACTTTATGGTAACCTTACTTACTTAGATAAGTACAAACCTACCTAAATTCTTTAAAATATCATTGTATTAACATACTGAATTCATTTCTGCTCATACTAGAATTTCATCAATTTTTATCCAATATTTGGTAAGTTTCATAAACTTTGTATAATTATTTAATTTTGTTATATAAATCATAGCTTAACTAGAAATGAAACCACTCACTACAAGTCACTTCCTTCCAGCAGTTTGAATATCACACTTTATATTTTTTTAACCTAGTAGTTTTGTTGAGATGTAACCTGATGGCAGCAGGATCTCAGAATTCCCTTCAGTAACAATGAAAAGTAACTATTTCCTAGTATCTGTAAACCACATGGTATTTACTAATTTGTTATAGCAACTCAAGAGGCACATACACAGCCTAAAGAATGGACTTCTCAAGAGAAACCAAATGCAAGTGGTAGGAGTGAGGACAGAAGTAATTCTTCACTGTTTGAGCTTCTTGTTCACTGTTGCCCTGGAGGTGGGCACTCAGATGGCAGCCATGTGGGAAACCATGCAGCAAAGAACCTGGTTAAGCAATGGTCCCACTGGAAAACAGAGGTTTAAGGCATGTAAAGCAAACGTTATGACTGTGTCCCATTTTGATTCCCATTTGCTATACTGCAATAGATAACTACAATAGGCACATTTCCTATAAGTATCCTTCAGCTTTAAGGCACAAGGAAACAAAATATCTGTGTGTCATGCTTATAGTCCTGGCTGCAGATAGATTCTCATATCTCATACTTATGTCATGAATGAGATTAGAAAAGGAAACCATTTTTGGTAGAATCTTGCAATGAATTAATTTTTTTTCAATTAAAAACATTACAGTCATAACTAAACTGAAAAACTGTAGATATTGCCATTATGCACTATTGCTTTACAAACTCTCTTCATTTTTCTGAGAAATTATTATTATTATTCAATAACCTTAAATTGTACAATAGTTTTTTAAAGAATGTATTTTAAAATATATTTAATATTTATGCTTTTATGTTTATAACACATAATGCTCACTTAATACTCACAATACTACCATATCTCTATATTAACTTTTTCAGAAATTTTTATGTAATAGTGTAGTAGCTTGAATGAGAATGTCCCCCATATGTTTGAATGCTTATTTTTGAAGGCTCATATTTGTAGCAGGAATCTTAAAAGTTCTTATTAATAAAATCAAACTTGAGGCGAGTTATTGGGGTCCATGCTGGTAGATCAGAGAGACAGAACAAGCCACAGCTATCTCACCTCGCCGGATCCTCAGCTGGTCTTGTCTCCTCAGACTGGAGGCCTCTGAGTCCTCATCCGGAATAGGTCTCAGCTGAATTACTGCTCAAAAGCTTGAATGCTTAACCAGCCAAAATCTTCACCAGCCAAATGCTTAACCATCCAAAAGCTTCTAGTTTCTGGTCCTCACGCCTTATATATCTTTCTGCTTTCTACCACCACTCCCTGGGATTAAAGGCTGGCTTTCTGGGATTAAAGGTGTGTGTAGCTAGAGTTTTCCTGCTTTGCCCACAGTCAGGACAAATCTTTGTCACCCGCCAGTCCCACAGCCGCTCAGACCCAACCAAGTAAACACAGAGACTTATATTGCTTACAAACTGTATGGCCGTGGCAGGCTTCTTGCTAACTGTTCTTTTATCTTAAATTAACCATTTCCATAAATCTATACCTTGCCACGTGGCTGGTGGCTTACCAACGTCTTCACATGCTGCTGGTCATGGCGGCGGCTGCAGTGTCTCTCCGCCTCAGCCTTCCACTTCCCAGAATTCTCCTCTCTCCTTGTCCCACCTACTTCCTGCCTGGCCACTGGCCAATCAGTGTTTTATTTATTGACCAATCAGAGCAATTTGACATACAGACCGTCCCACAGCACTTCCCCTTTCTTTTTTTTAAAAGGAAGGTTTTAACTTTTACACATCTCCAAAGTCAGCTTGGTATATTTGGGAATTTGGGCGTAGCTTCTCTTACTACTTCCTGCTGGAGGGGGGCGCTGTATCTTATGGGGACACAAAGAAAATTTTAGGATCATGGAGTAGTCCGTGAGACCGTATCGTCTGAGCCAGTTGCCTTGAAACAATTCTGGATGTTGGATCATCTGGGCCATGGTGTCATCGGAGACCTTTCAGGTGGTCTTGGCTGGTCAAACCTGATGTATCTTAATCTGGAACAAATCCATAGCCTCTGGCTTTCTGTGGAAACAAAAGCAGAGCCTCCTTTCCAAAGCAACATATCCTTACATCCAAATTTTGAAGTTAAGGTACCTTTAAAACACACATTTTGGCATAACTCAACAGCTTTTGCAATCAAATGTTTCTCTTCAGTTACGAATATCAAAGAGAACATAATCCAGATTCTCTGTGTGGTAGCCATCTTTATGTGGCTTATGTTTTATATTACCTTGAGCCTATTGCTTTAAACTGCAGCCTTCTAAGCCTGAAACGGTGCTGTGGCTGCTGGCTCCGCCCACTTCAGCTTCCCAACATGGCAGTGGTACGTTTTCCGCCAGCTCTGGGAGCCATCGTGGGTCTATGCTTTTATCCAAGCAGCATGTAGCCCAGAAACCTCTTTTTTTGTACTAGCAAAGGCTAAATCCACCATGCAGCTTAATGTGCCACTTGCAGAGGCCTCATTCCCGCCATACTGCAGATCGAGCTTGCATGCTAGGAACCCGCCAGTAGCTCAAACTGGCAGACTGCCGCTCATTTGAGAGAGACAATTAGGAAGCTGTTTTTAGTTCCGTTTTAGAATCTTTTCTCAGGTTTTAGGTGGAAACTCTTGCCCCACGTTGGGTGCCATTTGTAGCTAGAGTTTTCCTGCTTTGCCCACAGTCAGGACAAATCTTTGTCACCCGCCAGTCCCACAGCCGCTCAGACCCAACCAAGTAAACACAGAGACTTATATTGCTTACAAACTGTATGGCCGTGGCAGGCTTCTTGCTAACTGTTCTTTTATCTTAAATTAACCATTTCCATAAATCTATACCTTGCCACGTGGCTGGTGGCTTACCAACGTCTTCACATGCTGCTGGTCATGGCGGCGGCTGCAGTGTCTCTCCGCCTCAGCCTTCCACTTCCCAGAATTCTCCTCTCTCCTTGTCCCACCTACTTCCTGCCTGGCCACTGGCCAATCAGTGTTTTATTTATTGACCAATCAGAGCAATTTGACATACAGACCGTCCCACAGCAGGTGTGTGTCACCATGCTTGGCTATTTCCAATGTGGCCTTGAACTCACAGAGATCCAGAGGGATTTCTATCTCTGGAATGCTAGGATTAAAGGTGTGAGTGCCACCATTTTCTAGCCTTTGTATCTAGTGGCTGTCTGATCTCTGACCCCAGATAAATTTATTAGAGTACACAATATTTTGGGGAACACAATACCACCACATTTCCTCTCTTTTTGTCTAAAATTAAAGAAGCTTATAACTAATACAAGAAAAACTATCTAATAAGTATATACAATATATACAGACAAAAATTACATTAATGATGTCTAGTCCATTAACATTTGACAGATTCAGATAAAAACTCCATTATATATAGTAACAATGTCCAGTCCAGTAACATCTGATAAACTCAGACCAAAAAATTTTCATTACTTATCTTATTTAAAACAAGTAGTTCCTTTTTAAAAGTAGATTCCATAATCTCCCTTTTTATCTTATCATATCCATATTCTCTCTTTTTTCTTTTCATAATACATTCAGTAGTCTACCTTTTGTCATTTTTATATCTTCCCCTTTTTCTTCAGTGTAGATTTAATGATCTACCTATTTATCTTATTATTTATCTTCTTTCTCAGAGTAGATTCAATGATCTATCTCATATCTTATTCTCTTTTTCTTTTTGCTTTCTAGGGGTGAAAATATCTTTAGAGAATCTTGAAAAGAAAATTTTGGGGTTAATTGTCAAGTCCTGTATCATTTGTCCAGTCTCTGCATAATAGGAAAGTTCAGGGCTTGTTTCAAGTCTTTGTTCAAGTAGTCTGTCAGGCTGGATCATCTCAGCTAGTCCTCTCGAAATTGTCCTGACCAGTTTGTAGTCCAAAGTCGATTTTTCCATGGTGTTAATCAGCATAATGGCTTTATCATAGTCCATGTGGAATCATCATTGTAGGATCCTGTCATCTTTTTGAAGATTTCAAAGTCACTGTAAGGCATGGTCATGGTTTCATGCAGACTTTTTTTTTTTTTTTTTTTTTTTTTTTGCCTCCTCTGTGGTTTGGAGCAATCATAGTCTGATAAATGTCTGTCTCTCGGAACCATGAACATTCTTCCCTAGAACAGAAAATCTTCACAACAATTTCTCCCCACCATTTGTCTTGCCAAACTTTTCCAAACTGACCTTTGCCGATGCTTTCTTGTAACACAATGGTCCTGGCAATTCTGAATCAGCAGCAGTAAACCCTTCGTCCCAGGTAGCAGCATCACCGCAGTCACCAACATGATGAGAAGGAGCTGGCAACGTGGAGCAGTAGTCACTGCTTCCATGGTCCCACCACTGTTTGTGGCTCAGTCCAGGCCAAAGCTTGTCCTAAGCCTCCTAGGCCGGCTCAAACTCGGATCCTACTGCCTCTGTCTCCTTCAGCAAATCCTACCGGTGTGTGCCACCACAACCGCCTGAGTGTAGCTTGGGCCTGAGCTGGGGCTCACAAGGCCATAGGCAAACAGCTTTTTCATGAATTCGTAACATGAACGTTGGGCGCCAGATGTAGAAGGACATTACAATAGAACTTGTAGTCATATTAGATATGTTTTAAAAATTGAGCGGAGATGTTTTAGACAGGTCATCTTCAAACACTTCAGAGATCTACAGAATATGGCATTTAAAATGTTTTAATAACTTAGAAAATTTTTCTTTTTTGAAACATGTCGGCTCCTGGCAGTACCAATCTACTTCAGAGAAAATATGGGCATTGAAGAAACTGCATATGGAGTCAACTTTCATTTTGGCAAAAGTTAGCCACTGGACAACAACGTATCCTTGAATCAACAGGACAAAATGGACAGACAGAACACAAAACAAGGGACTACTGATTCTTGCCAAAACAAGTGTGGTTATGGCTTTATCAAAAGGCATCTTCTGAGGCCAGGACAATATGGCCCCATCCCTGAAGTGGCCTTCGCATCCGGAAAAGGTACGGTGCCCTTTTCTTCGAAGGCAGCTTAACAGGCAGAGGGCCGATGGCTTCTGTTGTGCAATGGAACAGCAGCTAAAAGCTCATGCCTCTTGAAAGTATACTAGCATTTAATAGAGGGATGTGGAGAAGAAGGGGATGCTGAGATGAAGCCATATATACACAGCCAAGAAGAATGAACAGCTGAATTTAAAAACTGTCAACAATTTCCAGAATTTAAAATCCTGAATCATGAGAGGACACTAGTGGAATTCAGATGTTTCTGGTACGTGGACTGTTCTCACCCAATGTGAGGTTGAACTGTTGACCTTGTGTACATCCTACATCACAAATGAGTCTGTCAGATACACTAAGCCTATAGGCTGAAGATGATGCCCCAACGCTGCGGAGAAACCTCAGGTGACTGCCCAGGCAGCTGGCTGTTTCTGTCAACTCACAAATTTTTTGAAAGTTGCTTGCATGCACTTCCTGTTTTTATTTTTGTTAGCTAATATTATTCCCTTCTTGGGTCTCTGAGGGAGTTGAAGATTAGTTAGTTATGGTTGAAGATTAGTTAGTTATAGTTGAAAATTAATTAGGATAGAAAGTGCATTAGATACATCTTAGATTTACCAAAATAGGATAGATAATGGAATTATTTCTCTGATTTGTCAAATACCTGGTTAGGTATTTATTACTTGTATATATTGTATATAGTTATTGTACTTTTGTATATAGTTTTTCTTTTGTTAGTTATAACCTTTTGCTTTTTTTTCTTTTTATTAAAATAGAAAAGGGGAAATGTGGCGGTAATCTAATTGTACTGAAATGTGATTTTGAATGTGTGTTAATAAATAAAGTTGCCCGGGGGTCAGAGCTATTAGAGCCATAGCAAGAGTGTGGTGGTGGTGGCACATGCCTTTAATCCCATAGATCTCTGTGTTCAGGGATACAGCCAGCATTGGAGACATATGCCTTTAAGACCTAGGGGGCTGTACATTCAGACAGTGATGAGGCAGTCACGTGTTTGGGTTTACAACCAATGAGAAGGCAGAACAAAATACTATAAATAGATGAACAGACAGGAAATAGGTCTCTTTCAGGAAGCTGGGACACCGCAGGCGGAAGGGTGAGATTTTAGATCTGAGCTCTGACCTCTCGGCTTTCTCTTTTACATTGTTTCTGTGTTTCTTATTTAATAAGACGGTTGGTTACATCAATACATATTCTTTAATGCTTAGTCATCACGGAGTAGCACTATTTGAGAAGGATTAGAAGGATTAAGAGGTGTGGCCTTGTTGAAGGAAGTTGGTACTAGGGGGTGGGCTTTGAGGTGTCAAAACCCCATGCCAAGATCAGGCTCCTCCTCATCTCTCTCTCTCTGTCTCTCCTCTCTTTCTCTGCCTGAGATTGATGTATCTTTCGATACTGCTCCAGTATCATCTGTGCTGCCATGCTTCCTGCCACTTTGATAATAGATTAAATCTCTGAAACTGCAACCAACCCCCCCCCCATTAAATGCCTTTTAAAATGAGAGTTGCCTTGGTCTTTCAGCAATAGAACAGAGACTAAAGCAAACAGCGTGTGGAAGAAAACACACAAAATGTAAAAAATATTTTTGATTCCTTTCAGTGACATTGCAATGTGTATTTTAATTTGAAATAGAATACTCCGTGAAATAAACCAGTTGAATGATAATTTTGTAAGTCTATAGAATATGCACAAAGCTTATAAGGAAGCTAATGAATTCAAGTATGATGACTTCCCCATTTTGTTTAGTTTATGCAAAATTTTATGAATGCATTATAAGAAGGGTTGATTATTTTGTGAAAATTTGACAAAGACAACAAAAGGCGACCGGTAAGAGCCTAGATTTATTTTTAACACATGACTAAATAAGCTGGCAAAATACATAGTGACATCTGTAAGGACAGTAGCCTAGCAAAAAGAAGAACACAAGATTCTTTCCAAAATGCAAATTAGGAATCATTGTATCTTTCCTGGAGAGTGGAAGGTCACAAAATGATGTCTACAACTTTCTAAAGTTCTATGAGCTTCCAAATTTATTTTACTATAATTTGCAAGCATAGACTCTTCAATTAAAAAATAAAACTAACTACAACCCAAAATTATTTCTTAATAATGACCAACTCAAATCAAATAATGTGTACAATATTAATGTACAAGTATTTGTTTAAAAAGAAATTCCACTTTTTAAATGTCTAAAATATAAAATAAGAAACCAGACTGCAAATCCTGTTTTTCTTAAACAAACAGTGCACTTACACAGAAATAAGTGACAATAATGTTACATATAGTGATACATTTCAATAAATTCAGATCCCACCACAGAAGTCAGACATTGAAAATAATGAATTTGTAAGAATATATAATTTTTATAGGTGAACCAAAATTTATATATTTCTTGATAATATTGTTATATATAGAACATTATAGTCATTTATGCAATGATAAATATATATAATATATTTAAAATTCAGGAGCTATGCACTGAAATGGAACATTGAATTCTGTCATTACTCTTTATAATTGTCCTGGAAAGAAATTATTTTCAATTTAATTTTTGTTGTAACCATGCTTGGAGAAGTTACACACATGTACTTATAAAAATATTCTTTATACTTATTTACTTTTGTTATTTATAAAAATACCACAGAACTTCCATTTTCTTCTCAACATTGTATTTGCCTTTATTTGTGAAAATGGTTTTGTTTCCCTCATTTTTATTATACTTTGTATCTGTAACAAACATTGTTAATATTTTCCTGTTATAAATGTTTAAAATTTTTCCAGTTTTTTTTTCCTTTTCCCTTTTCTTCTTCTGTAATTTGTCCTGCTTGAATAACCTGCAGTTTTTCCTGTGGAACACGCCATGCAACTGATCCATGTGACCAGGTCCTAAGTTGCTTACATGTTCAATCATTTTCAGTGAGTTCAAATTACTTCTAAAGTTGGTGCTACAAATTCCACTTGTCTGAGGAATTCTTTAATCCTCTGTTTTCTTCCCTTTGCCTACACTTTGGCTATGGCCTAACTGGTCATTATCAAATATCTTTCAGCATAGTTCAATTACATTCTCATGATTATTAATGAAGTATAATTTGGCTTCACAGTTTTAGTTAGCACAGGTGTTTCATCTCCTGGGCCTTTTATCTCTATCTGTTGTCTATGTTTTAAAAGATGATTTATTTTTGTATTATTTAACAAATATTTCTTAAATATGTTTTCATCCAACAATAAGGTATTTATCCACTTAAAGGTAACTTGATGCTCTTCTGAATGAAAACACTTTCAAATAAAAAAAAATCTAGAAGAAATGTTTCAGTTAAAATTGGTTCTCTTTCATGCTTATAGATAAACTGGAATTTCAACAAGAGTTAATAGCACTTCTCACTTGCATATTTTGTAAAGGATAGTGTAACTATTGCATAAAAGAATACATAGAATATATGGAAAGTGTTTAAAATTATGAAGACATAGTAAAAATTGAGTCTTTTTTATTGATAATGCACTGTCTGGACAATTGTGACTTTAGAGCAAGATGTATACTCGTCTATTAGCAGCCAAATGCTCCCATTTAAGGAAAAATCTATAAGCTCCATTTCCAAGCAGGCTCCTGCTCTCCTGGCAGTACATTATCCACTGTGATAGCTGTGTCTTGTACTGGAGGCAACATTACTTGGCTGCTTTAGCAAGAAATTATATCCTGGAGTCTGCATCTGTTTCAGAAGCATGGTGCAAGCTTCGAGTTTAATCCTAGATGAGGTGTTAAATCAAAGTAATTTGGAGACTCCTACTATCGAGAAACATCAGTTTAATGCACAGAGAGTGAATGCTTATAATCCCGTCATAACATCTTCTGGGTAAATGTCTGGAAAATAATCCATACTGCAGTGATATTTGTGCAGACATTTGTTTGTCTCCTTAAGAGTGATTTGCAGCCCCCAATAAAATTTAAATTGGTTATTTGGTCTCTAAAACAACCCAGGTAATAATTGAGTGAGGCCATTAACAAGATGTGTTATCAGTCATCCATCTCCTCTGAGCACTATATGCTTTGTCAAACTCTAATTGTCGTTCTGGGAATCCTAACCAACACATGTAAGTGTGAAGGCTGATTGTAACTGAATGTACTGGCCCTCTTCTACTGGGCACATTAGCACAAAATAGCATTATCTACAAAATATATCATTTTCCCCTTGAAAGTGCCTCCCTTCCGTATTTTTTTCCATTAAAAAGTTACTATTAAAAGACACTTTCTTTTGGAGGCACAGGTATTTATTATGAAATTAAGAATTTCATTCTGGAGTTAGCCATCTCCCACATATAAGAGAAAAAAAATTAAGTTCCTCTGCCAGAAAGCTTTACTCAGAAGATATCTTAGCTTCCAAGGAAAATGGGGGTGGAGTGGAAAGGTGGGGGATGTTCTCTGTAGGTGGCTCTTTATCATCAAACTAAAGAAATCTTAGACTTGTAAGTATAAACAATTTATAAGGGTAGTGTTGTTTTGTGTGACAACATTTTTTTTCTCCTTTCCTTTTTTTTTTTTTTTTTTTTTTTTGAGACAGGGTTTCTCTGTGTAGCTTTGGCGCCTTTTCTGGAACTCACTCTGTAGCCCAAACTCACAGAGATCCTCCTGCCTTGTAGCGGTAATGCCCGCATTACCAATACCCGTTCACCATGTCCGAGCAAAGGGCTGCGGATTAAAAAATAGAGACAAGAGACAGCGAGTCATTCGTACGTTTGGATGTCAAATGCCGTTTATTGAAAGAGGGAAGAAACCTTAAATACGTACAGGCTTACAGCACAAATGGAGGAACCCCCGGAGGGCAGAAGTTCGCTACCAATGGTCTACATTCCAGACTCAATGTTCTATAATCTAGCATCTAAGTAGTTAATGCCCAAAATGCAGGATACACAACAAGGAACTTCCCTTAAGCATACAGAAGGGTGGATACCTGCAGGGAATCTGAATAGGGAGGACATCTGATCAAGGTTAAGCAAGCAAGGCTGCAGCCACTCCCAGTCGGGGGCCAGGGCCCATGGCGCCCACACTGCCTCTGCCTCCTGAGTGCTGGGATTAAAGGTGTGCGCCATCACAGCCCAGCTTCTCCATTTCCTTTCCCTGTTGACTTGAAACACACTATGAAGCTGGTTGATTTCCTGCTCAAATAAGAAGCTCAATTCATTTCTTTTATAAGAAAAACCGTTATTAGATATGTTGCTAATTGTTTTGATAAATCACACTGAGTGGTAAATAACATTTAAAAGTTTAATTAATTAAACTAATCTTCATAATTATATATGCATATGATTGTTGCAGAAATGCTTGGGGTCATTTTACAGGAAAAAGAATTAAACTTGCATGCCATATTTAGTGCTATCAAAAGAATTACATCTTCTATAAAATGTTTTAGTTGTAGTAGTTACTTATATGGCTGTACTGTGTTACAAAAGTATATAAAAATGCTAATGTCCTTATATTAGCTGCAAAATTAAGAAAAAAACATTAATGTAAGAAGAAAAACTGTTATTATATTCGTGAGAAATTAACTCCCAACAGAGAATTTTTAAAGAAAAAAGAAAAAGCTACTGTGGGGTCATATTGTAACTTGTTATTTCTTCTGATAGGGACAGAAATGTTCAAACATTGATTTTTGTTGATGGTTACAGAACTCTGAATCTACAAAATCCCATGAAATCACACTCTCAAACAGCAAGCAGAATGGTGTATGATATCTATATGTCTTCCACTGTCCTATCTAGCATCTCTCCTTATCATAGTTTAGCACCTCACCACTGGAGGGCAAAGTAGTGAAACAGTAGTGGCAATAAGAACTTAGCACGTAATCCTTGACATACTACATGCTGGAGAAAAAGAACTAATTCAGACAATGTAACAACAGGGAGAAAGTGCCTCACAAGAGAAACAGGCACTGTTTAGCTATATTAGAATAGAGCTTTAGCCAATTGCCTAGGTTAAGTCTTTAAATGGAACATAAAACCTAGATCATAAACATTTACCCAAATTACTCACCATCATTTTCTTATCAAATTACTCATCTTGTCATGAAAAATGTACTCAACACTCAAGTGCTGAGTGACCTGCCTAGAGATCTATCATTTTCTGTACAGTTAAAAAGAGGATCGAGGATCGGTAGCATATAAGTCAATTCTATGGCTAACATGCAGCCACTAAGATGAAAAAAAAATCTGAAAAAAGTAGGTAAACCCCAAAAGAAAATAGCATCCTATAGCTTAGTGTAATCCTATCAAATCTCTCACACATATGCATAAAAATAATGTCAAAGATTACTTAATCACTTATTTCACCAATTGGGATGGTTTCAAAGAACTATTTTTTGAATTACATGTGTTACGTTTAGAGTTTTAAATTTTAACATACAGGAACTGTTTTTTATATTTGAAATATGAATTCACACATTTAGCACAAAAAAATGTGCATTTTTTTGCTGAAAAACCAAAAACTAATGCATTAATTTTTTAAATTCAAATCAGTGTTTGTCAACTTGTGGGTCAAGACCCCTTTGGACATGTTATTTAGTTGTACATTCCAAAAAAGTTCTCCCTCCTGGAAACAGCTTAGAAAATAATTTGCAATGGCCAATCTCCAATGAATAGAAAGTATATAATGTTGCAACTGGAAAAAGTAATTGACATTCACCTTCAAGGAAAAAGATAACCTTTTGTTGTGTTGATGAAAAGTTTTTGGACCTACAAATGTCTTCATGCTGGTGCATAATAAAAGGTTTTTACATGAGAATTTGCACAGGTTAAAATTTCACATAACTTTCTACACAAAGTTTAGAATTAAGGTAGAACAGTAACCAGGAAGTTCAAAGTAGAGACAATGCATTCCACAATGTGATTTCTTTACATAACTTTCCAAGGTCAGAACAAGGATAAAATCAGATTTGCTGCAGAGTTAGCAAAACAATCATCCCATTCTATTGTGTTTCTATTACCAAATAAAGGATGATGATCATTATGGCTCTATCACATTAATATTGTCTTTGTTTTGCTTAGAAAGCATAACTGTCTGAATTTGGAGAGGCACTGGAAAGCACTACCCTTGTGATTAGAACTACAACCCTGGACATTTCAATGCTCAGTCCAGTAGAATTCGAATTTCTTATAGTCTCTGTCTTCAGTGTCTTAGCTAAAAGCCTGTTTTTTGTAATGTTTTAACTTTACAACACAGTGGAATTCATCAGCAGCTTCTGTGTGGCCCTGTTACCTGTGTTTCAGCCTGAGTACTTTCATTACTCCATAGCCTCCAAGCCCTTTGTATTCTTTATGTGTTATAGACTAATCTATGGTTCCAGTTCCATTAAGTTTTCCCATTGCAAAAGCATACAGGTTCCTAAATTAGCAAGTGTAAAACATTCACCTTGAACATCTTTTTTTTTTTCCTAGTTCATGAACTTCCCACACTTAGTTAATCTACCTGCATCCTTATAACTTATTAATTTTATCTTTAATGTTCAACAAACTCTTACGAGGATAATGGAAGATGGCGAGTCGCTTACTCCACTCTGTCCTCTACCACAAGCCACAACAGTGGATTTAATTGACATTTGGTGTACTTTGGCTTGGTGATATGAGTCTGAGTCTCTACCTAGGTTCTTTATTGATCAGTATCCACATACCTTTCACCCTCTAATCCTTAAAGGTTTTGTTGACACTGGAGGTTCAGCAGGCAGAAAATACAGTTTTACAAGTGTTATATTTCTGAGACATAATCGTAGATATATACTACAAAATTTAGTGACTGAAAATTGGATTTTCAGGTAATGTGGGGGGAAAAAGTCTATTATTTGAAGTAATTGCTCTAGAATCACTTCATTTTTATCCAGTCATCCCTTTAGAACATTTCCTTGAGGAGTAAGCATGAGAGACGAGTAATGATTATTTTTTCTTTTCTTTTTTTTTTTTTTTTTGGTTTTTCGAGACAGGGTTTCTCTGTGTAGCTTTGTGCCTTTCCTGGAACTCACTTGGTAGCCCAGGCTGGCCTCGAACTCACAGAGATCCGCCTGGCTCTGCCTCCCGAGTGCTGGGATTAAAGGTGTGCAGCACCACCGCCTGGCCGTGTAATGATTTTCTTAACATGAATTTGATAGGAAGTTGTTAGCTCAAATATTTTAGTGTGATTCTTACTTCGTTTCTACCTTTGTAGTGTCACTTACACAGCTGTTGCTACAGTCTGACAGTTTATGTCACATGGGTTCCTTCTGTGTGGTGACAGTCTCAGGCTGATGCACTCAGCGATGGAGTGTTTGGGGAGGGATTAAATGATGAAGGCAGGAACAGTATATGGCCAACCAAAACGGAACTCAACAGCATCCTTAAGGGGTCCTTGTCTCATAATGTCATGTCAGAGTTAACTCTCCACCCCTTTTAATATTTATTATTATATTTAATTTATATATTTTTCTTCTCTTTTTTTAAGCCTAAATATCCTTTCTGTCTATATTATGGCTTCCGGTTTAGGGTTGTGATGGAATAAGAGCCAACAATTAAGTTCGTTCTCTTGGGATATTTCCCTTTTTTTTGTTCATTTTGTCTAATTCTAATGTGTTTGTGTTTGTTTTATCTTTATATATTATATTATTATTACATTTTAATATTATCCCATGGAAGCCCATTATTTTTCAATGAGAGACAGAAAGGGGAAGGTCTGGAAGGGAGGGGAGGGAGAGCAGAGCTGAGAGGGGTAGAAAGAAGGAGTACCATAATCAGGATATATTATCTGAGAAAACAGTCTATTTTCAATTAAAGGACAATAACACAAGAAATTATGAAGGCATAGCCTCTGGGAGGGGATTTATGCCTTTATGAACGAAGGGAGGAGCAAGGACTCTCAACAAAAGAGCAGGAGTGAAAGGTGTGCTCTGTGGACCACAGGGAGAGCCTTCATCAAACACACAGTCTGTTTACTCCTTGATTTGATCTTTAGCTTGATTTTCAGAACTCTGAGGAATAAATATTCTGCTGCCCACGAGCCTCTGGGCTCCGGGTATTTTTGTCATAACAGTCCCAAAGCATCAGAAAAGCTGCTACAGCCGTCAGTGGATTCATTTTCATCCCCCAAGGAATCACATGTCTCAGTGGCAGTGAATGATCCAACAGATATGTCATTATAAACTAGTCAAGACTCCACCAGAAAGGCTGTTCAGCTGTCTGGAAGGGGCTTTGTTTCTAGCTTTGTCTTAGAGTCCCTTCAAATAGGTTTGGATGAGGGATCTTCCCTTTCTGTAAGTTACACTTTATATTTTATGGTTTATATTTTAATTGGCATGTGTGCTTTATAAGATAATTTATTCCAATTTTCAGGATAAAAATACAGATATTCTAAATTGATATTTTTGACAAACATTGTCTATACATATAAACATGAGAGACAGATTCAGTGTCTTAAAAATTCTGAGAACAACAGCAGTATTATTGTGTGCATGTATGTGTGTGAGTGTACAGATATAAAATAATTACTCCAAGTCAAATAATTTGCTAGCAATTATTAATAGTTTTTGAGTTTCAGTTTTATATAAAAATATTTTCCTTATTTATGAGAAGCATTTTGGGAAAAAAACTCAACAACATTTGCTGAAAACACGTTAAGGAGGATAAATTTATCTGAATAAATTCAAACAAATTATGTTGATAAATTGTAGCATCTTTAGAGCCTTGATTTAGAAATTTAGAACTGCCTTTTTCTGTTTAATTTTTGAAATATTTTCATAAAACTTTTATTCTGATTATTAAAGAGAAGCAGCTGAATACAATAAATAATTACAATATCTGTATACTGAAAGAGAATTTTCTGTAAATCTCTCTCTCTATTTATCTATCTATATCTATATATCTATCATTTAAATTCTAGAATTAACTAGGACTAACATTTTCCCCTGTGTCATTATATTTATAAACTACTGCCTATTTAGCAGGATAAGCTCTTAAAGCATACAATTCTAATCATATTAGGGCACTTATCCCTTCTATTATAGAAATGATGAACACTTGGAAAAATTTACCTATGTGATATGCTTGATAGGTTTTCTGTATACTGATTTAATTAGTGCTACAATGGACAAAACATTCTTGACATTATACATTTATTTTCTTATTTCCTATTTTGCCTCAGCAGAATTCTAACCAGAGGGCTTAAAGACTCCTCTTTCAAAACTAGACCCTTAATTTACAAAATCACATGGAAAAATGGATAAATTTAATTACATCAAAATAATTAACTTAACAAAAGACATAATAAACAAATTTAACTGGTAGTTAGCCAACAAGTGAGGATAGTTTTATTCTTTGCTATTATGAAACACTAAACTGAATTTTCAGTTTCCAGTAAGCATTTATTTGAAGATTACTGTGTGCCACACCCTAAGTGTTGTGCCTAGGGAAGGAATCTACACAAGGCATATTTATTGTCTTGATGCTTATTTATTTATAGTAAAAGTTTCTTGAAGTATGACATCAAATAATTGAATACTTCTTCAAATGGTTGAGTCTTACTACCCTTCTCTCAGTTCACAATTGGACTCCCAGAACTTCAATCCCACTGTCAAACCTCAAGTGACTGCATTCTAAAACATGTTGGATGTGAACCATAAACCAATGTGGTCAGTGCAATTACTTCTAAATTCATAGACCACAGTAGAAAATAATTTTGTCTTTCATGCCTCTAAATCTTGGACTATTTTGACATTGCAACAGAAAAACCAATGCAGGCTCAAAAGGCAGTAAAAACATAATGATCTCCTCTATGAATGGAAGAATGAACAAAGACATTTCCTCATGTCATTTCTATATCAACTTCATCTTGAATGAAAGTGAAATTTTGAAGAAAGCTGTGGTATTCACTGGATATTTCTAAAATGCAATATCATGTCATTTTAGCCAGGATTCATGTGCCTTAGCAAAAATGGAGAAGAAACGAAGTGTCAAAACTGATTTTTTAAAAAAGTCTTCTACAAATCTTTCCATCTTTTAAAAAAATTGAGAAATTGTCCTGCTCAACAAATAACTGAAGAAAGCAGAGAAAACTGTTGCCAGAGATAGTCATGAATATGTGAGGAAAGCATAAGATGCTGATTTATAGAGCATTGCATTGCAAGGTGTTTCTAGAATGTCAATGCCAAAAAACTCAAAAGAAAGCAGAAATAGAAAATAGTTATTTCACTGTAAGTGGATATCATTAGACATAATGCCCATGTATCATAGAGAGAAAAGAAAAAACATTTCCCCAGATACAGTCTTGAAGGAAATCCTAATCTTTCCATAGAGGAAGATAGACTGTGGATAAATCTTTAAAATATACTTATGTATGCATATGTTAAATATTTTACAGATATCATTAAACTATCTATAATGTTTACTATTAAGTAGGATTCTATTCCTCACTACAAACATGTTTTTTCCCTATGATTTGTCAAGTTTAAGAATGCCTCTATGCTGTGGGTTAATGCTTTTGTAAACTGGTTTAATAAAACGCTGATTGGCCAGTAGCCAGGCAGGAAGTATAGGCAGGATAAACAGACAAGGAGAATTCTGGGAAGAAGAAGGCTGAATGAGGAGACACCAGCCTACTGTCCAGAGAGCAGCATGTAATATCACCCAAATAAAGCCACAGAACACGTGGCAACATATAGATTAAGAAAAATGGACTGAGTTTAAATGTAAGAGCTAATCAATACTTAGCCTGAGCTAATGGCCATGCAATTATAATTAATATAAGCCTCTGTGTGTTTACTTGGGTCTGAGTGGCTGCAGAGCAGGTGGGACACAGGAATACTTTTCAGATGGAAATTGTGCCCAATGTGGGACCTGAAACTTGAGAAAGCTTAAAAAAAGATTCTAAAACATAGCTAAAAACAACTTCCTAGTTGTGTCTCTCAGGCAAGCCATGAGCTACAGTATGGCAGATTCACAGCAGCCTGTGGGCTTGAGTGCAGCATGGCAGATTCCCTCTGCAGTACACAGAGGCATCTCCAAGCTGCACAGTATGCTGTATGGTGGATATAGCTTTTGCTAGTACAGACAAAAAAGAAAGGTGGGGGGAGGGAAAGATAGAAAAGGTTTCTGGGCTACATGCTGCTTTAATGGAGGCATAGACCCACTTCTTCCAAGAGCCCTGTGGTACACATGACTCTCAGAGCTGGCGGCAAACATACCAACACCATATTGAAAAACTGAGGTGGGAGGAGTCAGAAGCCAAGGCTGCTGCTTCTCTGTCCTAACCACTCTTCAGTTTAAAGCAATAGATTCATGCCCAGTTGCCAGCCAGCAGGTAGGACTACTGCAGGAAGCCCCCCCCTCACGAAGACCTCCCAGTGGACCCTGCAATCTACATGCCCTGCCCACATACCCATCTGCCTGAGACGCCAGCCACTTCCTGAGGCTTGGAAACCAAACTGCCAGCTCTCATTGGACAAAGAGCTGTCACTGGGCCAAGAGTAACCTCAGGAGACAGGGAATCTGCCAGCCTTCATTAGACCAAGAGTGGCTTTCTGAGAAGTAGAATCTGCAACCTCTCATTGGACCAAGAGAGGCTTCCTGAAACACAGAATCTGTCAGCTCTGACTGGACCAAGAGCCCTGATAAGACCAAGAGCGGATCCCCAAGTCACAGAACCAACTAGCTTGGGTTGACCCAAGAGCAGCTCCCTGAGACACAGAAGCTGCCTGCTCCAATTAGACCAAGAGCTAAGATACACAACAAGCACAGAGTGGACCAACAGCAACTCGCTCAGAGAGAGGCACCTCTTATACCTATTGGAGGAGAAGATGGGCAGATATCAAGGCAGAAGTATATACAACAACATAAAGAGCAATACAGCATCACCAGAATCTAGCCCTACTCCAACAGCAAGACCTAAACATCACAAAGTAGTAGTAGTAGTAGTAGTAGTAGTAGTAGAAGAAGAAGAAGAAGAAGAAGAAGAAGAAGAAGAAGAAGAAGAAGAAGAAGAAGATGACCGTAAGAATAGCATCATGAGGATGCTAAAGGCCTTTCAAGAAAAAATGAAAAATGAAATGGAAGAAAAGACAAACAAAAAAGTGGAAGAAATCATAAAGAAATTGAGAAAAAACAAACAAAAAACTGGAAGGAATCTATAAAGAAATAGAGGAAAAGACAAATAAAAATTGGAAGAAATCAATAAATCCCTTAAAGAAAATCATGAAAAAGCAATTAAACAGGTGAGGGAAACAGTTCAAGACCTGAAAAGGGAAATAGAAACTATGAAGAAGACACAAATAGAAGGAATGCTGGAAATAGAAAATCTCAGTAAATGAACAGGAAACACAGATGCAAGCATAATCAACAGAATACAAGATATGGAAGAGAGAATCTCTGGTATAGAGGATACAATAGAGGAAATAGATTCATCAGTCAAATAAAAAACCAAAGCCAAAAATGTCATAACACAAAATGTCCAAGAAATCTGGGACACCATGGAAAGACCAAACCTAAGAATAATAGGGATAGAAGAAGGAGAATACCAACTCAAAGTCACAGAAAATATATTCAACAAGATTATAGAAGAAAACTTTCCTAACTTAAAGAAGGAAATGCCTATGAAGATACAAAAAGCCTATAGAACACCAAACAGACTAGACCCCCCAAAAAGGTTCCTCACCACATAATAATTAAACAACTAAACCCACAAAATAAGAAAGAATATTAAGAGCAGCAAGAAATAGGCCAAGTGACTTATAAAGGCAAACCCATCAGAATAACACTCAATTTCTCAATAGAGACTTGGAAAGCCAGAAGGACCTGGACAGATGTAATGCAGACACTAAGAGACCATAGATGCCAGCTAGGACCATATACCCAGCAAAACTTTCAATCATC
Organism: Peromyscus maniculatus bairdii; assembly: GCF_049852395.1. NCBI lineage: Eukaryota > Metazoa > Chordata > Mammalia > Rodentia > Cricetidae > Peromyscus > Peromyscus maniculatus. The sequence goes on from NC_134871.1 coordinate 17,333,877, forward strand.
GTAGATGGAGTGAACAAGACATTCTAAGACAAAGCCAGATTTAAATAATACTTATCCACAAATCCAGCCCTACAGAAAGCACTAGAAGGAAAATTCCAACCTAAGGAAGTCAGATACACTCACAAAAACACAGGCAATAGACCAAGCCACAGCACTAAATGCCAAAGAAGAGAAGTACACACACACTACCACCAAAAGATAACAGGAATTAAAAATCACTTGTCATTGATATCCCTTAATATCAATGGACTTAATTCACATATAAAAAGACACAGGCTTACAGAATGGATACAAAAGCAGGATCCAACTTTCTGCTGCATAAAAGAAACGTACCTCAATTTCAAAAATAGACACTACCTCAGAATAAAAGGCTGGGAAAAAAAACTTTCCAATCAAATGGTCTTATGAAGCAAGCTGGTGTAGCTTTCCTAATATACAGCAAAATAGACTTCAAACTAAAATCAGTCAAAAGAGATCAAGAAGGACATTACATACTCATCATAGGAAAGATCCACCAAGATGAAGTTTCAATTCTGAACATTCATGCCCCAAACACAATGGCACCCTCATATGTAAAAGAAACATTACTAAAGCTTAAATCACATATAAAACCCCACACATTAATAGTGGGAGACTTCAACACCCCACTCTCACCACTGGACAGATCTGCCAAATAGAAACTTAAGAGAGAAATAAGGGAATTAACTGATGTTATGACTCAAATGGACTTGATCTATATCTACAGAACACTCCATCCTAACAAAAAGGAATATACCTTCTTCTCAGCACCCCATGGAACCTTCTCTAAAACTGACCACATACTTGGCCACAAAACAAGTCTCAACAGATTAAAAAAAAAAATGGAATAACCTCCTGTGTTCTATTAGATGACCATGGTTTAAAGTTAGATTTCAACAACAACAAAAATTACAGAAAGCCTACAATCTCATGGAAACTGAATAATGCTCAACTGAATCACCATTGGGTCAAGGAAGAAATAAAGAAATAAATTAAAGACTTCCTAGAGATCAATGAAAATGAACATTCCACATACCCAAACTTATGGGACGCCATGAAAGCAGTGCTAAGAGGAAAATTTATAGCACTAAATGCCCACATAAAGAAGTTGGAGAAATCTCACACTAGTGACTTAACAGTACACCTGAAAGCTCTAGAACAAGAAGAAGCAAAGTCACCCAGGAGGAATAGATGCCAGGAAATAATCAAATTGAGAGCTGAAATTAATAAAATAGAAACAAAGAGAACAATACAAAGGATCAATGAAACAAAGAGTTGATTCTTTGAGAAAATCAACAAGATAGACAAGCCCTTATCCAAACTAACCAAAAGGCAGAGAGAGAGTGTAGTGGGCAGCCATTCCAGCTTTGATCTGGAAGTTCCAACCCATATTGAGGCTATGGTAACTGTCATGCTTACAAGGCGGGGCCTAGAGAGGACCCTGAAGATCCGAGATCGGGATGCGCCAGCTCTCTTGGTTCCTGGACACTGGACGCTGGAGGTAGACCGAGCAGAGTTCTCCAAAGAACACAGCTGGACTGCACTACACTTTTCCCAGACCCTGTAACCAATCCCTTCACTTGTAAATTACCCCACAAAATAAACCTCCTTTTTAACTACTTGGAGTGGCCTTAATAATTTCACCAATAAGAGAGCATCCAAATTAGTAAAATCAGAAATGAAAAGGGAGAAATAGCAACTAACAATGAGGAAATCCAGCGAATCATGAGGTCATACTTCAAAAACCTGTACTCCACAACACTGGAAAATTTAAAAGAAATGGACAATTTTCTGGATAGGTACCACATACCTAAGTTAACTCAAGATCAGATAAACTATTTAAATAGACTGATAACCCTTAAGCAAACACAAACAGTCATTAAAAGTCTCTCAACAACAACAAAAAGCCCAGGACAGGTGGTTTCAGTGCAGAATTCTACCAGATCATCAAAGAAGAGATAATACCAATACTCTTTAAATTGTTCCACCCAATAGAAACAGAAGGAACGTTACCAAACTCCTTCTATGAGGCTACAAGTACCCTGCCAAACAAAGGTGCAACAAAGAAAGAGAACTACAGATGGTTCTCCCTCATTTGATGCAAAAATACTTAATAAAATATTGGCAAATAGACTCCAATAACACCTCAAAACAATTATTCACCATGATCAAGTAGGCTTCATCCCAGAGATGCAAGGGTGGTTCAACATATGAAAATCTGTCAATGTAATACATCATATAAACAAACTGAAAGAAAAAAAAACCCACATGATCATCCCACTAGATGCTGAAAAGGCCTTTGACAATACCCAACATCCCTTCATGACAAAGGTCTTGGAAAGATCAGGAATACAGAGAACATATCTAAACCTAATAAAGGCAATTACAGCAAGCCAACAGCTGACATCAAAGTAAATGAAGAGAAACTCAAAGCGAATCCACTAAAATCAGGAACAAGACAAGGCTGCCTCCACTTTCCCCATACTTATTCAATATAGTACTTGAAGTACTTTCCCCATACTTATTCAATATAGTACTAGCCAGAGCAATAAGACAAAATAAAGAGATCAATGGGATACAAATTGTAAAGGAAGAAGTCAAGCTTTTACTATTTGCAGATGACTTGATAGTATATATAAGTGACCCCAAAAATTTGACAAAGAAACTCATACAGTTTATAAACACCTTCAGTAATGTAGCAGGATACAAAATTAACTAAAAAAAAAATCAGTAGCCCTCCTATACACAAATGACAAACAGGCTGAGAAAGAAATCAGAGACACATCACCATTTACAATAGCCACAAATGATATTAAATACTTTGGGGGTAATTCTAACTAAATAAGCGAAGGACCTGTATGATAAGAATTTTAAGTCCGTGAAGAAAGAAATTGAAGAAGATGTCAGAAAAATGGAAAGATCTCCCATGCTCATGGATAGGCAGGATTAACATAGTAAAAATGGCAACTTACCAAAAGCAATCTACAGATTCAATGCAATCCTCATCAAAATCCCAACACAATTCTTCACAGACCTGGAAAGAATAATACTCATCTTCATATGGAAAAACAAAAAAACCAGGATAGCCAAAAGAATCCTGTACAATAAAACAACCTCTGGAAGCATCAAGATCCCTGACTTCAAGCTCTACTATAGAGCTACAATAATAAAAAAACAGCTTGGTATGGGCATAAAAACCTTCATGTGGACCAATAGAATCGAATTGAAGACCCTGGCATTAATCCACACACCTATGAACATATAATTTTTGACAAAGAAGCCAAAAGTGTACAATGGAAAAAAAAAGCATCTTCAACAGATGGTGCTGGCATAACTAGATATCAATGTGTAGAAGGCTGCAAATAGATCAATATCTATCACCGTGCACAAAACTTAAGTCCAAGTGGATCAAAGACCTCAACATAAATTCAGTTAGTCTGAACCTGATAGGAGAGAAAGTAGAAAGTAGTCTTGAACACATTGGCACCGGAGATCACTTCCTAAATATAACACCAGTAGCACAGACACTGAGAGAAACAATTAATAAATGGGACCTCTTAAAACTGAGAAGCTTTTGTAGGGCAAAGGACAGGGTCAACAACACAAAAGGACAGCCCAAAGAATGGGAAAAGATTTTTACCAACCTCATATCTAACAAAGGGCTGATATCCAAAATATATAAAGAACTCAAGAAATTAGACATCAAAATACCTAACAGTACAATTAAAAATGGGCTATAGAGCTAAACAGAGAATTTTCAACAGAAGCTCAAATGGCTGAAAGACATTTAAGGAATTGCTCAACATCCTTATAATCATCAGGGAAATGCAAATCAAAATGACTCTGAGATACCATCTTACACCCGTCAGAATGGCTAAGATCAAAAACACTGAAGACACGTTATGCTGGAGAGGATGTGGAGCTAGGGGAACTCTCCTTCACTGTTATTGGGAATGCAAGCTTGTACAACCACTTTGGAAATCAATATGGCACTTCCTTAGGAAACTGGGAAGCAACCTCCCTCAAGACCCAGCTATACAACTCTTAGGCATATACCCAAGAAAATGCTCAATCATACCACAAGGACACATGTTAAACTATGTTCATAGCATCATTATTTTTAATAGACAGAACCTGGAAACAACGTAGATGCCCTTCAACTGAAGAATGGATAAATAAAATGTGGTACATATACACAATGGAATACTACTCAGCAGAGAAAAACAATGACATCATGGGGTTTGCAGGCAAATGGATGGAACTAGAAAAAAAATCATCCTGAGTGAGATAATTCAGACTCAGAAAGACAAAAATAGTATGTACTCACTCATAGGTGGATACTAGGTGTAAAGCAAAGGATAACCGGACTGTAATTCACAACCCCAGGAAGGCTACCTAGTAAAGGTCACCCTAAGAAAGACACAGGGATTGTCCACTGACAGAGAAATGGATGAGATCTACATGAGCAAACCGGGTGTGGGGTGGGGATAATAGAGGGCAAGGGTCAGGGGAAAGCAAACTGAGGGGAGCAGGAGGTCCCAGCTGGGTCAGGAACAGAGTGGGAGAACAAGGAAAGAGAAACTATGATGAATGAAGACTCCATGGGAATAGGAAAAAGCAAAGTACTAGAGAGGTCCCCAGAAATCCACAAAGATACCTCCACTATAGACTACTGGCAATGGTCGAGGGAATGACTGAGCTGACCTACTCTGGTGATCTGATGGCTGAACACCCTAACTGTCATGATAGAACTCCCATCCAATGACTGATGGAAGCAGATGCAGAGATCCATGGCCAGGCCCCAGGTAGAGTTCCAAGAGTCCAATCAATGAGAGAGAGGAGGGATTATATGAGCAAGAGGCATTGAGACCATGATTGGAAAAAGCACAAGGACAAATAGCCAAACGAGGGGAAACATATGAACTGTGAAACAATAGCTGAGGAGCCCCCATGGAACTGGACCAGGCACTCTAGATAAGTGAGACAGTTGATTAGATTGAACTGTTGAGGAGGCCCCCAGGCAGTGGGACTGGGACCTGTCCTTGGTGCATGAGTTAGCTTTTTGGAACTTAGGGCCTAGGCTGAGACACTTTTCTCAGCCTTGGTGCAGGGAGGAGGCAACTGGAACTGCCTCAACTGAATGTATTAGACCAGGCTGACTCCCCAGGGGAGACCTTGCCTTGGAGGATGTGGGAATGGTGGGTGGATTGGGAGGGGAAAGGCTGAGGCATGGGAGGAGGGAGGACAGGGGAATCCATGACTGATATGTAAAATGACTAGAAAATCTCTTATATAAAATTTTTTTAAAAAAAACAATATATTCACAATACAGATTCAAATGAAATAAAACCTAAACAGTTTACAATGTGTGTCAAAATGTACATAGGATTGGAAGAACAAAGAAAAGGAGGATAGACAGTTAAATAAAGACATAGATAGTTTTAAAAAATAAAGTCTTTAAAGAGATAGTAAAAGTATTATTAAAATAAGCTGTATAAAAATAGAAACCACACACAGAGTCTGGATTATATTGTCTTTGGGATTTTCAAAGGCAGAAAGACATTTGATTGTAAAGGCTGTCAACTTAAACCAATATGTATATTTTAAAGATATCTTGATTTCAAAATCTATGTCTAATGACTTTGGAAAAGAGGTTCTGCTTTTGTTTCCACAGAAGATGAGAACATATGAATTGCTTTCAAGCTAATATGGTTTGGTCAAGGAAGACCCCCTGAGAGTTCTCCAGATGTTCCAAAATCTAGAAAGGATTCAAGGTAATTGGCCTAGACAATGCAGCCTCACAGACTATTACAGTTAGGACTTGACCATAATTCTTAATTTTCTCAGTATCCCCATAAGACTACCAGTGCCCTCTATCAGCAGGAAGTAGCCTAGAAAACTACACCCATTTTCCCTAAAAATAGATTATGGATCTTTGTTTTTGTTTTATTTGTTGGTTACAAATTGTTATTGGTCATAGTCAATATCTTTATAAAGAAAAAAGGGGATATGAGATAGATATGATAGGATGACAGGGTAGATTATTGAATCTACTTTTAAAGAACAACTTGTTTAAAAATGTTTTACTTTTCTATGGATTTTAGTTTATTGATACAAATTTAGAGTTGATTTTGTTTAATATATATATATATATATATATATATATATATATAACTCTCATTTAAGGTATGCTTATGTATCTCATTTAAATTGTAATAAATAATTAAGAAATGCAGATTAATAGTCATCCATAATAATTAAACTTATAGTTATGTTAGTTAAGTTTTCTAGGTATACATAGATACAATTTAATTAGGTAGATAATCTTCAAACGCTTCAAATATCTACAGAATATAGCATTTAAAATGTTTTAAGAACTTAGACTTTCCTGGACAATGAGACATGTCTGCTCCTGGCAGCACCAATTTACTTCAGAGAGAAAGATGGGTATCAAAGACACTCCATATGAAGTTTATCTTCTTCTTGACAAAAATAGTGATTTGGGCAAGAAATTGCTCTTGCCTGGACTGCTTGACAAAATGTTGTATTGACTGGACAGGCAGGACCTATAGGAAGGTGACCACTGAACTTTGAAAGGTGAGATGGTCCTTTAGGTTCTTACTTCACAGAAGAAACTGCCAGACATCCTACAGGACACAAGAAGAAGTGACTGAGAGATCTAGGCTTGTGGGCCGAAGATTGATGCCCCAATGTTGCAGAGGAACTTGGGATGACTGTCCAGGCAGACAGCTGTCTCTGTCATTCTAGATTTTTGGAAGTTGCTTACAATGCTCTTCCTGTTTACTAAGATAATATTGTATCCTTCTGAGGACTTTGATGTAGCTGAAGACTAGATATTTATAGTTATAATTTTCCTTGGTTATGATAAAAGATAAGTTAGATATAATTCATTAGGCTTGCAAATATAAGATAAATAGAATATTTTCTTTAATTTTTTCAAACACAAATAGACTAGATATTGTAACTGTAATTCTTGCTTCATAACTGTTTGTTATATGTAATTTTAGTGTGTTAAAGTTAAAACATTCCTTTTTAATTAAATAGAAAAGAGGAAATGCTGTGGGATAATGCTTTTGTACACTGGTTTAATAAAATGCTGATTGGCTGATAGTCAGGCAGGAAGTATAAGCAGACAAGGAGAATTCTGGGAAGAGGAAGGCTGAGTGAAGAGATGCCAACCTACTGTCCAGAGAGCAGCATGTAATAGCACATAGGTAAAGCCACAGAACATGTGGCGACATATAGATTAACAGAAATGAGCTGAGCTTAAATGTAAGAGCTAATCAGTAGTTACCTTAGCTAATGGCCAAACAATTATAATTAATAAAGCCTCTGTGTGTCTACTTGGTTCTGAGCTCCTGCAGACCAGGCAGAACACAGGAAAACTTCAGCTACACCTCTAGGTAGAACTGAGTGGGAAATTTTTTCCTGGTGAATAGCATTCAAAGCATCAGAGAAGTGTGCAGGCTTTCTGGAAAATAAAATATATCATTGGTTTTGCTTATATGTAAATCCTATGAAAAAAAGACCAATTTGCTAGCACAATAGGCTGACTTGTTCATAGAGGCATCCATGCTTGGATTTGAAGCCCACTGTACAGAGAGAAGCCCATGACTACTCCTGTTAGCCTTGCTAACAACTCAGGTCATCGGCCCATTTGGGGATTTAGCAGTATTGCCTAACTAAATTGACACCATCATGAAACTGCCTTATAAATATCTATGCTTATGTTGATAGACAACAGCTTCTCTAAGCCTTAGAGAGCTTCTCTTTACTTTTAATAGTACTAAATGCAGATAATCAGAAATGTCCATTAATTCACAACAATAATGGTTACCCACACTGTGTCCACAAAGGCCTTACATGTCATGGAGTAGGGTGTCTCACAGGGCATGAACTAATGCCTACTTATAGATTCTAGGAGAGTAGCAATCATGGTCTCCAGTTGTATACCAACTGCTGATGATACAAGGCTACAACAGAAAGTTTAAAAAGTGGTCTCACAAGTGGTGGAACCCAGAGATGACAACACAAAATTAATAGGCATGAAAATGAGAGTGAGAGAAAAAGCAAGAGAGAATAAGAATGAGAGAGAGAGAGAGAGAGAGAGAGAGAGAGAGAGAGAGAGAGAGAGAAAGAGAGAGAGAGAGAGAAAGAGAAAGTGAAAGAACAAGAATGAGAGCAAGAGTCAGAACGATTGTAGGGAGGAACTACAGTTGACAGTGTTTATAGATAAATGAGAAAGGGTGGGAAATAAGAGTGGTCAGGGGGATGGAGAGATGGGTCAGTAGTTAAGAGCACTGGTTACTCCTCAGAGGACCTGGACTCAATCCCAGCAGCCACATGGCAGCTCCCAGCTCTCTGTAACTGCAGGGCAGTGGTGGCACACGCCTTTAATCAAAGCAGAGGCAAGAAGCTCTCTGTGAGCTCGAAGCCAGCCTAATCTATAAAGTGAGTTACAGGACAGTGAAGAGTTCACAAAGGAACCCTGTCTCGAAAAAAACAAAACAACAACAAATGAGTGGTCAGTACATATTGTCTACATGTGTGGAACTATGCAGTACCAAAATTTAATGATGGGATGATGATGCATGATGTGAAGGGCACAACGAATATGTAAAAAGAAAGTTAAAAAACTCTCTAAGTTTTATAACATCTAAAAATCTACAATACCTGGTTATTATCAATAAATTTTAAAATATTATATTTATATAATTGGGTACCTATGAGAAGCAATGAACAATAGAATTAATCACCAGATATGTTGTTAAATTTTCTTCTAAAAGTAAAAGCAGCAAGTATAAATATGACCACATTAATTTTACTTAATATTTATTTTCATGCTCTGCCTATATAATCTTCACAAAATGTCACTTTTTAAGGATTTTATTACATAAAACAAAGTGTTTCTTTTGATTCTTTATTCTAAGCTTAAATAAGTTGTTCATTAGTGTTATGTTTTCTCAGAATTTGTATGTCTTATGTATATAAACATATTTTATATATGTTATCATTGAAACATATCAGTGTGAGAACTTGTCCATATTTTACTCAGATATTGCCCACTAGATTACTATTTTAAAAGATTAAAAAGTTTTAATTGTTTTAAATACATTTGGAACATATGCTATGTACCACACCCTGAGGACACAGTGGTGAATTGATGATGATAACATTTTGCTTCTTATGTGAAACAGTCCATCTCTGAAACAGTCAGTACCACACACATGAATACAGGCACACATGTGTACAAAGGAGTCAGTGACACACACATGAATAAAGGGGGGCATGTGCATGATGGAGTCAGTAACACACATATGGCCATAGTCATCCAAGTGCACACACCACACACACAAAAATGCATGCAAAATATGAAAAAACGAAATGATTGTCATGAAGAAAATAAATGCTTAATTATATATTTTTAGCAGATTATGTATCTGTTCTGGGATCTGGAGGAGAACTAGCTCCCATCCAATGATGAGAGAGGAGGGTACTTGGGACCACTTCAGCCATAAACAATAGTCAGAATGGAGGTTATGTGGAGAGTGTAATGTGTTGGAAAAAGGGGTAAGAAGCCAATGTAATTTGATAATACCAATCTAGGACATGATGGTTTGAAATGAGGCCTGGGAAAGTGACAGAAGTTATACAGCAAGAAGTAAAACTTTTTTTTTGTTTTTTTCGGGACAGGGTTTCTCTGTGTAGCTTTGCGCCTTTCCTGGAGCTCACTTGGTAGCCCAGGCTGGCCTCGAACTCACAAAGATCCGCCTGCCTCTGCCTCCCAAGTGCTGGAATTAAAGGCGTGCACCACCACGCCCGGCTCAAAAACTTTTATTTTATGTACAATAAAAAGTTACTGAAGCATTAAGTACAGGGCTAATATAAATTCCACAGTTTATATGTATACAAACAAAAATTTATTGCTTAAATAACACATTAAATAATTACAGGAATAGATAAAGATTTAGATGTTTCCAAGTGGGCATGACAGTTGCTTGAATGATCATAATTACAGTGTTGATGAAAATAAAAAATAATATTTTTTTCAAGAAACATTTTCAGTGTTACTGTCAATATTAATTGCTTAGTGAACTATGGTAGAGAAAGGATTAAAGAGATTTCCCTAGGTTTCTGGCTATGGTTTATTTTATGATTATCAGTTGCCATGACCTAAACAGCCTTGGATTGACCTGACTAGGACAAAAAGACACCGAGAGAGAGAGAGAGAGAGAGAGAGAGAGAGAGAGAGAGAGAGAGAGAGAGAGAGAGAGAGAGAGAGAGAGAGAAGCTTGGATCAGAGGTGCCATGTGATCTGATAGAGACATACTAGCATCCCAGAAAGTTTTACACATATCATGGTGTGAGGAGATGGGTTTACTGTACACAGCTAAAAGAGGAGGTGGATTTATTATTTATACTTGAATGAAGGAATGGTTTGTCTAATCTCAATGGAAGGTCTCTCTAGAGGAGAAGTTTCTAGTTACAGTTATAAGGGAGGAGGAAACTGCAGTTCATATTTTCTGCATATGCTGATTTTCACTAACAGCCAGTCATTCGTAATATCTGTACTTGGACCAGGGGAAGGTTTTGCTATTTCTTTGAGCCTGACTTGTGAAAGGCTGTCCTATTCTTATGGGACAGAAGTACAGAGTTCATTTACATCACAATGGTTATGTCAATAATAAATATTCACTAAGTACTTCATCCATACCCCACAGTCAGTGTTTAATTGTACTGGGAAAAAAACAATCAGTATTGTTTAATAAATGCATGAGAATTGGTAAAGTTACTAGTGATTATTCTTGTTATCTAAAATAATGCTTTTTTCAACTCTCAAATTTTGTGTGTAGCTATCTTGCAAATATTGTACCCTCAGTACAAAAAAAAAGTTATTTGAGCATTTCTGGATTTTGATATTTTATAATTATCTCTAAATTAGTAAAATAACCTGAACTGTATATTTAATATTTACCTTCATCGTGAATCTCCAGAAACATCCCCCACTGTTCAATATAGTATCAGTAAAAGCTTGCTGTAATATTACAAGACTCTCAACAAGCAAGGGAAGAAGAAAGAGAGGAAATAAAAGGGATGGAGGGAAAGAGAAATAGTCAATTTGGAGTTTTCATGGTCATTCATAGTAAGTGCAGTGTCCTAAAGTACTTGTTTATGGCAATTCCTAGGGTGAGACTACTATTCTAGAATCTCTTCTTGGTTAGAAGGGAGGTTGCCTGTCAGGTATAATACTTTCTAATAGTTTAAAATGGGGTGATAAGAAGTCATCCGTTCTTTATTGCCCATTTTGATTCCCATCCATTTTCCTGACTAATGTGCTTTCCAGGCAAACTGTGAGTTCCAGGCAATACTAATGAATTTGAGCAGCATTTCACCTCTCTGCACTCTTGAATATGACTGTGAATAGAACACGAGTCATTAGATGATGAATATGCTCAGTGAATTGCAAAATACACAGAGAAACAATATGTATTGTGTCTCTAATGAATTTTGGCTAATGTGTGTTAGGCATTAGGTAATGTGTTTTAACTGTCGACTGTTGTAAATGTGCTGGCTCATCAGAGTCTGCAATAGAAATTGCTTATTAGGATCATATTTTTCATTAACTATGTTCTTTACAGAGGAATTAGTAAATCAATTGGTAGGATATATATTTTAGAAAATTACTAAATGAACTTTTAGCATATTAAGTGTTAGTCATATAATTCCAATAAAATAATATTAAAGTAAGAAAAATGTCTACCATAATAAAATGACATTTTACAGATGTTCTATGAGCCAAGAAAAGTTTCTTGCTTTTTAGTTAATTTACTAATTCTTGAATTACCTGTCTTGGAATGAGTTATTTGCTGTTGCATTTACTACCACACAGTTTATAGCTTAATCTTTCTTGATATTTTTTTCTCATTCACTGTTTCAGCTTGTCTTTGTTTTCACGCCTCTATCTATTCTATTGGAAGAATCTTCTCATGCACCCCTCATTAACTGTTAAATTGAATTTTACTTAAGATTACGCTCCATTATTTTCTCAGGAAAATAATCAAAGTTTTCCATATATATGCACAGTATAACAAGAAAACACATTCCTGTAGTGATCATCACTGTTGAAAGTTTGCATTTGTACCATATGAACATGTAATTTTTATTCATCTTCTTTCATCATTGACTTTATGTCTCCTAAAAGAAAAATCTGTATCTTGACTCCCTGTAGTAAATAAGTCACAAAAGTACTTAATAATGGAACGAAGTAGGGAAAGAAAGTAAAAAAAGAAGAAATTTTCTCCTTATATTTGAAGTTATAACTTTGAGCTGGGTACTGTGCAATTGCCATGTCATTGTTCCCTCTCAATCTCTTTACAGAAGAGTCTTCCAAGATCCCTCTCTGAATTAAAATAAATTGGTCCAAACTAGCCCCTGTCAATTTCAGAATGATGTCTGACAAATTACTTCTAAATGATTGTAATGCCAAACTGCATCAAGTCAACATCTTCTGTATGTCATGCCTTGACTTTCTGACTATAAAAAAAAATTTACCACATTGCAAGAAAAGTCACTGTGAACCATCTTTAGTTTGGAACTTTGCCCAGTTTTAGAAAACAAGGTGTTGTTGCTCAAAAAGAAAGGCTTAGTTAAGTGAAGCTGGCCTTAGTAAAAAGGTAAGAAACCCAGTTTGTCTAGGAGTTACAGTGGAAACAAAACTGGAACAGGCTGATTGCTTTGGTAATACTTTTGTCACCGGCTGACTGTGTCTCAGTTTTTAAGCAATGCAAAGATATTGTGAATTCTTCTGTTGAAAACAATGACCTTTTGTTCCATATGATGACTGATTTAACTGATATAAAAAGCACTAAAAGGATGTGTATTCCTAGAATTTAATATGACTATTGGCATTCAAAGATTTCATGCCGGCCAACAGCATTATTGTTACCAGAAACTTGTTATAAATGCAGAAACTCTGAGATTCACCGCAAATCTAGTGCGTGCATGCCTGCGTGCGTGCGTGTGTGTGTGTGTGTGTGTGTGTGTGTGTGTGTGTGTGTGTGTGTGTGATTAAAATCTATACAACAGCCAGGCATTGGTGGTATATTTAATCCTAGCACCTGCAAGGTACAGGAGGTGGATCTTTAAGTTTGAAGCCATCCAGGTCTACATAGTCAGTTGCCAGACAGCCAGAGCTACATGGAGAAACCGTATCTTGAAAACAAAAAATTACATATATAAAATCTCTCTCTCTATATATATATATATAGAGATATATATATAGAGATATATATATACATATATACATATATATAAATAAAATCAATATATACATGTATTTGTTTTTGTTTTATATATATATATACACACACATACATATATGGGGTAGTTACATACTTAGAAATATATGATAAAGTAAAATTAAACCAACACATAGTAAAACTATATGCCCCTAATGACTATATTTGCATGTCATTAAACCAGTATAATTATTTAGCCATTAAATGTACCTCCTTTTTAATCCATATTAATACCCTCAATGTGTAATCTGAAATAATTTTTTTAAAAAAGTTTAAGTGTACCAGTCTTTAAAATTGGTGAGAATTATTATTGTTGATCAGTTCTTGTGAAATGACATATAATAACAATTGAACATACATCCTGACATTAGAAGAGTACATTTAGGGCAGAAAAAACAATGGCTGCTTGTCTGATACAGTTCTGGATTATGCCTATTGTGTTAAGTTGATTGATAACTGGGCGCCATTTACTTTGTGCATTGTGCTTGTTTGGATGACAAATTATAATGTTACTCTGTCTATAAAAAACTAAATAAAATAAGTGATTGATGGCTTAAGCCTTTATAGCTATAGTTTCATAACAAACATGTTTCAGAATAAATTTCAGATTGTATGTTTTTCTGTATTGTCTAGATCATGAAATATTATATGTAAAATTGGTATAAATTTACTAGCTTCTGACTAAGAGACCTGGACTAGACCATGAAGCATCTAGCTCAGAATTATGTACACTACTGTTCACTATATACCTGTGAGTGTTTTTCTGAAATTATTCCAAGAATACTTGGGAAATAAAGATAAAAGATCCAGACACAAATAGCAACCAACAAGCATAAACTCAATGATCCTTCAGAAAGCTTTCTGCATTAAAATATAAGGGAATTCCCCAGAAGCAGACCTGTGTCGGAGGTTAGAAGACTAGAAGCTTAGTAGATAACAGTCTGAGGGTTGGGTAGACCAGGAGGCTGTATTACAAAGCACTTTTAGAAGATCCCATGGGTAACTTTTCGGCTGATATTTTTAATATTAAACAGTCTATACAAGCAAGCAAGGCATATCCAAGCAACCAGTATTTGGAAGCAGGATCCTCTTAGAAAAGATATGACTTAACGATGGCTGAGAAATAAGACTTGTCTACCAGCATATACAGTTGCAATAAAAAACAAACAAACAAACAAAAACCTTAGTTTTTTTTAAAGGATGCTTTTAGGGACTATATTTTAATAATAATCTATTATTTTATTATTCAAACAATTTATATTATGATGTTTGGAGTCTTTATAAAGTACATCAGTTTAGATATAGTTCATGATTGAGTTCCATATTATAAATGAATTACTTTAAGTTGTATATACAAAAATATTTTGAAATACATTTATTGTGTAGTACAAAGCATACAATGTTTTAATTAATGAAATAAAGGAAACTAGATTCCAGAGAAATGCTATGAATTGAACTCAGTTAGGTTATTTGAAATCTTTAGCTAAGCTCTCTGGGGCCTCTCGTTTCTGATTTGAATTACCAGGAGGTACTTTTGGGTTATTTCTTTCCTTTAAAAAAAAATGTAATGCTTAATACAGGAAGTTCAACAGAGAAAAATGAGTGTGGGAGCTTAGGTTGTTAACTCTCCAATTTGAATTATTTTTCTTTTTAATTTAGATTATAGTATTGGGAGTAATGCCATATTATAGTGATAAACAATGAAAGAAAAATAATGTGATTTTCATGAACACAGGGAAAAGAGAACTGTATCTCAATTGAGGGTCTTTTTCCATGTGGTTGGTTCTTGTTAGGAGAGCATTGGAACAGTAACCTCTTTGGGTAAGTAAATAACTGGCAAGTGCTTAGTTTTCGTTGCCAACATATGCGACTCCCACTGTCCTAGTCAGGAGACACATTAGAGTTGATTTGTCTTTGTGCCAGGTGACAGAATTCTCATAAAAATGTGAAATGGGGGGATTTAGGTACTTGCTTAGCTGCATTCTTAAAAAGGAAGAGACTTCTCTCCTCGAATTGGTACCAGGTAGAACCCATCCATCATAACTCAGTTCCCTTTTAAAACCTATACTCATCACATGTTTTAAGGAAACAAGGGTTGACTTGGTATTAAAAATATTGGTTTTATGCATTTCTGTGAGTTCCCTATTTCACTTCCTTTGCCCAGGGACATGGCTTTCAGACTGCATGTAATCATGGATTTTATTAGTGCAGAAACACCCTTTTTGTGTTACCCTTGAGAAGAGATACCATCTTTCCACTTTGCAAATGCTTTTTGAATTTTATTCCACTGCAGTTTTTAGAAACCTATGTATGGGAAATTAATTTGCTTAGTAATAATAATTGGTTAAAAAAATCTGTGTCACCAAGATTCAGAATCTTTAGTTTGTTGGTCATTTCCTAGCTATGAATTGTTACTGATCACCAATACATATTTTCATCAATAAATGAGACAATATGCCTTTAATTCTTATTAGCGACAGAAAGGTAGTAGAAAACTAGGCATGGCTGATCTCATAGCACCTATCCTATAATTTCTTCAGGTCATTTATAATCATTTCCTTGGTATTAAAGACTTTTAAGGTGGAAAATTGGCTTGATTTTAAACAGACTAACAAGTCCTAAAATGAACTGACATGGCTCAGATTGTTCCTTGAGTTCTGGCTTTACCTCCTGTGTGAAATGATGAATTTAATGGCAATTAGGCAGAAACAAAGGAAGGCATTTTCAAGCACAAGTATCAAGCTGCTAATATCCTCAGTGAAGCACAGCACGATGCCTTTCTTTTGCCTCGTTCTCTTCCATTTGGCTGGAGTCCCAATTTATCCCAGCTTTCATGTATGGTTAAAATCAGCAATAGTCTCATGCTTCCAAGGTTTCTCCCCACCTCCTTGTCTAACCAAACACCTGCTTTCTTAACGCTTTTCCTTTTGTTACCAAGAAGCTAGAAAGTAAAGTAGAAAGTCTTGCCCACAGTCATCCTTGAGGACAAATTTACCTCCGTTTTTTTTTTTTGACTTTCAAATATGAACCTTATTAATTTTACCTCTTTATTTCATTGATTTTGCCCTTTTATATTTTCATCAAGTTTCGAAATATTGTGGCACCTAACTAAATTAACTTGAATATATGTATGATGTAGAAATAATATTTTAAAATATTTATAGCTGAAGAGGTACAGCCACTGAAAGGTTTCAGAAATACAAATGTCAGACTTTCAATATTTCTAAGTTCATCATTTCTGACTTTTATTTCTCCCAAATAGGATTTGACTGAGTTATGCTTCTTTAAACCAACACTATGACACCTAGGGTTCATGTCGAGACTAGCCATTGAAAAGAGCCCAAAAGACCCAAATTCTCCTTAAGACAGTTTTTGTTGTCACTTACAATAATGTTTGGACTATCTTAAAAATTAAAATGTCTTATTCAAGTTTTGTCTGTTGTAGAAAATATAAACACGAGTATTAAAATTATCCAAAATGCATCTATGATTTATAAACAAATGATATCTGAAAATGAAAATGAAATATATAGAGCATTGTCAAAAACATTGACAAAGGAGAGAAAAGGAAAGAAAGATGTGAGAGATAGTGAGAGAGGGGGAGAATTAAGCTACTTTGATTCCTGAGGAAAAGTGACATGATTATATAATTTGTCAGGAACATGCGCTATGTGACACATGACATTTTATATAAGTAGAAAATTCCATGAGTTGTACAGAAATTGTCAAACCTTTACTACCTTGAGGATCAATGTTATCATACTAATATAAATATCAATGAATAAATGTAATTTAAATATGATTAAGTAGAAAACCCAGTTTTATTACAGAACTCCTGAATCTGTAGACACTCACACAAGGAATACACCAACATAAAACAAAGACCTTCTTTTGGAGAAAAAAAAATGCTTCTTTGAACAATGATTCACGAGACTAAGAAGGACCAAAATCATAGGCAAGTGAGCAGGAAGGGTTTCCGAAGAAGACAGGAGAAACCCGTGAAATAGCTTCTTAGATTTAGTAACCTTGAAGGTGATATTTCTCTGATATTTAAAATGCAAAACAGGCACTCTATTTTGTTTTGTTTTCAGCTTGACAAACTGAACAGGCTGACTCAAGACACCTGTCTCACCACTGTTTACCATAGAACATAACACTGCAGTGCATGTGCATAAGCCTGAAGAGCTTAAATATATTTAGCATAACAAAATCATGTAAGATTCTGGGTGCAGGTGTTCTGATTAAAAAAAAAAAAACAACCAAAACCAAAATAACCCACTAAGCCTACTTAGGAAACCCTGAAAGCAAGCAAATAGAAACTAAAGTAATTCTGTGCACTCAAAACATCAAAATATGAGACAATGCTTTGAGTTACAATACTAGAATTTTCTCTCATGTATAGATTGCCGTTAATATTTCATTAATTTTATTAATTAATCAATGCACAAAACAATTTCTTCCAAATGTCTGTTGGATATTATTTGTTATGATTACATTTCTATAATAATCCTGTAGTATTTAAAACTTCATTTCGTTTTCTAAGCACACCTTCTAGCCTAATTATTTGACCAGTGTCAAATCACTATATTTAGCTGAACACAAAATTGTTGGGAACATGACTGGATTCTTCTAGGCATTTCTCAGTTGTTTATTAAAAACTACTCAAGGAATTTTATTTTTATTTATTCCCAGTGTGTAAAACCTATAATAATTTTTAATGAATGTGAGTATCCATGCACAAACATGTATCTGTTTCTACTCAACATCAAGTTGTCCTAGACTCTGAGGTTTGCTGTTACCCAGAGATATTTCACTGTAACCTGGTTTTTAAAACACACATCAAATTGTGCAAGAAATAAACCCTTCCACGAAAAAAATGACTTTTGTATGTCTCAGCTTTTGAAATATGAACACCACAAATATGCATGCACATACATTCATTTGAACAAACACATAAGAGCTTTAGAAAAATATTATATATCAAACAGATTATTTCAGGTATTTTTAAGTATTTTATGCTGAATGTGCTTTCTAGGCCAGAGAGAAATTTATGCATTGTCAAGTGCAACTATTAAGATGTTTTCTTAATAGAAACATTAAGAGTTAACATTTTAGATTCCACGCTGCTTTTTAGGCTATTTTTCTTTCAATTTAATGAGTATCTTCCTTCCCTCCTTCCCCACCAAAAAAATTAAACTTGAAAGAGTTGATGACAATTATTTAAGTATCAGTAATCCTATGTCATGCAGAAGTTGGTAAAAATATTTGAAATGAGTCTACCTGAAGTGAAGAACTGCATGGTGGAAGGTGACAGAATTTGATGGGTCATGAATACAGTAATAGTGTATGATATACTTTAATGAAAATGACTCTATATTTCATATACCTATTTCCTCACTTCACGGTACCACAAAAGCTAGGACAATTTGCTGTTCCATCTCAGGCTTTGAATATTAAATTTTTATTTGCTTGATTTAGTTCATCATCACTTATATGGTAACATAAAACTAAGCCTTGACAAAATTTGATTATAACACCTCTGTAGCAGGCTTTCTCTGGGCCCCCAACAAGCTCCCAATCATGTAATAGAAAACTTAATATTAGTTATGAATGCTCAGATGTAGGCAGAATTTTTGTTGGGACTGCTAGCTCCAGAACAAATGCATAGAAACTTAATATTAATTATAATTGCTCGGCCAATAGCTCAGGCCTGTTGCTAGCTAACACTCACATTTTAAATTAACACATTTCTATTAATCTAGGTACTGCCCCAGGGCTTGTGGCTTTTACCTCTATGCCATTTTTGTGAGTCTGACTCATTCTATGTCTGGCTGGTGACTCCTCTGACTCTGTCCTTTTTCTTCTCACCATTCTCAGCTTGACTTTTTCACCTAACTTTACCACATTCAATTGTTGGTCAGTCAGTTTGTTTAGTAAACCAAGCCTAGCAACATATATTCACACAGTATAAAGAAACATTCCACACTAGACCTTACCTTATGCTTGTCCCATTAGCTCTTACAATATAATTTAACCTGTTTTTCTTCATCTACATATTGCTTTTTACCTTTCTTTCATTCTGTATGTACTACTCTGTGTCTGTCTGTCTGGCAACCTCTCTCCCTTGTTTTCCTCTCTTTGTCCTCTCTCCCAAGCCTAGATTCATCCTCCTACTTAGTCTCTCTGCCTGCCAACCTCACCTATCCCTCTACTGCCTAGCTATTAGATGTTTAACCTTTTATCAGAGCAATCAAGTACTTTAGACAGGCAAGGTAAAATAATTGCAACATATCTTTACAGTATTAAACTAATGTTGCATAAACAAATGAAACACATCATTGAATAAAGTAATATTCCACAACATACCTATTTGCCATTTGTTAAACAATTACCATTTCAGCATCCTTTCAGTTATCCTGTATTCAGTATCCTGTATCAGTTACTTTTCCTTTCTATGTAATGAGTACCAGGTGGAAGACTCTTTAAGAGAAAGGTTTACTTTGGTTTGCTGTTTGAAGGGATACAATCCATCATGATGGAAAAATTATCATGCAAAAAGTGTTGGAAGGAAGATATAATTGCTAAGTCACATCTTAGTGTACCATGAAATAGAGAGATATCAGAGGTGGGACCAGGCTGTAGACATTGAGGTCAGTTCCTTGGTGACCTATTTCCTTAAGCTAGGCTTCATGTCCCAAAGGCTCCACAACTCATGTAACAGTCTCTACCAGATGAGGACCAAACTCTCAAACACATGACATTTCACAATCACACTTTGCAAAATGTACTGAGTTGCCAGATCTAGAGGGAAGACAGGCCTATCCTATGAACATAGACATGTGAGCTTGAGATAATGGATCATATTTTCTTTCAGAAGAGAGTAAATATTAACAGAGTCTCACAGAAATCTAAGAGAGATAAAGAACATTTGAAACTATAGTTAAGATCCCTGTTATGGTATATAGAAATAGTGGCAGGTTGTTTCTTATACTGATAATGCTAGAAACGGCTTCTACACAGTCTGCTTAAATAGCCTCTTGTCTGCTGGCTAGTAATTTTATTCCCAATATTAATTTAGATTAAAAAATATGTCCATCCAGGTTCATTCTTGTTATCCAGGTTCTCCAGAGGAGAAATTTCTATTGTCCCAATAAAGTATTTTCATTCTTATGTTACATTTCTGTGTTTGCACCTAGTGCAAGAAGTATAAAAATGGTGCATAAATATAAATAAAACATACTTTTCCTAGGTTATGTATTTTGGAGGCAGAAACCCACAATGTGTTCAAGGCTAAGAGAAAATGTTCAAATTATTTTACACTATCAAGCAAATATAAAAATACAGCCTCAATATCAAATTCACTGTGTAAGATAACATATGAAAATATTATGACTGAATATTTCTTTTTTAGTAATCCTAAGTTGTTAATGTTTTATGGAATAATTCTTATAAGTTTTTTGGCAAATAATATTGAATTATTACACCCATATAAATCCTAGTATTGATACATTTTGAAAATACTAATTTTTAAAAATTAAATTATAGTCCAAAATTTAATACTAATATGTATCTTATAAAATTGTACTTATCTTCTTAGTTTGATAATGACTACAGCACATTGTTATTAAAAATCAAGAATGAATAAAATATTTTATTCAAGAAAACACATGAAATTTGACTAACTTGTGCTGCTTTTTCTAATGTTTCTTATTGTATATTGAATCTGTTCTCAATTTTTAAATATTATTTTATATTCCAAGTGCATCTATGAGCTCATTTTTAAAGTACATTACTGCCTTGTGATCTTATCTAGCTTAATGACTTCATATAACATTAATATCTCATGACATTTCAATTTTTTTTATAAATATGAACTTGTGTCTGAACTCCTGAGTCATTTTTGTGTGTATATAATATTAGATGATAAAACTGTTTGAAATTGATGGCATTTGTTTTATATAGAAAGAATATTTCCTATGTTTTAGAGAAATCAACATTTTTACACTGATAGTATAGGGTAATCACATACTCTACATTTTCAAATTCATGATTTCTTCTTTCTGTTACTTAACGTACTAACCTCCCAGACTTTCTTCTTACTAACCATTTCACATTGTTGTTAATACTTAAAACCAGGAAGAAACTCTTGATTTTTTTCTCCTTTATACATGACATTCAGTACATCAGTGAACTATCTTTTTCTAATTTCACGATATATTTTCAATCCTGAATGTGGCTCTATTGCCCATTAGACTGAAATTTTTTTATGACATTCATTAATAATTCCATGCAAAATTATGGCACCCTCTAAATTATAGAATTTATAAATGGAAAATTTTAGAATTATAGCTTCCTTCTGGGAAATCCCTTAAAGAAAATTAAATAAAATCGTTCATGTAGTTAGGATATTGAGAAGCACATGAAGTTGTTAATTTTACCCTGAAAGAGAAAGTGTGAGATATAATTATCTAAATTGATTCATGACAAGTGGTAAATTATTTGGTTGGTTGATCAAGGACAGGGAAAGAACATCATTAGAAAAATGGTGATAAAGCATTCTAGGAAGGAATTATGTGAACAGACTTTTTTTTTATGAATGAGTATGAAGTATGAAGACATTTGAGGTATACATAAAAAAGGGAAAAAGTACAATACAGAATAGGAAATTGTCAAAACTATGTGAACAAAATATTCCATTCTACAGATGTAATTCTGTCTCCCCAGATGTTCCTGTTGTGTCCCACTAGCCACACCAATTTAGTAGTTATTGCAGTAGGGCTTAATGTTATATTGAGTTTCCTATTTCAGAATTTGGCAGACAAGCTAACTATGACTGAGTGACTAACCTGCCAAAACCAGAAATCAATAGTAAGCTCTAACATTATGCCATTTTCTGGAAGTCCAACAACTCTTCTGCTGGCATGATAATCATTGTGAAAAGTTTCCAATATGGACAGGGAATGACCTGTACTCTGTGGAGTGGGCACTTAATTGTGGATAATGATTTACCTCCTCTAACATTTTTTGGTAAAAACTATCATTCACAGATTTATAAACAAGTTAATAGTACTTGGAGTATCCAATGATGCTTTGCTTCTGAACATCAACTTTATTTTATAGCAAGCAAATAATAGCACACAGGACTTGGATGAATTTGAATTTGAATTGGCCTTTTCGCTACTTGAGTCTTGTAATATCAATGAATTAATCACCAAAGAAGGGGAGTTTCTACTAGATGGTCATAATGAGAGACAATGCAGTAGCTTTAAAAACAGGATTGTATTACATAATGATAAAAAGATTTTGTTGAAATTTAGGTGATTCTCTTGAAGGGTGTTTTAAAACTCCTGTATCTGTACCTATAGTTAATTTAAAACTACGAAACTCAAAACCCAGAACTTTCTGAAATGGTTTAGCTCTACCTTAGACAGAAGCATATGAACAGCCACAGAAACCAATCATGGCACAAAGTGAAGTATAGAATAAAGTAGTTGTAAACGTCAGTTGCTTCAGAAACAAGTGCACTATTCATTTAAACACTTTTTTTTATTCTAAACTCATTTGGATATACATACAACTATTTCTTCTCATCTGCATCTGTCTATTAAACATGTTAGTAGAAACTGATGAGGAAGCTTAGTGTGTGAACCAAATGAAAGTGTAAGAAAAGTGGTTTCTCTAGCAGTGCAGTGAGCATCACACAAAAATGCTGAGGTGGCTTTTATATCCTCTTTTGGGGAATAGTATATTCTGTTTTTCAGCTGTATAATAAATGGCTATATTATTCCAGTTATATTATCACATCACCTCACTGTTATCAATTTTTGGAAGTTTTGCATTGTTTAAAACAAGATGGCAACAAATGGAATATGGGTACTTTGAAGTTTATTGATTTATCTCAGCTTGATTCCTATTTTCTTAATTGCCTTTCTGTGGGATAATGCTTTTGTACATTGTAAGATTTGTCACTCAAATTGGTTTAATAAAATGTTGATTGGCCACTAGCCAGGAAG
Organism: Peromyscus maniculatus bairdii; assembly: GCF_049852395.1. Taxonomy (NCBI): domain Eukaryota; kingdom Metazoa; phylum Chordata; class Mammalia; order Rodentia; family Cricetidae; genus Peromyscus; species Peromyscus maniculatus. The sequence continues at coordinate 17,357,227 of NC_134871.1, forward strand.
GAATTAAAGGCAGGGCAACCAGACTAGGAGAATTCTGGGAAGAGGAAGGGATGGAGGTGAGGGAGCAAGAGAAGGGGAGGGAGAGGAGAACTAAGGTTGGTATGTAAAATGAAAAATAAAATAAAATAAAATGTAAAAAAAAAAAGAGTTACTACAGCATAGCCCTAGCAGAGATTGTGATTACAATTTTTGTAGGCCTTGAGAAATGGCTATGTTACATACTTCCTATCCAATATTTCTCATCTGCTTCTCCATGTCATATATATGATGTGAATGTATCTTCATGATCAAGCGTATCAATGCTTTTGGTGGTCTCTTAAATTATCAGTTCTCTCATATACTGACTTGACATTATTCTCTCTTTCATGATGTCATATTCCTTTTCTTTTCCCAAGAATTCTGGATGCAGGGGGAATTCAAAGTTGAATTGATCCACAATCTACAGACTTATGGAATACTTTATCTTTTTTTAATTATTTTTTTAAGACAGGATTTATCTGTGTAGTTTTGGTGCCTGTCCTGGATCTCACTCTGTAGACCAAACTGGCCTCGAACTCTCAGAGATCTACCTGGTTCTGCCTCCTGAGTGCTGGGATTAAAGGTATGTGCCACCACCGCCCGACTATCATTTTTCTTGTGTTTCTTTTCTTGAGATACAAAAGTTGCAATAAAAGGATAATTAAAATAAACTTCATAAAACTGAATTATTATATTTTACATTATCTCTACTTTTAGAAAAATGAAAAATATATGACTTTTTTTCTTTTATAAATACTAAATTTAACACAGTCAAGAGACATCAAAAGCAATAATCTGGGACACATATTTGTATAGATACGTAGTTTTATAATATATTCATATGTTTATGGGATTTTCATTATAGTATTATTACTATATGATTATAATTATTATTATTTATTTTTATCTGTCAGAAATGATGTAACCCTAAAAATAATTATACAATTATACTGGGCTGTTCATGAAGGAAAACAATTTGTCCTTGCAGCCCAGCACATTGCACAGACACACTTTCATATGCTTAACTGGTTTTGATAAATGAGTAAACGCAGTCATTTATAAAGTATATGTTTAATAATTTAAAAACAGAAATCAAGCTAAAAATTTATATATATATTTGGAAAATCAATCTTTTTAATTACCCAACACTATAGATTTCCACACAGAAGAAATACTATTCTGAAAGAGAAAGCCCTTAAATCATGGTATCCATCTGCTTTTTTTGCTCACCTTTTCTCACATCCTCAGATTTTGTCCCATCCCATATACAGCTCTGAATATTGTATATCTAGCTTACACATTCAGTACTTTTCCATTTCTCCATAAATATATCCTTAAACCCACTCTTCAGTAAAATTAGTAGAAATGCAGTTGAGAAGATGGTCCATGGAAAAGGCATGGGAAGGATCTAGAGATGAGAGGTGAGTCTTCTTTTAGTATTGAATTATGATGAGAGTGTATATGCACTGTCCTTCTTGTCTTTACAGACTCCCATTTATAGAAAGTATGCAATTGGAGAAAGGCCAAAATTTGATCACTGAAAACATCCAGCTCTGGGGAAGAGATGTGTACTTCCTAAGTCTTATGGTTATAGCCATTTGATGACTAGCCAGGAGGCCATAATGAGTTGAAGAGTTTAAGAAAAAAAAAAAAAGGATGAAGTCAGGGGAAAGTAAGAGCTAGACATAATCGTCTAATGGGCCTCAGCTGCCCATTAAGATCACCAGTCTAAAAGTACTCTTTCCTGGTCAGTAATTCCAGACATTCTGATTCAATTGATCTGGGCTAACATCCAGTCCTGGACAATTTTAAAAACCTACCCAGGTGAACCTGGTACAGAGCCAAATTTGAAAACTATATACATAGACACATTGGCTTTCCCTCTGAGACAGGAAGCCATTAGAGAATTTGGAACAGAAATCTGCCACAATGATTTAAATTTCAAAAGAAAATTAACATAGCGGCTAGATAGTGAATGGCCTCCAGCAAATGTAGAGGAAAAATGGAGAGTTCCTTTCAAAGAGATAATGATGCTTTCTGCAAAAATGGTATCAATGATGGATATTTAGATGGTCATGTTGATACAGAAGTCTGGAAATTATGTAGTACGTGTGCATGAATATATATGCTTGTAAAATAACTTTGATGTAAAAAAGATTGTGTATGTACCCTACATGAGTAAACAATTTCAACTTTTCAACAGTAAAACCTATGCAAGAGTTTCAAATAAGTCTCTTTTTTATAAATAGTAAGAAGAAATAATAGTTCAAATAAAACTCAAGTAACACGAAAAGCAATTGTATAGAGTTTTTCTAAAACTCTGGCTATGGTAGTAGAACATCATTCTTAGATAAATTGGCTTGAATGATGTTTTATTTTCAGTACCTTTTAACATTAAACTTAACATTTATTTGGTGTGTGTGTGTGTGTGTGTGTGTGTGTGTGTGTGTGTGTGTGTGTGTCACGTGTACATGTACACATGCATGCAGGCAGATGCTGTTGAGGCCAAAAGAAGACATCAGATCCACTGGTGCTGTAGTTACAGATTGTTGTGACCCACCATGTGGGAGCTAGAAACTGTCAAGTATAATGTCTATTATTTCACAGCAATGAGAAAAGTAAACAACACAGGTACTCATAGAGTTACCTGTCATATTAGATAAACATGGAATCTGTTCTTACTCCATCAAGGAACAGGCTATTTCAAACAGCAAAGCCTTAGCCAGATAAAGGCTATAGGTATAGGCAGGAAATGACCACTACCATCCAGTGACCACTGTCATATTGCCCATTGTTCTTCCAAAGTGTTTTATCCAGAAATGGTCTGGGGACTTCACAAACACTTGACTCACCTAGAAATAAGTGGAAAGTTAGTATCTCCTAGTCTGGTTTGCTGATGTCAGTTTACCTGGGCCCATTACCCTATCAGACAATATCTCTACTCTCACTTCCTTATTAAAGATCTTTGAACACCAGAGTTTGCTCTTCCTAGGGTGTGTGTGTGTGTGTGTGTGTGTGTGTGTGTGTGTGTGTATACAGGCTATATACATGGCATTTGGGGATTAAAAATAATAAGCAGTTTCATAATACTGCACACACCATGGCCTTTATTTTATCTTGTTTCATAAAATACATTGCACAAGGAGCTGGGGATTTGCTTCAGAGCTACAGCTTCCTACAATTAACATGCCCTGGCTTTGATTGTCAAGCTTAACCACAACAAAATGATAGGAAACAAAAATACAATATCTGAGACGAAAGAATAGAATACATTAAAAGACAAACCATTCTTTGTAAAACATTTTGAAAGTCTAAGTAGAATCCTATTTTGTAATTATTGGTGTTGATTGGATACACTTAAACATATGTACTTAAATGATAATCAGAAAATCAACATGCATACAGTATGACTAGTTTATGTTGGGATATTTCGTGTGCTGTGTGGTTAAGAACAGAAATTTTTCTCTACATTATGGCATAATGTCCAATAATCCTGTCATATACTCTAGAAAGCAGAGATATGAATAAATATGCCTGTGCATAACCAAGTCTGCAGGACTCACTTTAATGATGCTTTTGAATCAAAACTGAGAAAGGTGTTTCAGAGAAGAATACATCAGGGTTTATTATTTCTGCTTCACTGTTTGCTTTAGTTTTGAATTCAAGTCAGAAGAACTTTGTTTTTTTTAAATATGACATACATATGCATAGCGTAGTTTGTATCTAATTTAAGTAACATAGTTCAGCTATTTCACTGTGTAAATTTGATTACTAAATACATTTACCTTTAGTGAAAAACTTTGTAAATAGGACATGAATTTAATTTCAAGTAAATGAAAGTTCTAATGCCTGTTTATCATTCTTTCTTCTGTTCCATCTTTTACTGTTTCCTGTATTCTTTGTAAGTTCAAGTAAGTAGGTTTCAAACACTAAGAACTTTTCAGCTGGTCCCTATGCTGTCATAGAGACATAGGTTAGAACAGTTTCTATCCTCATTATATATTGCAGCTTATGCTGTTCAGTAAAGGAATATGATTACTTATTGAAGTTTAAATACCTTAATGACTATGTCTTCTAGGTAAAATAAAAATAATAATGTGCTTTATAAAATCCTTATGACCTAGATTATTCTTCCTGACAAATTTCATATTCTGGTTTCGTCTAATAAATAAATATTTCTATTCTGGTGTCAGTGTGAAAATCACATGTAAATGAGGGTAACTTTCACCCTATCCAAGCCAGAAATATAGGTTGTCGACCCACAACTATTCTTCTAGCACACCAAAGACTCCTCTTTGTGTATCGTCTTCAGCATACTGATAGCTTGCTTGCTATAATTGTCACTACATTGCGAGCTCAGTGCCACAAGGGCAGTGTAGATTTTGTCCCTTATTGGACCAGATCAATGCCAATTCTTACATTCCTGGATCAATCCATAAATAACAGCTGAGCAAGTGAACAAATGAATAATTTAGTTTCTGGTTTTCAAAAGATTGAGATTACCCACCTCAACATGCACACTTTCTTAATTAAAATGTTGTCTTTTATACAGCTAGTTATTTTATGAATCCTAATGATCACCCTTTCCAAATATATTATTTACGACCTAATGATTTGCAAATGGCATATAAAACTTATTTTATATTTGTAGTTATCATCTTAAGATATTTTTAAATATTCTAATGTGAGAACACTTTGAATTTTGTATAATGAAGTGTACATTGAAATCATTTGCTGAGCTTAAGCTGTATGTCTTCTAATCTATAGCTCTTCTGTGAGCTGATTATGAAATTGAGCAGAGAGTTTAGGGACTGTACATCACTAACTTTCCATACACACTTGTCAGTTCAATTTTTCATCTTTCCATTTTCATCTTCCTTCATGTCAGAGAAATTGCCATAGGCTACTGAACTTGAATCAAATTTATCTGGAATTCAAACATAATGAAAATGGGAAATGATGAATGGAAACTAGTCATAGCCATCAATGTTGATCATAAGTAAATAAATTCTTCAAGCCTGAGAACATCAGCACTTATACCTGTGATAATGGCAGTAGCAAGATAAAATGTATATGGTCCTGAGTGACAAATAGTTAGTATTCATATTGTGTTAGTGAACTGCTTAAAAGGTTTAAATTATTTCTACCATTTATGGACCTATTATATATACTGAAGATTCAAGAAATTATCATTGATTCTTTTTCTGCATTTGCTATGAAATTGGATTATAAAGTATGTATTATACAATAAGAATTGATTTTTATGCATCAAAGTCAGACACGTAATTTAGAATTTGTGACGACAGTGGGTATATTTCTCACTGAGAAATAGAATAAAAACAAAATTTCTATTCTTTTCTTAGATCATAGTCAAGCTTCATCCATATATAGACTATTCTCAAATTTTGTGATAATATTAAATCTCACAAAAAACTATGAGTATATTTAAGAAAAACACTGTTATTCTTATCGAACTAGTTATTAGCTGGGGTTCTGGACAACATGGCTTTTCTCCAAATATAACTGTTTTAAAACATTGCTTTCTTTATTGTTGTGACTAACAAACCCAAAGTAAAAAGTATGCTACACATTTTAGTAAGACTTTAATTAATCTGCCTTTGAGGTCCTCCAAGAGAATCTGCTAGCTTGGCATTGGCATAAAAACAGATACATGGACCAATGGAATAGAATTGAAGACCCTGTCATTAACCCACACACCTATGAACATCTGATTTTTGACAAAGAGGCCAAAACTGTACAGTGGAAAAAAGCATCTTCAACAAATGGTGCTGGCATAACTGGATGTCAAAACATAGAAGAATGCAAACAGATCCATATCTGTTTCTATGTGCAAAACTCAAGTCCAAATGGATCAAAGACCTCAACATAAATCCAGCTACACTGAACCTGATGGAAGAGAAAGTGAGAGGCAGCCTTGAACACACTGGTACAGGAGTCCATTTCCTTAATAAAACACCAGCATCACAAACACTGAGAGCAACAATTAATAAAGGGACCTCCTGAAACTGAGAAGCTTCTGTAAGGCAAAGGATATGGTAAATAAGACAAAACAACACCCTACAGAATGGGAAAAGAGCTTCATCAACCTCACATCTGACAGAGTATTGATCTCCAAAATATATAAAGAACTCAAGAAACTAGGCATCAAAATACCAAATAATCCAGTTTTAAAATGGGGTACTGATCTAAACAGTGAATTCTCAAGAGAAGAATCTCAAATGGACAAAATTCATATAAGGAATTGCTCAACATCCTTAGTCATCAGGGAAATGTAAATCAAAATGACTCTGAGATATTACACCTGTCAGAATAGCTAAGATCAATATCACTGATGATAGCCTATGTTGGAGAGGATGTAGAGTAAGGGGAATACTCCTCCACTGTTAGTGGGAGTGCAAACTTGTACAGCCACTTTGGAAATCAGTATGGTGGTTTTTCAGAAAATTGGGAATCAATCTACCTCAAGACCAAGCACTACTACTCTTGGGCATATACCCACAGAATGCTCATTCATACCACAGGAACACTTGCTCAACTATGTTCATAGTAGCATTATTTGTAATAGCCAGAATCTGGAAACAACCTAGATTCCCCTCAGCCAAAGAATGGATAAAGAAAATATGGTACAGTTTTCTATACATGTATACATTGTACATACAATGGAGTATTAATCAGCTCTAAAAACAATAACACCATAAAATTAAAAGGCAAATGTATGGAACTAGAAAAAATAATCCTGAGTGACTCAGAAAGACAAACATGGTATGTACTTATGCATTTATAAGTGGATACTAGATATAACTCGAAGGATAACCAGACCACAATCCACAGCTAGGTAACAAGGAGGATCCTAAGAGGCACCATAGATCACCCTGGGAAGGGGAATGAGATGGAATCTTCTGGATAAACTGGAAGAGGGGGACAGTAATGGAAAAGGCATGGGGGATGAGAACATGAGGGAATGGGACGGTCATGTTGGGGGATGGATGGAACCGGAGAGCAATGAAAGAAATACCTTGATAGAGGGAGCCATTATGCCTGGCGGTGGTGGCTCAACCATTAATCCCACCACTCGGGAGGCAGAGCCAGGTGAGTTCGAGGCCAGCCTGGGCTACAGAGTGAGTTCCAGAAAAGGCACAAAGCTACACAGGGAAACCCTATCTCGGAAAAAACAAACAAACAAACAAACAAACAAACAACCAAATAACTAGATAGATAAAAGAGGAAGCCATTACAGAGTTAAGGAGAAACCTGATGCTAGGGAAGTTACCAGGAATCCACAAGGATTACCCCAGCTAAGACCCCTAGCAAGAGTGGAGAGGGTGCCTGAAATGGCCTTCCGCTGTAATTAGATTGGTGACTACCATAACTGTCATCATAGAACTGTCATCCAGTAACTGAAGGAAGATTCAGATTCAGAGACCCACATCCAAGCACCAGGCTGAGCTTCAAGGGTCCAGTCAAAGAAAGGGAATAAGGATTATAGGAGCAAAGCTGGGTGTCAAGATCATGATGGGGAAACCCACAGAGACAGATGACCCAAACTTGTGGGAGCTCACAGACACTAGACTGACAGTCTTGGGGAGCATGCATAAGAATAAACTAGGCCCTCTGCATGTGGGTGACAGTTTTGTAGCCTGGTCTGTTTGTAGGATTCTGGGCACTGGGACCAGGATCTGTCCCTGGTGCATGAGCTGGCTTTTTGAAGCCTGTTCCATAGGGCAGGACACCTGCTCATCCTTTGCCTTACCCTTTCAGAAGAGTGGATGTGTTTGGTATGTAACATGAATAAAAAAATAAATTAATTAAAAGAAAAAAAAAGTCAAGCAAAAATATCCAGGAAATTTGGGCCACCATGAATAGAAGAAACCTACAGATATTAGGAATAGAAGAAGAAACCTAAGACAAATACACAAAAATATTTTCAAGTAATCTTAGTAAAGCTAAGATTTTCAAGTAAATCTTAAATGGAAATTTCTCTAAGCTAAAAAAAGAGATACTTATTAAGGTACAAAATTTATACAGAACAACAAATAGACTGGACCACAAATGAAAGGGCTCTTGTCACATAATAATCAAATCACTACACGTATAGAACAAAGAAAGAGTATTGGAAGCTGCAAAAGAAAAGGACCAATTAACGCAAAGTCAGACCCATTAAAATAACACCTGAACTTTCAAGGGAGACTCTAAAAGCCAGTAGATTCAGTACATATGGTCTACAAACTCAAAGAGACCACAGAAGCGAGGTAAGAAAGTTTACCCAACAAAACCCTGAATCTCAATGTCTTAGTTTTAGTTTCTATGACTGCAATGTAATGCCATGCCATGCCCCGTCCCCAAAAAAAGGCTGAGGAGGAAAGGATTTATTCAGCCTATTCCAAGTCAGGACAAGAACTAAAGCAAGGCAGGAGCCTAGAGGCAGGAGCTGATTCAGAGGACATGGAGGGGTGCTGTTTGTTGGCTTGCTTCACATGGCTTTCTCAGCCTGCTTTCTTATAGAACCCAGGAACTCCAGGCCAGAGATAGCACAACCCACAGTAGGCTGGGCCCTCCCGCATTGATCACTGATTGAAAAAAAATGCCTTGTACATGGATCTTTTGTAGGCATTTTCTCCATTGAGGGTCCTTCTTCTCTCATCAGAGACACTAGTTTGTGTCACATTGATATAAAACCAGCCAGTACACGCAATATATGGAGAAAGACATTTCATGATTTTTAAAACCAAATTTAAAAAGTATCTATCTAAAATCTACATCTACAGAGTTGCTGGAAGGAAAGCTTCAGCATGAAGATGTTAACCACATCCAGGAAAATACAAGGAGGAAATAATCTCAGACAAGAAATTCCAAAATTGCAGATAAAACACCCACATCAAAACAACAAAATAATGTGAATCAGTAAGCAATGCTCATTGATGAGTCTCAACCTCAATGATCACAGTTACCTGATAAAAAGACACAGACTAACTGGTTAGATTAAAAACAAAACAAAACAAAACAAAACAAAAACCCAGAATAAATCCTTAGCAGCATCCAAGAAACATACCTTAACGCCAACAATATACATTACATCAGAATAAAAGAATAGAAATATATATTCCAAGGAAATGGACACAAGAAGCAAGCCAGTACAGCTTAGTTAGTATCTGACATGATTAACTTCAAACAAAACTAGTCAGAAGACATAGGAAAAGAGTCTACATACTCATTAAAGGAAAACAAAGCACCAAGAGAAGATTGCAGTGCTCAATGTCTATGTATCAAAAACAAAAGAACCCAAATTCATTAAAAAAAAAACTATTACAGAAAAAAAAATAGAACATATTGACTCTTACATAACACCAACAAGCAAATCACCTAGACAAAAAATAAACAGAGAATTACTGGAGCTAACTGATATCATAAACCAAATGGTTCTAAAAGATATTTACAGAACAATTTTCCCAATCATAAAAGAATGTACCTTTGTCTCAGCACCTCATGAATGGTTGCTCTCTATGAACAGATGTCAAGGCCAAAATGCTGAAGACAACAGCTCCACACAGTTCATTGAATATAGAGAAGTCATGTTGGTGCCCACCTAGAGCCCTGTCCCCTATGGCCTAATGCTCATACTACTGGAGATTACTACGCATGCTTTTCCAAGGAAATACACCAACACAGCTACAATGTCTTTAATCTACAGCGATAATGTGCCTGAAAAATGCTCTAAGGTAGCACAAAGCCTGTGGGAATAACAAACGAATATCTTAAATCTGATTAGATTTAAGGCCTAATCCATTATATGGAACCTGTCGCTGATGAAGATCAAGTATCCAAGACATGAGACCATACAGACCAGGGGATTAGGGGAAAAAAAAGAATACTACTGTTCAATTAAAAAACAAAAACATAGTCATAAAAAAATTCCTAACGATGTTCTCTTATATCCATAGATTGCTACCTTTCTCAGACATTATCAGAGATTCATCTTCCTGCGGTAGTTGGAAACAGAGACCCACGGTAAGGGAATGCACGGAACATTAGAGATCTTGGAATACTCAGTCCTATATAGGACATCACAATCAAATTCCTCCCCTCAAGGGTTATGGAACACTGTAGAAATGGAGGCAGGAAAATTGCAAAAGCCAGATGGGATGGAGGACATAAAACAAGGACCTCTAAACATAGCAGGACTAATGTATACCTGAACTTACAGGGACTATGGCATGATGTACAAAGACAGCACAGGTATGTTTGAGAAGGGATCCCAGTGCTGAGAGGAGAATTTAAGACATACCCTATTCATATTCTGGGAGAAACCCAGAAGCTTTCTCCAATTGATAACCACTAGCAAGTGAAACACTAGTTCTCTTCAGTAGAGTCTCGCTGGTGATATAAACCAGTCTCAAGGTCAGGCCCTATTCACAGCAGTAGATGGATAACAGAACAAACACAATGGCACCTTTGGAGGTTCTTTGGCTTATAATGATGGGTCGGGGAATTTTTTTTCTTTAACCTTACAGTTCCTTTGTGTATATATTATGGCTTTTGTTTTTCTGGTTTTATGGGGTTCCTGCTTGTGAAGATTTGTGTGTCTCTGTGTCTATATGTGTTTCTCATGCTTTTTCTTGGCTTCTCTCTTGTTTGCCCATTTCTTTTGTCCTATTCCAGTTTGTTTTTGTTTTATCTTATTTTATTATTTTTCTTTTGATGTCTGTTTGTGTTTTGAAGAGAGACAGAAATGGTGTGGATTCAGATAGGAGGAGAGGTGGGCAGGATACTGGAGGAGTTGCTGGAGGAAATGTAATCAGAATATATTGTGTGAAAAAGATCTATTTTCAGTAAAAGAAAAATTTAATCCTCCCTCTTTTCCTACTGTAATGTGTTTCAAAATAAACAATATCCATGTGTATCAGTTTACAATATTAATCTTTGCATACCTCCTGTGTGTCCATGAAAATGGAGAGTCCTGATGACTTGGTTATACAGAGGTTTTGAGCAACTCATAGATAAACATAAAAATCCTGCTTTTTATCTCTACATCCTCAGAAATTCAAAATATAGACCTCTCAGAACATGCTATATTACTAGGAAGAGAATATTATTCATATCAATCAACATCATTTCTGCAATCATATCAGTGGAACTGGATAAGTACACAAACTCACCAGCATGTCATATGGGTACATTCCAGTGAGACCATTCAATGTTTATTTTGCTGTATAATTATACTTTATAATACACACACATACACACACACACATACACAAATACATAAAAATAAAATTGTTTTCCCTTCATGGTCTGAAAATTGAATGATTGAATACAAGGACTTAACTATATTAGGCAAGTGCTATCACCAGACTAATTTTATAACAGCGACTTGATAAATTACCTAGGTTGGTTCTGAAATTGTGTGATCCTCCTGCCTCTATACCCTGTATCACCTACACCACTGGGCTGCACCATCAGGTTCAGCTTTGAACACTTTCACAATAAGAAATAACAGGTTTCAGACCTGAGATGATTGTTCTGGGGGTAAAGTGCTTTTGTGCCAGGCAATTGTGAGGAAAAAAGTCAGGATAACCAGAGCACCTAGTAGACTTGATGTTCAGCTGTAATTCCAGCCAGGGAAGATGGCACCAGGAGACCCTTACGGCAAACTGGCTATTAAGACTAGCCATATCCGCAAACTTTGATATAATTAAGATCCCCAGCTTCCTGTGTCCTCTGCATATATCTTGTGGTTGTTTTGGCATGGTGTTTTTGTGGCTGTCCTAACATTGGAAGTGCGGGTGTCTCTGACTCCTTTGCCTGCTGTGGGAATGCTTGTTCTCATAATGGGTTGCCTTGTCATGACTTGATATGAGGGTTTGAGTCTGGTTTTATTGCATCTTGTTGTGCTGTATTTGGTTGATATCCCTTGGAGGCCTGCTCTTTTCTGAAGGGAAACAGGAGCAGTGGTGGATCTGGAGGAGAACAGAAGTAGAGGGGAGGCACTGGGAGGAGTGGAGGGAGGTGGAACTGTGGATGGGATGTACTGCATGAGAGAAGGAGAGGTAAATAGTTAAAAAAAAACAAAACCAACCTTTGAATGAAGTGGAAGAATTGAAGATGGTTTTTTCCTCCCTCCCTTCCTTCCTTCCTTCCTTCCTTCCTTCCTTCCTTCCTTCCTTCCTTCCTTCCTTCCTTCCTTCCTTCCTTCCTCTCTCCCTTCCTCCCTTTCTCCCTCCCTCCCTCCCTCCCTCCCTCCCTCCCTCCCTCCCTCCCTTCCTTCCTTTTCTTTCCTCCCCTTCTTCCTTCCTTCCTCTCTCTCTTTTTCTTTCTCCCATTTTCCTTCTTTTATGTCCATATTCCTTCCTCTTCATTTTATATGGGGTTCATATTTATAGAACATTTGATTATTTGTGTCCCTACATAATGAATACCTAGTTTCCATTTTTCTACCTCTATTAAACTCCTACTATATGCTACAAATAAGTAATGGTAATGAGTTATTATTAGAAATATGCATACTTCAATTATGTCTAATTTTTTTTGACAAGATCTTACTATGTAGCCCAGGGTGACATCACACACATGACTATTCTCCTAGACTTTACATTAGTCCAGATTGATTTTTTTGAATCCTGATGTCCTATATCTCACCTAGTGTATTGTAGTCATCTGGTGTTCATATCTTCTGCAGCTTATCTTGGTTGTAATAAAGAAAGAGAATCTGCTCTTCCTCATTTTTACGGCATTGACACCTTTGAACAATCCAGACCAGGAACACAGTAGTTTGCCTTTAAGTTGACATTGGTGTGATGTTTTTCTTAGTAATAACTGGATTAACATTTGGAAAGAATATTACAGATATGATGACAGTCCCACTATAAAATAACAGGTTCCTATCAAGGTTGGTTATATTCATTATTCTCTAAATTAATATCCAAAATCAGTTCTCTAAATAATGTATAAGTAGTAGTTATTTTTTCCACATTTTGGCAAATATAGAATGGTATGTCTCCATGTTTTACAACACACTCAGAATAGATTCATCATCCTAAACATCTCCTACATTTTTTTCAGTTAAAGTATTTCTTTCTTCCCCTTATTCACTGACAACCAATGATTTCCATTTACATTTTTATAGTTTTGCTCTTTACAGCATTTCTTGTATGATTTTGGTGTTAGTTTGCTTCATTGAGGAGTATATACTCACTTTTGTCTACATAGGCTATGACCAAATGTTTCTCTTTACCACCAAATATTATTACATTGCATGATATACCATAATGTATTCATTTATTAAATGTCGTTTGTGGTTTTTTTTCCCATTTAATGTGAGTGTGAATGAATATGTACTCAAATTTGTATAGAGGTTTCACATGGACATATCTGCAAGTGATTGAGGAAAATATTATAGGGGCATTTTTTTCTCAATCACATAGCTGTCTATCTCCATTTAACTCTAAGAGTAAGAGTATTGCCAACCTGTGGGATGTTGTGGTGCAGTCCTGTAATTCTAGCTCTCAGAAAATGAGCTAAGAAGCGTGTTGTGAGTTTTAGGACACTTTGGGACAAAGAATGAGACCAGGTACAGACTGCAAAACAATTAAGAATAGGTAATCTGATTTTCAGCCTTTGTTCATATGGTATGAATTTATATAAAAGCCCTGTTGGTTTGTATCCTAGTTAGTAATTGTTATTACCTAGCAATTGGATTTTTAGCAATGTAACAGATGCTTAATGATATTTCATAATTTATATTTGTAATTCTATTATATCACACTACTTATAATTATCTTTCATACATTATTGTTCTTTTACAGAAATTTTGATGAGATAGTATTTTAATAATTTTAAATTATTTTCTAATTGACCTATAAATGTTTTTATTTAATATACAAGTTATTTTTCATATGCCAATAAACTTTGCAAATGTGTTTTGGTAGCTTGTGATCTGACATTATAATTCCTAGAACTATCAGATTAGCCAGAGAAGTGGAAATAATAGCCTTCATTTATCAATGCATATATACTATTTGTCTGTTTTTATAGATGAAAGGATGAGTGGATAGTAAGATAAGAGCAGACCTAAATAAAGAGAAATATCATATGGAAGTAATTCATTCCATAATCTGCTTATTTTGGTGAAAGTAATCTGACTTGGATGGTTTAATCAATTCAGAAGTTCACTTCGTTCAGAAAAAAAAAACCAACTATCTTTCAAACATAAATGGCACTTAGGTTATTAATACATAAGCATCCTATGTTCTATTCAAGATGATGGAAAGATCTAAACAACAGTTTTTAGAATATGCCTTCTCAAAGGACCTTTTAATTGTCAAAAGAAGAGTCAAAAGAAAATGCTATTATGTATCAGTATTGCAAAAGAAATGATAACAAACAGGAAAATGACTGTGAAAAGGAGAGTCCAGAGATAGAGTCACAAAACTAGGAACTTGAGATGCTTCAGAAAAGAACCAAAGTAAATCTGTAGAGTAAAGAATATTTTCAACATAATTTCAGTACAAAAGCATTGTGACAATTATGTGTCCATAAGCACATAGATGAATTCATGCATCTATTTTACACTTTAAAAAATATAAGTCAGGCTGGAGATATGACTCAGTGGGTAAAGAACTTGTTGAGAAAACATGAGAACCCGGGTTCAAATCCCCAGAACTTATACAAAGTCTGATGGTATAACATATATCGGTAATTCCATTGCTTTTATGTTGAGATTGGAGACAGGAAGAAGAGAATCCTTAGTTCTTGAGGGCTATCAAGACTAGACTACATAGTGGTAAATAACAGGAGACTGTGTCTCAAAGAAGGTAGGATAAGACCAAAGACACTCAAGGCTGTCCTCTGACCTCGAAACAAGGCAGTGGGATGCATGTGTGCTTTTTAACTGACACAAATAGGTACACATACATGCACACACATCCTCTACATACATACAAATAGATTTTTAATATAAATAAAAATAAGCCAGATGTAAAGGTAGCAAACTCAAGCACAAAATGTTTAGAATAACACAGATCAATAATTTTATGTGAATTCAGATTTAACAATGATTATTTAGATAGAGTATCCAAAAACATGAGTCATGAATATAGAACATTATTAGCTTTATTAAAAAATATATATTCCTTTCATTTATTTTTACTTATTTATGTTTTATTTGCAAGAGGGAAATCATACACGTTTTATTATTCTTCAGGTACATGCAGATCCTCATGAGAGACTAAAGATTTTTAAAAAGGAAACTTTTATATCTTTTCAGACAAAGACTCATAAATCTGTGAAAAAAAAGATAGGACAAAAGGCTAAAAGTTGGGGCAATCCTTTCCAGGACATCACTAGGAGATATAGGGGAGTTGTAAAGCTGGCAGGAGAAGGGTTGCTTTAGTAAGTAGATTTGTGCAGGCTCATTGCAACAATTATATGTTTCTGGTGAGTAAAGGTTATTTCTCATCCTGGTACAGAGAAGGCTGCCTCCTCAAAATGATTCTTACTGTGTACTCACAGTAGGAAAGAAGAGGTCACTGAGACCTTTCTACAAGTATACTTTCTTGAAGAGTTCAACTGAAATAATCAGCAAACCAAATGGATGTATTTGTGGGTAAATCTACCTTAACCCACTCACATGGTACCCTCAAAATCTTGTTCCATCTTCAGACTTCTGCAGAGGTTGTTCCTTCTTGTGTTTATGTTTCCTCCCATGCTTTACATATTCTTGTATTTGTTGCCCCCTGTAGAACAGGACCAATGGGATCCCTTCCGCTAGAGTCATGTGACATATTAATGTCTATGGTAACAGCAAATAAATTCAGATCCTTTAACCCTTTCAAGAATAATAAGCATTTAATGAATTAACTTTATCTTGTTTTGTAGCCCTCTGAAATGATAGAGTCTCTATTCTGCCTAGAAAACAGATTGAGTTCTCAGGAGGCTGACTCCCAGTGGCAGATAGGTTTACATGCTGTTTAGCAGGCATACTCCTGGCACCTGCACTTGATGAATCTCACAGAGATAATGGAGTTTGACTAGGCTTTCTGTCAGTTCAAGATGGGGAGACTGGACTAGGTGTCATGTTTTGGAGATGAGCATGAACTTTGGTGGGACTGACATTATCAGCCAAAAACACTCCCAGAAGAACACTGCCATTGCTGTCTATCAGCTGCAATCCTAGTTCCTAAGAACAGTAAGATTTCCCTTCCTGCATTAGCATCCCAGGAGGTACTATAGCATCTACTGAAAGAATCCAGACATAGAGAAATCATGGAATTTCCCTGAAGTCACACAGATGTGTGTGTGTGTGTGTGTGTGTGTGTGTGTGTGTGTGTGGTAGAGGGTGCTTTCGTCAGTGGTAAATTCGTTATATAGCATATTGAGGAAAATTCTTGTGTGCATTATTTTTGTATATTTTGTAAATATTTCTGATCTTTGTTTTAACTTAGCATACACAGTGAACGGTTTCATTATTGCTTCCTCATTTATGCTTTGATTTTTACTGATCTTGTATTCATTCTCTTTTCTCATTCTCATCTGCTGGTTCCTCTCTTACCACACTGGCTGCATTCCATTTTCATGCCAACTGTATTGTATTACCATCACACTCCATTTAAGAAATCTTTTCTCCTCTCCTGGTTTCTATTCTAGTTTCATGACCTAGAATTTCCCCGACAGACACGTATGTACACACACATAAAAATTAAAATCTAAAATCTACATATAAAGGAAGAAACATTGTATTTGTTTCTCTAAGTTTGGGCTACTTCACTTAATATAACTTTTAGTTATATCCTTTCCTCTGCAAATATCATTCTTTCTTTTTCTTTGTGGCTGAAAAAAATATTCACTGTGTATATACAGCTATTGCTAAAATTCCTTCCAAGGAGAAAACTTAAGAAATGTCTTCTTTTCCCTTCTAGTCCCAACACCAAACCAAGTTGGGATTCCAACAAAGCTTAATCTGAGGAACCCATGCATTTTCAGGGCTTCTGTGCAGATCATGGGTGAAAGATTACTTTCAAGGGTGTGGGTATTCCCATAACAGATAACACTTGGAAAGACCTACCTATCAGGATCCAGGGCTTCCCCACAGCCGAACAGATGGAGCAGCAGCTTGTGTCTTATCCCACCTTTATATAATTTAACACCTCTCCCAAACCACATGCTGAGCTTCCAGTTGATAAGAAGCAGCAGTTGGACACTCCTGGGTGGTGTGTGTATGTGTGTGTGTGTGTGTGTGTGTGTGTGTGTGTGTGTGTGTGTGTGTGTGTGTGTGTGTGTGTGAAAACTATCACAAACCTAGCTGGGATGCTATTTTACAAGGACCATTGATAAATGCCCCAAGATGTCAGTCACTTGGCTGGGAGGACAGTCACTCAGCACAGCAATACAGTGACTTTATCCATTCATTTGTTCATGGACATCTAGCTATTGTGACAAATCCCTTATTAAATATGGATGTACAGTGGCTCAGTTCTTATGACTCAGAATCCTTCAGAAATGTAACCACAATTGGAATGGCTAGGCAAATAGTAGTTCTGATTTCAGTTTTCTGAGGAACCTCCATTTGTTCCAAAGTAGTCTCACCAGTTTATATTCCCTCAAGCAACAAATAATTTTCTCTTTTCCAATATCTTAGTCAACCTTTTGTCATTTATTTTTTTAAAGATAGCCATTTAGTTTTTGGGTGAATGGATTCACAAAGCTCTTTTAATTTGAAAATTTCAGATGATTAAGGATTTTTAATACTTTTTAACATTTCTACTAGCTATTCACATTCCTTCTTGTGAGAACTTCTGGATGTTAGCCACTCTGACTCTAGTAAGATGGAATCTTAAAGTAAGTTTAATTTGCATGTCCCTGCTGGCTAAGGAGTCTCCTCTACGAAAAGGACATTTCAACATCTCATTGATTTGGAAAGAACTAAATATCTCAAATGCCATCTGATTTTTTTTCTGACCTAATTCCATAAGCATAAAATGGTGCTCCAAAAATAAGTAAAATTTAAAATGAGGGTGATAAGAGAAAGGAAGAAGAGAGGGAGGGAGGGAGAGAGAGACAGAGAGAGAGACAGAGAGACAGAGAGAGACAGAGACAGAGACAGACAGAGACAGACAGACAGAGACAGAGACAGAGACAGACAAAAAGAGAATTGGAATTTTATCCATGTTTTGCCCAGTTGCATTGATTGAATCACTGAGTGTAACAAAGTCTGAATTTGGGATTCATAATCAGTGACTTTCAAAACATTCTACTGAGAGGATGAATGAATTGTTATCTTTCCCACTCTCACCCAAACATGCTGTCCAGTCGTTAAGTCTAAAGAACAAAAGCTAATCTCTACTGTTACAAGAACCAAAGAAACTTGTAGTCTGTGCTGTACACATTGACTTTCCATGCTGGCAAACAGTGCTCACTTTACTATTCATGTTTCAATGTGATTATTTGTTGAAATGCTCTTGAGAAGAATTAAGGTGAGAGCTAAAAGCCAAAAGAAGAAGCCTTTCAGGGCACCAAAATAAAATCAGCACAATTCAGCAAAGAACAATGAGAACTGTCAGGGGAACAACAAAATCATTTTGTATTCTGTGCAGAACAAATCCAACTAAGAGGATCCTGGAATTAGAAGTGTGTTTTGCTTTCTCTTGGAGCTGTGTTGATCTAATTGACCAGCTCACTTGTTGAGGGAGATGCATGGCAATGGGCAGCACAGTGAAGCTTAGTTACTGCTAACTCAGCACATTATCACACTGCTACTTGTTCTAACTGAAGTATTTATGCTGAAATCTTTTCAGCACTGAAATCATTTACCTCTCCATTGCATCCTATGGATTTAATCCTTACCCCCACCCTACTAACCAATATAGAGCTTTTCCCAGAGCAACACAACAACTTGTATATCAAAGCTCAATGATGATGGTTCTGCTACATAAGATACCTAGCATCAAACAAACTCGGCAATAAAAGAAGCATGTATGTAGCAAATGCTAAGTTCTCTTGTCTTTGGCTCTGGAGATTGATATTTTAATCACAATAGAATGATCATGACATCATATGAGTTTCTTGTTGGATTCTAAGAGGTAAGTAAATAGAGTAGCATATTCTTTATTGAATTCCACATGCTATTCACTGTATCTAGGCAGTTGAGTGTGTAGATTACATGTAGTTACATTTTTCACATCCTTGTTTTGTTATTGAAGTGCAGATACTCTACAGAATAGCATCATTCATAGAAGCTCTCTTTCATCCTTTGTAATTATGCTCAGAGATTGAAACCTAATTTCAATATTAGTCTGAGAAAATAATAATTAGGATGGCAAATCTGGAAAGGTAAAAACAAGTAGAGCTAACTATAGTGAATAATATTTGTGTTAAGTCTTTATTTCTTTATAATCATGTTCAGATCCAACTGTATACTAAAAAGACTATGTACATGAGTGTACCCTTAGGCAAGTAAACATCATACATTGTAAAATGAGATTCAACAAGTTGAGGACAATACAGAAATATAGCATGATCTACTTGGTATAGATTCAGTATGTTAATAGACACATGACAGTTGCATGTTGTGGTGGTTTTTTAAGCTAGAGCAATTACCAAGAGTGAGTGTGAATTTTCTTTGGACTTCTCTAAAATTTTGATGGATAAGGGATAGCCTGCTTATAGTACTTTCAAATTGGAACACATTTAAAAAACCTTCTACTGTGAGTCTGAAGGCAAAGGTGAGGAGGAAGAATGTTTACTAGCTATTACACACAAGCACATCTGTATTCTGTGTCCTCACATATGGTGAGTACATTTTATTTGTGAAACTTAGAAAGGAAAGAAATATAATTCTAATTAAGTAAGTTGTAAAAGACAGCACAGATGAAAAATGGTGAGTTTGGACTTTACCTATAGTTCATTTTTTATATTCAGTATTATTATTTTGTGGGGAGGCGGGAGGAGACTTTGGTTCACAGCATGCATGTAGAGGCTAAAGGACACCTTGACAGAAGCTGGTGCTCTCATTTGACTAGGTGAGTCCTGAATGAGTGCAGGTCATCAATTTTTAAAGGACCCTAGTCCGCAGAGCCAGTTTGTTGGGCCTCACATATCATTTTATATCCAATTTCATAGCATTTTAACACCTTTTATTTACTTCAGGGAAAAGCAACAATGAGAATTTTTTTTGCATTTCATACAGAGCAAATCTATTTTAATTCTTAATTTACTTCTCCACAGTATCTCAATATGCATTTCAAACTTTATTTCCTATGCCATTCTACTGAAGTTTCTTAGCGATCCTGTAGTGCAATTAGATGAGTATGTCTCTTTTGTCTTTCAGATGTGAAATTATCAAAGCAAAGCTGTCCTTTAAAATAATCTACAAGTTCTATGATAACATAGCACCACACATTTTAGCACCTTCCGTTATTATCATTTCACTGGAGATTATAAATATTCATATGTTGAACTGAATGATCTTACTATATCCAAGAAATGGCATGATTATTCTCACTCTGTCACTTTTACCTTTCCATTTTCCTTTAAAGGGGAAGACTGAATGGGAGAATTTAGAAGAAGTGTTAGGGGAAGCTAAGTATGATGAAAGGACATGATATTCATCTTTGAAACTCTCAAAGAAGTAGTAAAAATATAATTTAAAAAGCAAAAATGTTAAAAGAGTCATTTTTGTTTATTTGGCCATATTCAACTCTCTACCATTGCTTATATTTAAAGTTTTAATCAATATAGAGAATATAGGAACAACTTTATTTTTCAAATACACTGTATTTCGTAGAAGCAATCCCATGTCTGGAACCCAGGTGTCATGATCTTGTGTCATTTTTCCAGGATCCCTCTGACTTTCATCTGTTCCTGCAGTTTCTTTTTATATGGATAGAACTGTTTTTTAACCTCTAAGAGTGGCTTTAAGAATGCTGCTATTGTCAAATGTACATTTACAAAGTGTTCAAAATGCCACCAGAGTATATTGCTATAATAAAACTGCTAAACAGAGACTTAGTGCAATTTTAAAAGGTAACTGCACAACTCAAATCAACAACCCTAAAGTCCTGTCAAAAGAATGTATGGACTGTCAGAATGATTCTCATTATTTCTCCTTGACAGCTTTTGAGAGAGAATTCTGATGTTTCATCTGGTCTGCATGTTACAATGACAAGGTAAGTTCAAAGACATCACACAATTAATGTATGTGGGGTACTTGACCATAGTCTAAGCCGTGGAGCTTATCAGAGGAATGCCAGGTTCAATAAAAATTCTAACTAATCTTGTACTATAAGAAGTTATCAAACTCAAAATCAAGGGAAAAAATTGCAAAACTAATCAAAGTACATATACAGTATATGCAATTTATTCTGACAGCAAATACTTTGAGGCTACTTTCAAAGAAGGATTCAAGGAACAGATTCTAAATAGTACAATTTGTGGTAAATGTCAATGAACATTATTCTGATAAATGTCAGTGTAATAATTGCACGGAAATTGTTCTGAACACTACACACTATATAATCAGTTTTGATAGAAGGATCAAAGATGTAAATTTCATGACCATTCAGCGAAGGCATTTATCAAAAACTTTATCAGAAAGTATAGAAGAAGAAAGGATAACTATTTTTAAAACCACTTTACTCAGCCATAATATTGATTTCACTGATTTTTAAAATAATATTATCCACTTAATGTTCTTTTGGGAGAGCAATTATAGTTTTGTTAATATAGGAACCAAAATGGTACCCATTATAATTACATTTAAAATCATTATAAAATATACACAAAATATTTTCTGAAGTTAGAATACAGACTCTAATAATGAGAGACAGTGAACTTTTATAAATTAAGATAAAAAGAGTTAAGACTGGTTGTGACTGCACACATCAGTAATTCCAGAGCTGGGTAAAGGAGAAATCTTGGAGGAGGATATGAGTTCTAGGCCTGCTGGACCAACATAGTGAGATGTCTCAAAAAGTCAGCAAACAGAGTTAATAAAGACTGGTGGTTGGCCGTATTTTCTTCTGTGGAACTACTACTGAGCTAGTGAATATTGGGTAATACATATATAGGATATGCATACCATACATACCATACATAAAATACCATACATAAAATAGCTAAAATATATGTAACACATTTTATAACCTTGAAAAGGCAAATGCTATGCATTTATGTGTTATGGATTTCTTATCTGTTTTATATGTGTCATATTTTTTGAAATGGTCACAAGTGTATCACTCTGTGTCTCGATGAGGGCATTATAAGAACTCATCCACTATTCAAGAGATAGAGCTCCTCTCATCTGAGTTTCGAATGCTTAGTTCAAAAGAGTCATGGCTGCCTGACACCCTGTCTGGAGTTTCAAGGCACACTGTCTCTCTCTGTCTGTAAGTATTTTGGCATAAACAAGAGGAAAAAGTGAGAGGGAGCCAAGGTGCTTTTGGAGCTGCGTAATTGATTCGTCAATTCGGGACTCCTACAGAACCCAAGGTCAGTCTAAGTCTGAGGCAGAAAACCCAAATCAATTTTGCAGTGACTGAATGCTGAGAGCAGCAGAGGCACAGTCAAACCCACTTGGGAGAATCTATTACTTCAGTGAGTTAAGTTTATGAATCAAGTAGGACTTATATCTGCCCTTTAACAGAGCACAGAAACATGGTAGCACCCCCCTAAAATGATGAAATGTAGTCTAAGAGATTAAGCAAGTAGGCTCTCATTACTAGCCATTCAAAACTGGAAGCAGAACAGAAGTCACTGATTTTACAGTATAAAGAACCTTGAAATCTTGCTGGATCCTTTTTGTGGCTCTATTTCACTGCAATTATAAAGACATAGTCATCCAAAATATTTCTAGAATATCTTTTCAGAAATTTATATTATGATATTATAAATGATTTCCAAATTTATTTTACCTCAAAATAACACATACAGGTATAAGATATGTCTCTTTTTGTTTGCTGTAACTTTTGGGTCTCTCAGTTTGCAATTGCCTTGATGCAGTAATAACTTGTAACTTTTAGACAATGTCTATTTATTCAAGGACAAACAAATTTACAGAAATGCTCTCATTGGGGAAAAAAAGGTCCAGTATCTTTTTATTTTAATAAAATAGGCAAAGCAGTAGAACGTTATTTGAAGTAAGCTTAAGAAGTATGAGATTTATTATCATGCTATCTGATGTGCAAAGTGCTGTACACATTTTGTAGGTGATTTTTATATTTAAAAAGCCTTTCATTTCTCTGAGGCCACTATTTAAATGGCTGACAGGGGATAATTTGTTTTGTTCAGTGAATTCCTGATTGTTGTACAAGGAACAGTTCTTTCACCTTTCATTCAACAATCCATCTTCCTGTGGTGATTTATTTTAGCATTTCTAGACATGCTTTATTACCTACAGTCTTGGGATTGACTTTTTTCTTCTTTCTGGGAACTGAGTGAGCACAAAGTAGCTGTGCATATATTATGCTAAGTTACAAACATACATTTTACATTACTATAAACAATTTTTTCTTTATTTGCATATTTACATATTTTTAAGATATGCAATTATATACTGTTGTATTAAGTTGAGAAGAATGCTGAAACATGCCCAGGTGCAGAGCACTTGTGATATTATTTGGTTTAAAAATATGCAATAATGTTTCATGTTGGTAGCAAAGATAGTTGTGCAATATCATTTGAGGGAAACAAAAATATTTCTTGTTTCTTAAGGTTGTGTCTTCATTTGATTAATAAGGAAAGTGTCTAAGATTAAAGTAGAACCTATGAAAGGGAAAAAGAAAACAGATTACAATATATTTATATTTTCTTTTGTTCTTACAATTTAGTTTAAATTGCCAATGAAAGTCTTTAGAGACTCTAGAGTTCAGATTAAAACAGCCACAAACACTGTATTTGACATCAAGTTTCATTTTCGTAAATTCTACATTTATCTTTTGTAAATATATAACAGTTATAAAAATCTACGGCATTTTTTCTCACAAAAATTATGCAATATTTAACAATACATGTCTTGATTAGGGTGCTTCCTGCTCTTCCAATGGACATAATTGGTTTTTCCATAACCCATATGTGGTTATTCCTTGCACCAGAAAAATGATGACATTTTTCCTGCTTATTAATACATGTAAGCTGTGTCAATGCCTAATTTGAATAAAATATTAAAGTTAAGATTCACTCTCATCTGTGTTATTTAAAAAATTATCAAGGCACAAAGCTACACAAAACCCTGTCTCAAAAAACCAAAAAAAAAAAAAAAATTACTATGCAAAACCAAAGATACAAAGTCTACCTACCAACACTCCAGAATTTTTTGTTGTATAACTAAATGAAAGCAGCTTAGGTGTAGTACTAAGTGTTGTTTTTGTTTGTTTGTTTGTTTAGCTTAGAAGTATGTATAAAGATGAGAGACTTATGAAGACAACTAAAGATCAAAAGATAGAATCAAAGGATGGAGATGTAGAAGCTCTAAAAGAAATTGGAATTGCAACAAAGTCAGCAAAATAAACTCCTTCAGGGAGAATCAGTTGTAAGTACAGGATAGGAAAAGTAGCAATGATTGAAGGCAAAGGAACAAGCGATCCAGGACACTTCTCTTTCTAAATTCTCTTCAAACAACAACATAAGACATTCTTAAGGTATGATTCACTCACCACCCAAAGGCTATTCCTTCAATCTAACATATTAGGTCATAATTGAAGTCACAAAGTCATGTTTTGCCTGTCCCTCAATGTACTGCAATCCTGATAAGTGTATACTGATTTCATATTCTACCTTACAGGTATTAATGAATATTTTCTAGTAAAAAGACATCCATGTCATATAGTCTAGCTGGAGATATCTTGATGGTCTTGATGGGGGGCATTTTGGGGTTAGGGCAAAACTTTGTGCCATGGAAACTCCCAGGAATCCAAAAGGATGACCCCAGCAAAGACATCTAGCAATAGTTCAGAGGATGCCTGAACTGGCCTTCTCTTGCAATCGAATTGGTGACCACACTAATTGTCATCAGAGAGCCTTCATCCAGCAACTGATGGTAGTAAATGCAGAGATCCACAGCCAAGCACTGGGCTGAGCTCCCGGAGTCCACTTGAAGAGAGGGAGGAGAGATTGAAGGAGCACGAGGAATCAAGATCCTGACAAGGAAGCCCACAGAGACAGCCTTCCTGAGCTAGTAGGCTTTCATGGACTCTATACCAACAGCTAGGGAGCCTACATGGGACCCACCTAGGCCACTTAACATGTGGATGACAGTTGTATTGCTTGGTCTGTTTGTGGGGCCCCTAGCAGTAGGATCAGGACCTGACCCTGGCACCTGAGCTGGCTTTTTGGAACCTATTCCCATGCTGAGATGCTTTGCCCAGCCTTGATGCAGGGGGAGGATCATGGTCCTGCCTCAACTTGATATACCTGCTTCCTTGACTTCCATGGGAGAACTGCCCCTTTCTGAATGGAGAAGGAGTAGATGGGGGGAGGTAGATGGGATGTGGGGGGAAGGAACTGGAAGAGAGGTGGGAGGGGAAACTGTGGTTTGTATATACAATAAATGAAAAATTAATAAAAATATATATAAAATAAAAAAGAGAAAGTAAACTCATGCTCCTATTCCTTATTAATCTTTTAAATATTTATTGCTTTCGAAATACTTCACAATGCATGAAGAGAATAAAAAAAAACAGGATAAATGTTTTTTAAATTCTATTGATGACATCACTGGAACTCATTTTATCTGGAAGAGAAAGTTCTGCAGTTTTTAAAAAGGACATTTTTATAATGCTAAATTTTTCAAATATCCAAGAAATTATTATCTTATTCATAACTGAGACAATAATCATTTTCAGATTTGTAGACATGATAAGGAGAGGGGAAATTAAAATGCTTTTCTTAATCACCAGGATGTGCATTAGGTCCTGACAAAGAAAATGTGAGGAATACCTACACACTTCTTAGGCTGGAACCTTAAGAAAACAAGTAGGCAGTGAAAAATTATCCTACTGAGAAATCTGTGATCCATTTCTGGGGAGAGTGATGACTAATATTGGTTTCCAGCTATTTCCCACAGCTTTTGGTAATTACATTATGGTATTCTCTAACCTTTACAAAGGTTTGCCGTATAGAACCACTTGCTGATAGGGTTAATCTGGGAAGACTGAAAGAACAGGGACTAACTCTAGCAAAGGACCACATTCTCTAAGCAAGCAATGCTAAGGAAGTAGCAGCTTCAGAGTCTGTCAGTAACAGTGATACAAAGAACATGCTCTGAGGCTGATAGACGAATGTGACCTTTGAGGTCGAGGTCTTATGGTGGGGTTGGACTCAAGGTTTGTATAACTCCTAATGGTAGGATGGCCATGTCATGCAGCCCTGTAATCTCAGAAATTTGGGAAGCTGAGGCAGAAGGATAGAAAGTTCAAAGTCAGTCTGGGCTACATAGTTTAAGTTACAGTGAACAACTTATTGAGACTCTGCCGACTCAAAACAGAAAGTAAAAAGGTCACTGTGGATATAGCTCAGGATAAAATTCTTGCCCAGCAAATGTGAGGCCCTGATTTCAAATCTCATGACTTGATAAAAATCTTGACATTACTAAATTTACTCATTCCAATGAAAACTGTGAGAATGAAGAGGTGTGTGTGTGTGTGTGTGTGTGTGTGTGTGTGTGTGTGTGTGTGTGTGTGTGTGTGTGTGTGTTGGGGGCATGAACTATGTACTGCTGCTGTGAGGACCAACCTTCCAAAGCTCAGGGATTGAGTGAAAAGCCATGGAGTCTTTAAACTAATAACTTAACTTGACTTTTCTATCTGAATGAGTAAAACTTAATTCTTCGGAGTAGGAAAAAGGGGCAAAATCCTCTGGGTCCAGTGAAACAAGGAAAACACACACACACACACACACACACACACATACACACACACACACACACCTTTAGGGTCTCTTTATCATCGTTTTCTGTTCTCTTTATTTCTTTTCTTACCTCTATCCAGATGTATCCCTTCTGTCTCTCTTGATGTCTTCCTTTTAACTAACTTTAGTTTTTTTCCCTACAACTTATATATCCCACCAAAATCTTTCAAGCAGTATAAAAATTATAATGTGGTTACATTCTATTTTAAGTGAATGATTACAATGAATACAAGTTAAAAAAACACATGTTTTCCATATCCCTTACTTGATTTAACATTTTATGTGTTTATAATTGAAAAACAAGTTATCCCAGGAACCCACATACACTCATACCCAAGCAACTTGTTATAGATTAACAGAATGTAAGCAAGCAAGGCATTTTTTTCTCAGCCAGTTCTTTTACTGGCTGCTGCATTTTGTGGTTACAAAGAAAGGACCAACTATTTTATTTGTCTCAACAGGTAATTGCATAAAAATTCTTAAAGGAATCACAAATCTAAACTCTTATATATGAAAAAGAATCAGTCATCTCTACTTTAATTCCTCAGGGTACATACCAACTTATCAACAGTGTTTTAGTAAATCATATCAAGAAGCTGAGAGCAAAGATGTGTATAAGAAATTAATCATTGCCTTTGTTCACCAACCCATCCTAGCAAGAAAAGCATGTAGCCAGGCTACCATTGTTCTTGTTTCCTGACCTCAATGAGTCCCTTCTTCAGCTATTAAAAGCATGCCTTCAAGTTGTTTTTCTAGATATCTTAACACAAAGCCATCAACAAAAACAACTTAACCTACCCTTAAGTCATTATTTAAAGATTTTTTTTAGCTATGATGTACACCAAAACCTATGAACATATCTCCTAACATTAACATTAAAGGAATGTTAGCTGACTTAGCTTCTGGGACTCAATTGTTTCTCTTAATCATTCATTAACCTAAGTCACAGTCGATAGGGCTCCTTAAGAAAAACTAACTGTGTGACATTTCCTTGTACTTATTTTATATTCCCTGCAATCCCTATATATCCGGTGTAGGCACAATACTTTAAACAGTACAGCTTAAGAGGAAATCATTTTCATAAAAATTCACAAGTAAAAATGCCCAGTAGAATAGGATATTTCCATGAGATAATCACAATACATTAAAGGCAATGGAGATCTCCCCATGCCAGATACCAGAGCAAAGTGGCAGGGGCAAGCATTTAAAAGCACAGCAGTAGCAAGAGACATTCAAGGGCCAATGACCTCCAAGGCTTGCCTATCTGAGTTTTATCCATCAGAACTTTGCTTCCTGGTAGGTCAACCTCCCAAACTTCAATTGCCATCTGCTGCTCCTCTGGAATGGCCACCAGCAGGCATGTCAGAATTCCTAAAGCTGAACCTTGTAGATAGAAATCTGGTCTTGATCACTTTTACAACACATATTCAGCTACATTATATGATTTTAGTTTCTAATGTAATGAGCACTGAATTTAATATTCATTAAAATGTTTATGTAATAGCTTTCATATTATATTTCTCTCATCCCTTTAGATATTAGTTATTACTAATATAATAATTTCCTTTTGAACTTGCACATTCTATGGTCCTATGTCTCTGCTACCCAAGAATTTGAATTTAAAAGTCCAAAATTGATATTCTAATTATTCTTGTTTATAAAACTGTATCAAAACTTTTGGTTAAGAATAGGTAAAATGAAGTCTTAATTCAGAAGTAAGTAGTACTTTAACAAATTTAGATTTAGTTTATGACTTTTATTAAATTCTGTAGAAAGGGATAATTATAAATAAACTACATTAATTAAGCTATGCTATACCATTTACCATAAAAGAAATTGTTGATTAGGTGTAAAATAAATTAAACATTACATGTAAATATTTCATGCCATATATTTTTCTAATATGGCAGAAATTTGTCCCTAAACGATATTAGGGAGACAGGTGGGATGAATCAAAGGGTAAAGGTGCTTGTTTACCTGGATTGACCACCTGAGTTCAATCCCTAGAGACCCTGAAAATGTAAAAAATCAAAATGAGAAAAATCAATCCAAAAAGCTGTCCCCTGGCCTCCAAATGTGTGCTCTGGCATATGTACACCCATATAAAAATCATCATCAGTCACACACAAACACACACTAATTTATTCTTAATTGAATTAAGGAACTTTCAAATAAGGACAAAATTTCAGTAACTGGTAGCATATATTCCTTTGCATAAAATTTTCACATATATACTCATCCACCAATATGAGTAGTTATTAAAAAACAAAACCCATGATCCAATGAACATGTAAATGCTAATTTTGAAGGATATTTAATATCTGTTTCATAGTTTGTGACATCACCAGGCTGCCTATTTTTGCTCCTATGATAAAATAATGAGACCAATTCACGTTTACAACTTCCTAAAACATAAAAACACAGAACATTAATATTTTTTCCTTTAAAAACCTTTTCTTTATTCTTGAGAATTTCATACATATTGAGTAGGATCATGTATGAACCCCATTCCACAGTTCAGTTGTCCCATATCCTTCACAACTCCATCAACATATAACCCTTGAATCCTTGGTACATAGAAAATACATTGAATATACATAATTTACTCAAAGTAAAAAATATAGATTAAAGATGATTATTTAATCCATATTTATGCCTCTCTGGCTGACCAACAGGTAGGACGGAGGCAGCACCAGTCCAGCCAGTCTCTCCCTGGGGTTGAGAGGGATGGTGAGTGTTGATGGCCCAGACCTCCTCTGTCTGCCGGAGAAAAGCACACTGAGCTGGGAGTCTTGTCAAAGCAGGAACTCATTTTATAGCACCAGGAGTGGACTTATATAGGTTGGGGTGATGGGGCTGCGGAGATGGGGTGAGGATAGTGGGCCAATGAGATGATGCCATCTCAGAGGCCATTCTAGGTCAGATAGAGCTGAGTCACTTGTATGCAGAAGTCATTTCCAAAGAAAGGTAACCAAACTTGAGCTAGTTACACTGGGCCAAACACCCAGGCCTTATGGGGCCCAACACATGCCTGTGGATGAATGAAGTGCATAAAATATCTTATGAGATGTTTCTTTCATATGATGAACTTGTCTCTAAAAGTTTTAGAAAAGCCCTACATAAATGGCTTGTATTATGTATTATATGTTATACTTCAATGTTAGCGAATTTCTCAAATAATAGAAAAAAATAAACAAATTGTTACCAATAATAGAACAATAATTACTTTTAGCATTATACTGAAATTGGGGAGACAGAACAGTAAGTAAAGCACTTATTGTGTAAACAGGAAAACCAAAGTTCAACTCTCCAGCACTCACACAAATGCTGGACTATTGTGGTGACCTGCCTGTAATCTCAGCCCTCAGAAGGCAGAGGCCAGTGATCCTTGCAGCACCCTGGCTACTTATTAATTTAGCTGAAATTGTGACTCAGGTTGAAGTTGAGAGATAGAGAGATAGATGTCAACCTTAGACCTTAATACACAAATTCATACAGGTGCACACACACACACACACACAAACACACACACACACACGTGTCTATGTACACAAATATGTATGCATACACTGCACTATACACATGCAAAAAATAGCTAAACATAGGCTTTCAGTTTATACTCTGGCATGTACAGAGTCTGGAAGAATAAACAAAACATTCACAATTTCTCTTAAAGGTATCATAAAACTGTTGTCAAAGACTAACTTGTCACAAAACTGCAGATCCACACAGGCAAAGTATAAAGCAAGTGTCTTGAAGAGCTGGAAGATGGCTTAGGTTGATAGTGCCTACCTTGTGTGATGGTTAATTTTGATCGTCTACTTGGTGGGTTAAGAATCACCAGAAACAAAATGACAGTACCCCTTCTCACCAAAACAGGGCTAGTATCATTTCATGTGTTGAGATATCCAACACAAAATGAATAGAGGGAAGCAACCTGAGCACAGGCTTCTCACCAATATCTCTTGGATCTTTAAGCCAAGAAAGTAAACCTGTCCTTAATATGTCTTTATCAAACATTTTGCCTCAGAAACCATTAAATGCATGTAAACCTGAGGATTTGAATTCAGATTCCCATCACACACAAAAGTGCTGTGTTGTACCCAATGCCAGCATCTGTAATTCTGGTCCTAGAAGATAAAGATAGGTGATTTCCTAGGGCTTGGTAATTGGCAAGTCTAGATGATCCTGAGTTTGAGGTTTATTTAGAGATCCCACAGCAAAAAATAGAATATAAAGGGGGTTAGGGGGAGCAGCTGATGTTCACTTCTACTATTTATCCTCCCATCAACGGACATGTATTGCATTCATACAGACACTTATATACACAGGAACACATGGACACACACACACATACACACACACACACACAGAGAGAGAGAGAGAGAGAGAGAGAGAGAGAGAGAGAGAGAGAGAGAGAGAGAGAAGACCTAGCCAGAAACAGAGAGAGAATACACAAAAATTTAAAGAAGTAGCCTTCTTGAAATACATTCAAAGATCTCAGTTTTCTTTATCAGGGCTTTCCTTCAAGGGGAATTATTTTCTCACATCGCAAAAATACAGATTTTACAAAAATGAACTCAATTTGAAGAAACCCTGTTATATCTTAAGCCAGTTTATCCTGTATCTTAGGCAAAGAGAAATAGCCAATTCTGGCTCACTAAAAGAAAAGATTTAATCATAAGACTACATAGTTCTTCATCACATACAGATAAATTCCTAGAGAACCACGGGCACATATTCTGTTCACAGCCATAAAGAATATTTGAATTCAGAGAGTACTGTAATAGGAGAACACTAGACAGTTACAACAAACAGGAAAGACACAATGACATCTAGCTATTTAAACAAATACTCTTGTTGAAGTCTTATTTTTTATTGTATTCAGAACAAAATAATTTTCAACAATAATAAAAATATGAGCCACGCTGAAAGATAAAACATTGTGTAAAATATTCACTCATACTGGACTTCAAAGTGGTTGAGATTTTGAATGCTCAGACTAGAAACTGAATTTACCCATGATGACCAAGCTAAAGAATACGAAAAAGTAGAAAGCATGCCAGAAGACATTGGTAACATAACAAAGAGAAGGGAAGTGAAAGTGGAATAAAAGAAAATAAGCTTTGTCAGTAGAAACTTTCCAAACTGAAATATGAAAGAAAATAAAAGTGAGAGATCACAGAACAGACTGTTTAAGAATGATGGGGCAATTATAAAGGTCTAAAGCCATAAAATGAACATTCAGAAGGAAAAGAGAGAAAAAGCCAGGAAAAAATCTAAGTAATAATGTTTGAGAAATGTTTAGAACTAACACCAAACGCTAAATCACAAATAGCGTGAGCTCAAAGTACACTATGAAGACTGAAAAAGATCCATGTCTCAGTATATCATTTTCAATCTGCAGAAAATCAAAGAAAAGAAAGAACATTGGAAGACATTGGGAAAACAAATGGACACCATATCTACAGAAGAAAAGGGACAAGAATTACCTTGAACTTTTATTGAATACTCACAGAGTCCAAAAGAGAAAGAAGTGGGCTATTTAAAGGTAAGTGCTAGAAAGAAAATATCTTCAACACAGAATTATGTATCCAGTGAAATATTCTCCAAATGTTAAATGGAATACATGTTGATTTTCGCATAAAAAATAAAGAAAAGGTGCAACCACTAAGCATGCTGTGCAAGAATTGTTAAAACAAATTCAGTGAAAAAGAAAATGATAGAGGTGATCTGCTTGAATCATCTTCCTAAGGAAGGGGAAATTGCTAAATAAATGAATGTCAGATAAAATGCATTTAAAGTTTATTTGATCTAATATGCAAAAGTTTGAACCAAGTAGCAAGACATCAAGTTTATGATTATAGAGCATGGAGTAGCAAATTGAATGTCAGCATTTTCTGGGACAGAAAAGCATAGTTTGGAAAGTTTTCATAAAGTACTTAATTTTAGTAATGAAGAGATTTTGATATTTAAAAGGAAAATTTGATTAGTTGTAAGCATATATATATATATATATATATATATATATATATATATATATATATATATATTTCAACATCCAGGATGACTATTTGTGGTGATATTGTGTTCCCAAAAGTATTGTGCACCCTAATAAACTTATCTGGGATCAGAGGACAGAACAGCCACTAGATACAGAGGCCAGAAAATGGTGGCACACACGCCTTTAATCCTATCATTTGGGAGGCAGAGATCCATTTGGATCTCTGTGAGTTTAAAGCCACACTGTAAACAGCCAGGCATGGTAACTCACGCCTTTAATCCCAAGGAGTGAGCCTTTAATCCCATGAAGTGAATGCAGAAAGCAGAAAGGTATATAAGGTGTGAAAACCAGGAACTAGGCTGGTTAAGCTTTTAGGCTTTTGAGTAGCAGTTCAGTTGAGATCCATTTGGATGAGGACACAGAAGCTTCCAGTCTGAGGAAACAGGACCAGCTGAGGAACTGGCAAGATGAGGAAACTGTACCTTGTTCTGCTTCTCTGATCTTCCAGCATTGACGCCAATATCTGGCTCCAGGTTCGTTTTTGTTGATAAGAACTTTTAAGATTCATGCAACAACAATTAAAATACTTTGAAAACTATAATTGTCATAGCACATGAAGAAGGAAAACAAAACTTATAAAAAAATTATAAAAGATAGCAAATATTGTTATCAACTGAAGAAAACAAGAAGAAAAGTAAGAGATTAGTAAATGAGCATTAAATTGTCAACATATGAAGTCTATTGATCCAACTATATGAATAATTAAAACACACAAAGACAGAAGATGTACTGAATGAAAAGTGAGGCTCAGAAAAACTTTTTTATCTATCAGAAAAACACAGGCAAGAAAACTGAAGGGATGAACAAGTATTTGCTTTGTTAGTACAACTTGAAGGAAATGTAGAAAAACCAATTCAGAAAATACAAAAATAGAAGTGGAAGAAAAATGTTCAGGAACATGGAGGAGCACTGAGTAAATGATCAATGTACCAATTTTTCAAAAATGCACAACAGTTATAATGTGTGTGAGCATCATGAATTAAGGGAGAAGTGTTAGTATTGACCTCATGGACACTGAAATGAAAATAAATGTCCAGAGTATAAAATTTTATCTTTACTGACCAATTCTTTAAAAACTACAATCTACTAACTCTCAGAAGATAAGACAGGTAAACTTATTGGATGTATATAGACTAAGAAAATGTAATCAACAATTAATGACTTCCTGATATAGAGAACTTGAGGAAATATTATAAACATTCAGATTCACAAATATATTACAAATTAACAAGCAAGTTTCTTAATTCTTTACAGATTTCTCCAAAATTATAAACATAAGTGCTAGCTGCTGACACATTTGATGAAATCAGGCTTGTTGTAATACAGAAACCAAAGTTAGAATACCATAAACTAGCCACAAATGCTTGAACATACATGTGAAAATCTATGAAATGTTGGCACATTGAATCTCAGTGTGCAAACAAAGAATTTCACTCTAAGAATAACTGAGGATCATTCACTCTAGTCATTTGGTAAGGCTAGTTTAAGGAGAAAATCTACTAATACTTATCATGAACACTAGCTAAGAAGGAAACTGAAAGATTCCTACCAGCAGCTTCATTAAAAGCACTTGACAAAAACTAACGACTTTTAGGATATGAACTTTCAGAAACCTAGAAAGGGATTACAGTGCTCACAATTTATGATAAAGAATGCATTTTGAAAATAAAGCATTCTTCAGAAATAACAACATAAACTACATTTGAACATAATATGTTCAAAATGTAGGAATGTTACATTCATGTTATTCAATAAAAATGCCAAACAGGTGGTGTACTATGATTTCAATGACAGAGAATCACATAAGAGGCAAAGTTCTGCTGACAATAAAATTAATTGTTGATTGTGGTTTAAGAAAAACGAAAAGGCTGGTTGGAGGATCTCAGAGAATTTTGCAACACTGAACAGATCCTGTATGTACTGAAATCCTTATGGATTTCATTTATATGCATTTAAATTGAGAAGAACTTTTCAAAACAAAGTAGAAATATCTACTAATTTCTAGCTAATAAAATATCATTAATATTTCCTTATTTTTAACCCATGTACCATATAACACAGAATGTTTATAGTAGAAGAAATGGCAGGAGAGAAAGGGGAGTCCTGTTTTTATTGAATATATCTATAATTCTAAGTCTAATCTGTGAGTAAACTCCATTAATTAGAAATATGAACCATTCATGATAGGCCTGATGTTTAGGAGTAGTTGATCAACATATAATGGACTACACAGATTTTTTTTTTTGCCTTTTTGTGTGTGGGTGTTAACCTGGTTAAGTTTGGTGTTTTATTTTATTGTTTTGTTTTTTGGGTGGTTTTATTTTGTTTTCTTGGCTCTAAGGTGTTTTATTGTTATACTGGATTTTGTTTTTTGAGAAAGAGCATAAAGTTTAGTGGGTAAGGAAGGGGAGAAGATGAGGAAGTACTTAGGGGAGAGAAAGAATATGATCAAAATACATTTAAATTTAAAAATTGTTTTAAAAATATATCAAAGAAGTATATAGGACACTAAAAAGATTAGAACATATTTATTCAGAAACTTCTATTATCTCTAGTCTCTAGTCAATTTGTACACTTAAACAGCTGAAACTGCTATAACAGAGCTGTGCCTGAATTTTAAGGGACTATATCTTACTGTTTATTTATATTTTTATTTTAATATATATTTTTTTAAAAAATTAGCTCATTTAGCCGGGCGGTGGTGGCACACGCCTTTAATCCCAGCACTCGGGAGGCAGAGCCAGGCGGATCTCTGTGAGTTCGAGGCCAGCCTGGTCTACCAAGTGAGTTCCAGGAAAGGCGCAAAGCTACACAGAGAAACCCTGTCTTGAAAAAACCAAAAAAAAAAAAAAAAAAAAAAATTAGCTCATTTTTTCTTTCTGAAATACAATTATAGCACTATTCCCTTCCTGCTCTTCCCTGTAGATCCCAGTTATCATCTCTCATGCCTACATGTTTTTCCTCTCTCAAGCTGATAAATCCTTTTTTCTTTATTATTGTTATGTGTATGGGGTGTGTGTGTTTGTGGTGCTCCACCTGCTGATTCCATTTTGTTGTTTGTGTGTGAATGGTTTCAAGGCTGACTACTCTACATTGAATAACCAGCAAGGAGGTTCATCCTTGGGAGAGGCTAACTCTCCTGTCTTACAAGTCACTTTTGTCTGTATCTTTTTGTCTAGTGGTGGGAGCTGTGCAACTCTCCCAGGCTCACATTAGCATATCCATTGATACTATCATTGCTCCAGTCTTATTTGTGCAACCATCTTTAGGTGAGACTGTTTCACAACAGATTTCCTGGGATTCTGTCTCATTCAATTTTTCTGTATCCTCTTTTGTAATGTTCTTGGAGCCAAAGACATTGTAGAATATTAGTTGAAAATATGTTACATTTATTGATGCTTGACATCAGAGTGAAACATTTGTTTAATGATGTAAAGGTGTGTTGCATTCTTTCATGTTGCATTGTTTAACTTTGAAGTTGTGTTATTTTGACTGTCTAAAACACTTGATTGGTCTAATAAAAAGCTGAATGGCCAATAGAGAGGCAGTAGAAAGGATAGGCAAGACTGTCAGGCAGAGAGAATAAATAGGGGATTGAGGAGAGAAAAAAGGGGAAGGAAAGGAGAACATTGGGGGGGGAAGTCACTCAGCTCCACAGCAAGCCACAGATTAAGAAGCAAAGAAAGGTACATAAAACAAAGGAAAATAAAAGCCCAGAGGCAAAAGGTAGATGGAATAATTTAAGAAAAGTTGGCTAGAAACAAGCCAAGCTAAGGTCGGCCATTCATAAATAAGAATAAGCTCCCATGTATTTATGTGGGAGCTGGGTCATGGGCCCCCAAAGAGCAAAAGAATAAAGAGAAAAAAACAACTGCATAAAGGTGTGGCAACTGTGATGTTTATATTTCTGTAGAAGCCAAGCTCCCATGATTTTTTGATCTCTATATTGTGTGTCTAGTTGTAGAATCTGTGATGATCTCCATTTATTGTAGAGTAAGACTTTTTTGATAACGGTAGTAGTAGTTACACTTATCTGTGGAAACATCCCAATTGGTGGTTATCCAATACTAATGGTCAACCCTAAAAAAATCAAAGTGCAAGTAACATTGTACAGACTAAGCAGGTTGAATTTAGGAGAATATATATATATATATATATATATATATATACATATATATGTGTGTGTACACATATATATATATATATATGGTTTATACTTGTACATATACACATATATGTACATTGTACGTGTATATGTATGAATTAACCATGCATGTGTTTATATATACATATATAAAACATGTGATTATATATATCATACTATGAATGTGGTTTGACTGACCAGACAATAAATGGTTGAGAAGTAGAAAGCCACCATAGTGCAAGTAGCCTTTTCCTCTGCCATCTGTCTTCAATGTTGTGAAATGTTCTGCTTGAACATACTCTTTCTACTTGATAGACTGAAACCTGTAGAGTTGTGAGCCAAAATAAATGATTAACCCTTGAGGTTATTTAATTTTTTATATATATATTTTGTCTCAAGGTTGAGAAAAGTAACTAACACACAAAGTGAGAACTTTCTGAGGTTTCATTGACTTAAAATGCCAAAATATTTCTTTAGGAAAATAAAAAGAAAATAAAAAAAATCTTATAGCTTAATTCTAGGTATAAACTCATTTACACATTGAAAGCTATAATTAAAATTTTAAAATAGTGTAGGCTATTTTGTTTTTAATAGTTTTGATGAAGCAATTATAATTTAACCTCCTTGAAGTGTCCTGTTGTGAATATTGCTGACAGCATAAATTCTCTGTCTTATTAATTGGAATGGGTTGGTACGAGTACTTTTCTACATAGTTGAATATATTATTTTAAAATGCCTGTATTGCTTTATTATCATGTTGAATGCTCTATTTCTCATCACAGTAATTCAACACAAGGAAAAATTCTATAGACAAAAATTTGTTTATGCATGCAAAGTCTTGAATGGAAACAAAATAAGGTCAATTTTATTGAATAGACTATTTCTAGACTAAACATATAGACTTAAGAAAAACTATTCATGATGAGTACAATGGAGTTTTTTAAATACAATAATACAGGATAGGGCTTTTAGAAACAGAAAATTTCTTCAAGCCAAAATATATGCTGCCTTCAACAATAGGGTCTTACCATGGAGTTATGGTGGGTAGCCAATGAAAATAGCAATAGCCTGTGCAGTTTGGGAAATGTTTAGGGACTCTTTGGCCAGTGTTTCATAGTTACTTTTATGTTGCTCTATGATGTCTTAGTTATTTTTATACTGTTCTGATGAGACAACAGGTGAGGGCAACTTATACATAAAAGAGATTAATTTGTAGCTCATAATTCCATAAGGCTAGAGTCTGTGACCATCATGGCAGGGTGCATGGCACTAGCTGAGAATTTACATAATTTTTCTCAAGCATGAGGCAGAAATATATAGCAAGGAATAATATGGACTTTAGGGGCTTTTGAAACTTCATAATCAGCTCCCAGTCACTTATTTCCTCCAAGAAGACCATGCCCCCTAATCCTTCTCAAACATTTCTACAAACTAGGAAACAAATATTCAGACATTCAGGCCTATAGGAGCCATTCTTATTCAAACAACTACAAGAGGTATCCCATTTCTTGCACTGGAATTTAGTTTAATTGTCTATATTCTGGGAATGGCATTGCCAAACTAGGTAGGCTGTGCCTTTGGAATTAGTATTATTTTAAGTTGTATTTTGAAATGATCCTACACACTACTGCCAGGGAAGCAAAAAGACCAACTGCTGATCTTCACCTCTCGCTCTGTTCCTCTAAGTCTAATACCCCCAGTCTTGCCCCCAGCTCTACAACAGGACACCTGCTGCAGCCTTCCATGCCCCGCACCTCCACCAACTATTGATTCCATAGATCTTCCTCTCCTAACTTAACCCTCCCACTCATTGCTTTATCTCTGCTGCCAACTCCATTAGGCACTCCCTAGGAACACAAAGGCCGTTCTTGCCAGGGAAACAAGTTGGCTAACTGAAGATCTTCACCTCTACTTCTGCTCCTCCAGTCCAATTCCCCAGTCTCATGCCCAGCTCTGCAGCAGAGTACCTGCTGCAGCCACCCTTTTCCTCCTCCGTCCATCTCCAGTGGATCACATAGATATTCCCCTCCAAACTTTATTCCCTCCAACTCATTGCTTTGCCGCTGGCCCCAACTCCACAAGGCACTCCATGTGAACCCACAGGCAACTCTGAGCAGGGAAGTAAGTAAGCTAACTGCAGATCTTCATCTCTCTGTCCATTCCTCCATGTCCAATCCCCTGGTCTCATTCCCAGCTCTGCAGCAGACTTTCTTCTAAGGCCTGTCCTCACTTTATGTCTCCTTTCCCTGAAGACCAACTAAGCAAATCATGGTTAAACATTATGTTCTCCTCCCTCTTGTGAGTCCCCTTATTGCCCCTAGCTGATCCCCATTTCACACTGTCAGATCCCAATACCCAGAAACTTATCTCCTGTCCCCACAGCTATCAGGATCCTCGAAGATTTTCCTACAGGTAACACACTGCCACCACAACACCCTAAGAGCCAGAAATGGCAAAGGAAACCAAGGAACAAAACACTCACCCAACAAAGACAAGACAAGACATCAGCACCTAGAATTACAGTATTCCCAGCTAGACATCTTTAAAACACAATCAATAACACCCAGGATAATACATCTCATTAGAGTCCAGCAATCCTACTACAGCATGGCCTAAATATTCCGACATAATCAAAGCACAAATAAAAGATCTTAAAATAGCCTTTACAAATATGAAGAATATGTTTCTTCTTTAAATCAATGAATAAATCTTTTAAAGAAATTTATGAAAATATGTACAAATAGTGGAAAGAAATGAATAAAACCATCTAGACCTGAAAATAGAAGGAAATTCAATAAGGAAAACCCAAACAGAAAAAACAGGAAATGAAAGATTTAGGTACTTGAACAGGAACCACAGACACAATCTTCACCAACAGATTATAGGAGGTAGAAGAAAGACTCTCATGCTCTAAAGACACAATGGAAGAAATGGACACATCAATTCAAAGAAAATGCTAAATCAAACAAAAATAAATCAAAAACAAAACAAACAAACACAAATGGCACAAAGCATTCTGAAAATCTGGGACATTATGAACAGACCAAAACTGAGAATAATAGAAGTAGAGGTAGGAGAAGAAACCCAGGGCAAAGGCCTACAGAATATATTCAACAAAATCATAGAAGAAAATTATCCTAACAAAGAAAGAGATGCCTATCAAGAATCATACAGAACACTAAATAGATTAGACCAGAAAGTAAGTCCCCCCCCAACTTAATAATAATCAAAATACTAAACTTACCGAACAAAGAAAAAATATTAAAAACTGCAGAAGAAAACACCAATTAACATATAAAGGCAGACTTAGTAGAATAAAACCTGACTCTATGGAGACACTAAAAGCCAGGAGGGCCTGCTTACATGTGCTACAGACTGTAAGCAACTACAGATGCCAGCCCAGACTACTAGACCCAGCAAAACTAAGAGGTTAATCACACCAAGGAAAACAGAGGGAATAAATAATTGCAACCAGGGAAACAAAATAACTGGAATCAAACTCT
This sequence comes from Peromyscus maniculatus bairdii, assembly GCF_049852395.1. Lineage (NCBI taxonomy): Eukaryota > Metazoa > Chordata > Mammalia > Rodentia > Cricetidae > Peromyscus > Peromyscus maniculatus. The sequence continues at coordinate 17,397,866 of NC_134871.1, forward strand.
GCTCATTGACATCTCTCAACATCAATGATCTCAATTTCACAATAAAAAGACATAGGCTAACAAAATATATTCAAAAAAAGGACCCATTCTGCTGCTGCTGCATCCAAGAAATACACCTTAACATCAATGATTAGACACCATGTCTTCTCTCTTTATAGAAGAAGAAAAACAAATACAAGTGAAGGTATTCAACCCAGTTATTTTTTTTAAATGTGTGTATTTGTGTGTGTGACTTAAGCCTTGCCAAATTTCTTCTGTATGTATTGTGTTGTGAAATGCATATGCCAATTCACAGATATGAGGTTTTATTTCTAAGTTTTATTATGTATTCTTACTTAATTACAAATGTAGTACTATGATAACCACACACAATAGCACTATGCTATGATGTTATATGAAAAGCACAATTTTAATCAAATTATATGTTACATATACTTAATTAATGCTAACTGTTGTACGAGTTAGGTGGTGTTTCATCACTGTATGCTTGTATTTTATTAACTACTTTATCCAGTGTATATTAAAGCATAATATGATAATATTCTAGTAATACATCCACAACACACTTTCTCAAAAGATAAAGAATCTTCCCTAATGTCTTACTTTGGAACAAATGATAAGTTAAGCCCATGGTACCTTTTCACCAAATCATTCTCTTGCTTTTCATAGATTAATTTAATCCTTTCAAGGGAGATTGCCTACAAAGTCTTTTCAGTTTATATATCAATTAAACACCTTCCATTTTCTAATGAAAATATTTTCTAACACTGTATATAACATCAAACTCCCTGGCATTATCAGAAGTTAAGAAAATATAAATTTTATAACCCTTTTCTGAATTACATTTTAAAGTACCAATTTAAAACCTTCCTGAAATATATTTTCCATGTTTTTAGTTTTGATACTTCTCTTCAAGTTTCTCTCTTTGAATCTCTTTTTATATCCTCTCCAACTTCCCATATTTTCATGTACAAGCATAAAAAACATTATAAACTCTATTTCTATAACCAAATGTTTTGCACAAACAACCAGAATATTTGGTCAGTTTTCTTGGGTGAGTAATCTTACCTAGGTGCAAGGTGTTAAATCATGATTACCATCCAATAAATCTATTTTTCCATCTTAGGGCTTAATAAAAATCTGCATTATTTATTGATATTTATATGTATGAAAATTCTGCTGGACACTGTGTAAGTTTGAAATTCCTTGCTGAATATTAGTTTCCTCTATGTATGTGCATGTATGTGTACTTGCATATGGAGGCCAGAGATTAATATAAAGTTTCTTCCTCAAACTATTTTACTTTTTTAAAAACGGTGTCTCACTGAACCTTATCCCATCTATACAATGTGACTGGCTAGAAAGCAATCCTAAAATTGCAAAGATTTGGCATTATAAATGTGTGCTATCCATGTCCACCTTTTTACATAAGTGTTGGCATCCTAGCTTGTGTCTTGACCTAGTAAGCAAATACTACTGAATGAGAATATCCTCAGTCCAGTAGTCATTCTAGATGACATACATTTTCTCTACTCTTTTTCCATCCTCTCTGTTTATTTATTTGGATGACATGATACCTGGAGTCACACTAGCTGTTTTCTAACCAGATGGTGTCTATCATAAAATGTCAATAGAAGCATAGATGTGTAGAGAGCGCTTTTAGGCATTTTTGAGATAGCACCTAAGCCTTGGCTTCTAATAAAATGTCAACACTATTACCTAAGCCAATGCAAATCACATGGACTTTGTCAGTATGCCATATTGGCACAGCTGCTTGCCAGAACAAATCTGTGAGGCAGATTTATTTGTTTTTGTGCTGCTGAAGAAAAAACCTGGATTGAAAAGGAAATGTATCAGTGAATAGTGATGTGAAAGATTTAGAATAAAGAGCAAGAATGGGAGAGCAAGAGAGATAGAACAAGAAAGAGAGGCAGAGATAGAGACAGAGACAGACAGAGAGAGATGCAGAGAAAGAGTGACAGAAGAGAATGAATGCTCACTGTTAGCAGATGATATTTTCTATGCCCAGGATATTGTTGCTTAGTGACACCAGAAAAAAACAAATAGAAACACGTAATATATTTGTGTTAGTATTGATCATAGATTTCTACTGAGTTTATCTCCTGTGTATTTTTCTTCTGGACCAAGTTAATCTTTTTTATAATGAGATACTTCAGGTGTTTTGGAACTTACACATTTAGTGTGATATTATTTTCTCAATGTAATTGGTGTTTCCAGATAATAGTACAAGTATTCCAAATAGCTCATATGATGGAAGTCATCACAATTATAATTATTTGCCTTGATTTTGTTTATAAAGGAAATGCATTTGGTGTCTTTGGTTGTTAAAACAAACAGAAGGTCACAGGGATCCCATGATTCTTAGAAATAGAGAAGGACTTAGAATGTGTTGCTCATATGCAATTAACCAATTAATTTTATACTGTGGTGGTGGTAAATAAGCTAATTTCACCATATTTACCTTATCTATGAGTAATTAATGACCAAATCTCACAGACCCAGTGACATAGAAAATTTAGACATCTAAGAGAGCTCTTACATTTGCTGTTTCTCAAGATGGGTTTCTCTGTGTAACAACAGCTTTGGCTGTCCTAGAACTCATTATAAACCAGCTGATTTAGAACTCAGAGATCCACCTGTCTCTGCATCCTGAGTGCTGAGATTAAAGGCATTTGCCACCACGCTTGGGTAAAAGTGCTTACTAGTGAGTCAGTGCATTGGCATATGATTTTGATCTTTTACTCAGAAATTTTGGGTTTCTCTATTTCTTGATTGTCATCCTTAATTTTACCTTCAGGACATTTCCATACAAATGTCACTCTTTCAATATTTCATCTCCATTCTTAGGATACACTAAGATTACACTGTACTTCAGGTCTCTGTTTATCCCCAAATCTTTTCTCTCCAACACCTCTAAATTAAGTGTCCTTCATTTGGCTTCTCTATACCTTAATTTCCTAAAATATAATACTCTTTGGTTTATTATTCACCTCTGTGAAATCAGCATTAAAGTAATCTCCTTTACTATTATATTTTGTCCATAAAAGATAAAAATAAACATATAAAAATATAAAATTGTCATTTTATTTAAAATTTTTAAAGAAAACATTTTCTTATGTTTCATCATTAGAGAAATATTTCTTGCCAACAAGATACTGTTCAATTTTATTTCCATATAGTCTTATCTGATTGGATTCATGATTGTAGATATATAATTCATTAACACAAATTTATCAATTTATTAGCTTAAAGCATAGTAAGTGGTGGCGAATTAACCAAACTAAGAATCTATGAACAAACCTCATGTAGACCCACAAGTTAATAAAATAACTTTAAAATACATTTAAAAACAAAACAATAGTAATTAGTCTACATAGGTGGGTTCACTCCCAGAACACATGGGTTATTAGATGAAAATTGCAATACAATACTTGAGATGCCTCATTATTTATTTTTCAGGAAGACTCCAGAGGTCTCCAAAACAAAGCAGGCTATTGCCATTTTAACAGCTGAAGATGGGAACTTCCTTCTTGTTGGTCCTGTTGCTGTGGGCGATCCTTATTGCTATGCCTTCCCATCATTATACACTCTCCCTCTGGAACCATAAGCCAATTCTTCCAATAAGTCACCTGAGTCATGGCATTTTATTACAGCACTCAGAAAGTGACTAATAAAGATAACAACCATAAATACATGGTAAGACCCTACTTCTGAAGAACCCACAGATTTGAGCTGCAGGACACAGGCAAATCAATCAAAAATTGATCAAGAAACTTCCTTCCTGTTGGCTTGCTTTCATAGTGCCTGAAAGTGATGTTCAAGCTGCCCCTAGAAGAGAGATGACATTAATGATCTTATCCATGCTAAACCCTGCATACTGCAACACAAACCTGAAAGGCAAGATGTGTTTATTGTCACAATGGTCACATGACTGTGATGGATACCTTACCACATTTTGATTGGCTTGGAGTCCTGCTCTACAGAAGGCAAATTCATAACTGGTATTCTAATCCTGGGTGAAAGAGCGCAGATGGGGTGGTCATAGGCCCTATGGTAGAATCTGCCATTATTATTTTTCTAAATGATCATGCTGTCAGATTTCCTTCTGAATATTTATTTTTCTATCAATAGACCTGTGATGCACTCCAGGTTGGTCAGAGAAGCTTCTTTTGCTGTGGACTACAGTCAATGAAGTGCTGCTTAACTGGTCAGAATGATGCAGATGAGAAACTGAGTGTTCAGCCCCAAATTTATTGCATCTGCTTTGATTCTCCAACCACTAAATGACAGGAAAATGTGTAAAAGAATATTCAGAAACAGTGTAAGAGCTAAAGGATGTGGAGGAGTCCTGGGAAATACTGTCTTTTGGACATGACATAGCCACTGCAGTCATGAACTCACAGCAGCTGTGTTACCTACACAAGATGTACACATACATGATCACACCAGCTACAATACACCCATAGATGGGGAAGATTGTTTATAGGCATGTTGAGGGGATATAAGAGAGTTTGAGTGGGGAAATGAGGAGTAGCTATGATCATATATTTCATTATATTCATGTACAAATTTCTGAAATATAAACAAATATATTTTTATTATATATATTAATAACAAAAGAGTCCAGTAAAATGTGTTAGTTAGTGTAAGGCCATCAGAGAACTGTTTATACAACACCTAAAAAAGTATTGAGGACACAGATTCTTTTTAAAAAATAGAAATTTTGGTCTCCGGTTTCTCTATTGAAGTATCAGAGACATTTTTGAGAACTTTTATTAAGTGGAATTCTTAGAACAACTCACAAAATCTATCGTGCCTTTCATTCCTTAAGTTGAGGATATATAACAAATATAAGTGCTGTAGAGAGCAACACTTTAGCTAACCTCAGAAGAAGCAGGGTCAGAAGACTAAACAAATGGTCCTAGCCCTCAGGACTGCATTTCTTCAAATTCAGATCATTACTGCTCAGATCCTAGTGAGAAAATGTGTTCTTAGAAGGGGTCTGAGCTCGAGATCCTCCTGCCTCCACCTCCTTCAGCAAGTCCTACCGGCGTGCGCCACCACAACCGGCCTTCTCTAAAGTTCACAAAGCCTGTTTTAGAAGGTGCCAAGCAAAGTTTCCCTTGTTGGCAATTGTTTATATTCTTTTGGTCATTTACTCAGTTGTAGTTTTTTGCTAAATAGTGCATATATATGTAGGTATACAGAGATGTTTATATCTCCAGTTGAGTATGTTGAGATCTGTTTTTATTTCCATTTATATCACTTGGGCAATATTAGTATTTACTGCTAGAAAAAAAGAAATCCTGTGAAATTACATTCTAAAGAACATATAATTTGTTAATATACCCATCTTGTGTAAATGAAATTAAATTGATCTGTCAAACAATGTGCAATGGGAAAAAAAAGAAGGGGTTTGAATTTCAAGTTTCAGTTTAAACTTGAGGGAAATCTTTACCACATTCCTTTGGGTCATTTCATATGATGGTGTGGTAGTTTGAATGTAACTGGACCTTATAATCTCATAGGGAGTGGCAAAATTAGGAGGTATGTTTTTGCCGGAAAGAGTATGGCCTAGGTGCAAATAACATGTCACTGTGGGAGCGGAGCTTAAGGTTTCCTATTCTCAAGATCTCACCAAGTGTGTCAGTCGACTTCCTGTGGCCTGCATCTCAAGATATAGCCAGCACCAAGTCTTCCTGCACACTCCCATGTGCCACCATGACGATAATGGACTGACCCTCTGAAAATATAAGATAGCCTTAATTAATTGATTGTTTTCTTTATAAGTGTTGTCATGGTCATACTATCTCTTCACAGCACTAGAAACCTTATCTAAGACAGATGGTATACAGCCAATTCTCTGAATATAATTTATTTTTCTTATACTAATAGAAGACAGGAGTTTGTTACATTGTATGGTAAATACCACTATCCTTTTGCAAAGAATAATCAACATTTTCTACAAAATTTTAACTGGAACAAAAATCCCATCATTGACTATATCAAGATATGATAGTCAGTGTATTTAAAAAATACTAGTTACTTGAAAGAATAAATACATGATCCATGTTGTTTTTCTTTTTTTGCTTTAAAGTATTGAATTCTAGGTTTACTGGTGTCAATAATTATTTATAGCTATCCTCCCAAATTTATCACGCAGTTATGAGAAGTGAGTGTTAATATTTAAAAACAGAAAAAAATTATCCCCCTACTCAGTAATATAGTAAACTCAGCAAATTAATTACTAAAAAATTGAATATTTTAAATGTTCCTAGAGCCATGATTTAAGCCGTGAGTATTTTTTCTGTTTTCAAACAAATTTTAAATAAAAATAGTTAAAATGGAGTACATAATTCTTAAATTTTTTTTTAAAATGTCAGTATATTAACTGTACCTAGACATTGTGAAAATTCTCTTAATACCTGGTGGTACATTTGTCTATGTATGTATGATATAATAGAACTGAGGTTGATGACAAAACTTAGGGCTTTAGGCTTTATTAACTGTTTACAAGAGAAAAGATTTATTAGTAAAAGCAAATGAAAAATGTAAAATATATTTACATAGATTTTATCATGTAAAATTCTTTTGGAACACCTTACTCTTTATAGCTTCTTACTCTACAATATCCCCCCTTAAGCCATCAGGACTATGGTTGAAAGAATCTGAGTAATTTTCCAACATCATGGATCCATTAGGAATGAACCTAGGTCTTATCCTTAATATGATGATTCTTTAGCCAGTTGTTGATAGTGGTCACGTTTATTTCTTAATTTTATCTCAATTGCTTGGAAATTACTATATACATATAAATATTATGTACATGAATACACTAGCTTATTGAGGAATCAGGCATCTATATGCTATAATTCTTCAATTTTCAATGTAATGTAAGTAAACAATTTGATGGGTAAATATAAAAGAAATAACAGAAAATCTGGAAAATTGTAAACTGTAAAAAATGATCTTGAATAAGCTTCAACTTGCTTTTTAATATTATGCATTTTTAAAGATAATTAATTCTTAAACAAATAATGGAAATGTAATCTTGTTTGATTTACTTTTATTTCTGGATTTCCTATTTTACAGCATTACTTTAAGAATTTTTATTGTCATGGAATTAAACTTTGTCATTGCACTTCACTTCCAAATAAAATAAGGAGAAAAATATTTTATCTTTAGCAATAAAACACACATAATATTCTTAGACAAGAACTCAAACACAAATATTTGTTTGCTTTATGGATGATATTGAAGCAGACAATGAACCATAATGTAATTTATATCTTTTGAATTGAATGCTATGTTGGACCACGTACAGATGTAATCTTATTTGTTCAAGATAACAGCTATAACTATTGTAATAACTCAATTTGAGAAAATAACTTTCACTCACTGAAAATGATATAATTTCCCAGAGAGTCCTGAAGATAGTCACTCAACAAAACCGCCTGTGGAGTTATTGCTCAAGATGTTTTTGTCATCCTTCATTTAACGCTCTTTATGTAAATTCTAAAGAGATTCTTAAAAAGCCTAATGCAAAGGCATAACCAAATCAAGTTCCCAAGAAAATTAATAACACACTAGCCTAAGTTGTGATCAACACTAAGGTGTCTTTAAGGAGGCCATCAGCCGGCCCCCTCAGCAGAGCAGATCAGGGCTATGAGGAGGTTTTGTTACCCAGCTGCATGGAAATCTCACAGCTGAGGCTCAGCAGCGATGGGTTTGTGTCAAGAAGCAGTCTAAAACATTAAAGCCATATATTGCTTACTAGAGATTTACAACCTTACTTAAGTCTGAAAACCATTGATTAAATCGCCATACCTTAAAAATATATTCTTTAGATGAAGGTAGAGGGGAGTTCTGCACATTGCAAATGATTATTGGTATAACTTGCTAAACTTGAAGGGCAGTCAACTGTGGAATCAATCTTTTCAGCTAAAATAAAGATGCCCTTTTAGATGCATTCAAATCCTAGATATGTAAAAGTCCTTACAAAACTTGAAGCATGCCTCCCTTCCTTGTTTTCCCTGGGAGTTCAGGAATCCAAAGAAATAAATTCTAGTGAGTGTGAAGTAAATTGCTGTAACTGACTCTATATAAATATACAAAAAAGGCAAGTCAAAATCATTCCCAAATTAGGCATTGTATGATTAAAAAAATCTTTTTATAACACCACTGACACCATCAGTCTTGGATTTTCATTTAAGATAATTAGCCATTATATTAAGTGACATGTCTGAGGAAATCTTTGCCTGACAATTATGCGCATGTTCTACGATTTCAAAACTTGCAAAACAAAAAAACCTGTAACACATTATTTGTGCAGTGGCCATCTAGGCACTGCCATTCTTGCAGAGCTTCATAGTTGTCAAGTCATCTAGATATGATTCCTTCTCCAAGGAGCAATATCCAGAGAATAAGAATAAGATTAAAAAGAAATCATTGTTTCGAGAAATGGAAATTCTCTTAGTTTATCAATACATACTTTTATATATGTATAAGATATTCTACTGTCAAATAAACACAATTAACAGATAATGAAATAATTTTCTACAAAGAAAGATTTGCCTTCAGAGTGACAGATGATAGATGTTTTCTGAAAAGCACATTTTGCACATAAGCAGTGAGGAAATCTTCTGAAGGAAGTGCTGCTATATTTAAATAGGGGAAATGATATACAGATTCTTTGCAAGATGACTGAGAATATTCCAATAAAAAAAGCTTACTATATGTATATAAAGAGTTGTAACAGGCAGAAAAGTGTCAGCAAAATTGTCATCATCTTAGACTTTTTCAGAGTGAAGATGGGGAATACAGAGAAAATTGGAGAGAGAATTCCATATTAAAGAGACTGGTTTTCACAAAGTCACCAAATGGGCAGATCATTAAACACATTCAATATACTGGCAACACTCACTTTCAGACCAAAGGAAGGCTTTGTCATCCCTCTGAGGCTCAAATATGGCAGCAGTTTTTCCCATGGTCTGAGACATTGCCATGGGCTTAGCAGTGTAAGCACTGCACATGCTCTTAGAACTTCATCTGCTCTTTGCACATTGGATACTCACACTGGAAGAACAAAACTAATGTCTAGCTCAAACGCATAAAACTTTTTCTTTGACGCTTGCTGTGATATCTCACAAAAAAAGTAAAGGGAAATATATATGGGTATTATGTATTTATGTAAGGGACACAAAAACATAAATAGTTCCATATGTATAATGTTATTTGTATTTCTAACTGTGGAAGGACGTATGTAGCTTGTACACATATATTTGTACTTATATACTCAACATATATATGTACATAACTAGAAAGAACTTTCAGGATTACATTGATCTAGTGTGAGGAAACAAGCAGATACCTTCAAGTTAGAGGATTATAAATCTTTGGACTACCACATTGATTTTGCCTTCTTTGCATATCCATGATAACATTTTGTTCAGAAAACACCAGAGATGACAGGAGGGTCAGAATGTTTACATACTCTTCAACATGGAGTAACAATCAGACTGGACCAGCACAACACTTTTTCTGCATGCTTATTGATATGCTACTCTTGAAACTGCAGTTTTTCTGAACAATTGAAAGAAAATATGTCCCCAACTAGCAGTAAAAGCTTACACAGTGAATGACAAAATAGCAGACTGAAAATTAATAGCATGAAGGTTATTATTCTCCTCATGCATTTATTGTGCTAAAAAATGCATTTCACCATGCTGATTTTAAAAATGTTCATTTTTGAAAGAATATCGATATTATAATCTAGGGTGCTAAATAAATATATGAAAATGAAGGTATTCATTTAAAGACAAAAATCACTATAATTATATTTTATGGCGGAAAAAATCTCTGATTAGTAATTTTCTTTACAATACTATTCCTTTACAAAAGTAAGAAAAGATGGTTTTATATTAAACTAAAAATTTAAATATCTAGTAATTAAGTAACAAAAAAGTAATAACCCTATGTAGCAAAAAAAAAAAGCCTTGGAACAAATTTTCTTTTGTATAACATTTCCTCTGTTAAATAAAAATTAGAGAATTACACTTAGAATTTTAGGATACTAAATTGGTTAAAGTTAACTCAATTACTTTGAAAAAGTTTATTAAATGTGTTACCTGAAGTCATTCAAAGCTGCAACACCTGTACTCAATGAACAACTGCTTTGAACTTCATTTAGCCTCTCAACCATGAAATAATATTTTCTACCTCATTCAAATCATCTAATTTGTACATCATATTTAAGCCTCCTCAGGAAAAGCACATTTTTTTATCTCTACTATCAACTTTTTTTCATCTGGGAAAATAGTCATATAATAAATTTTATTTGAATAATCTGGGTAATACATTCAAAATGACTTTTAAGAACCCATTTTACTGGGTATCCAATGCAAAATGATAAGCCATGAAACCATGTACATACAAACAACAAAATGGACTCAACAGCTTATGTTTACACATTTGTACATGCACACACACTCACATCTATATATATGAATATCAATGAAAGAAGGAGGAAAGAGAATGAAAGAAAGGATGTAGTTTTATTTTAATTATAAATGTATTGAAATGAACAAAAAAGAAGCATAGGTAAACTACATTTTATGTTATTGTGTGGCATTAAAATGAAGACATTAATTGACATATGGTTTAGTACAGTATGGCAATTAATCATGATGCTTTGGTAAAAATATAATAAAGACACTCCAAATGAGAAACAAAAGCTTCAATAATGTATTTTTAATGTTGACATGCCTTGGTGTAAGTAATTCTGTACATTTTACTTTAAATATGTAATAAATTTGAATATTTTACATATTGAGTAAAAGACTAAAAGTATTAAAATTTATTTGATTTGCAATCTTCCTATTACTTTCCTAATTTTCCCTGATAGAATATATTATACTGGATAGTCTGTCTTTATATCTAGAAGGTTAAAAAGTTAGAGACCAAATCATTAACATTTTTGTTATCCTGTAGGGGGTTTATTTTTCCAACAATCCCAGAAATACATGGACTAGTAATTTTACACACATACAAATATATACATACATACATGCACCTATATCAAAGAAATAAGTATTTTCAAATGAATTTCACCTATAGTCTTATTTATTTATTTATTTATTTATTTATTTATTTATTTATTTATTTATTTTACAGCACCATTCAGTTCCACATAATAGCCACAGATTCCCCTGCTCTCCCCCCCACCCCCTCCCCCTCCCCCCAGCCCACCCCCCCATTCCCACCTCCTCCAGATCAAGGTCTCCCCCGAGGACCGGGATCGACCTGATAGACTCAGTCCAGGCAGGTCCAGTCCCCCCCTCCCAGATCGAGCCAAGCATCCCTGCATAAGTCCCAGGATTCAAACAGCCAACACATGCAACGAGCCCAGGACCCGGCACCACCGCCCAGCTGCCTCCCAAACAGATCAAGCCAAATGACTGTCTCACCCATTCAGAGGGCCTAATCCAAAAAAAGATTTATTTATTTATTATGTATACGGTGTTTTGTTTGCATGTATCCCTGCAGGCCAGAAGAGGGAGCCAGATCTCATTACAGATGGTTGTGAGCCACCATATGGGTGCTGGGAATTGAACTCAGGACCTCTGGAAGAACAGCCAGTGTTCTTAACCTCTGAGCCACCTTTCCAGCCCCAACCCTATATTCTTAATAGTAAAGAAAATATCCAAATTGCTATTGATTAATTAATAATAAAAATGTTAAGAATATATATAATGTATAAAACTAATCAGCTTTTCTTGGACTCAGTCATCAATGACCCTGTTTTGCACAAATAAATTATTTATGGAAATAAACCCCAAAGGTAAAAGACAAAAATTCTAAAAGGAAAATATCTGAAGAAAACATTACAACTTGAGATTTTGATGGGATGTTTTTGGACATGATATTTTATAACTTTACAGGTAAAAAGAAAACAACTTAAGCTTCATTGATATTAAATCATAAACTAATGTAAACTATCAACATAGAGAAAAGGCAACCTAGGTGATGCAATTAAAGATATTCAAGTAACATGATAGAGAATTGATATCCAAGGTAAATAACTTAATAATCAACATATCACAAAACAACTTAATCAAAAATTGGCAAAACACCCAAATATATTCTCAACTTCAGTAGACACTAGGAAAATGATAAAATCAGAAAGAAGGGAAGGCTGTTCACTCTCGCCCTATCTGTTCAATATAGTACTTGAAGTCTTAACTATAACAATAAGACAACAGAAGATGCTCAAGGGGATACAAATTGGAAAGGAAGAAGTCAAACTTTCATTGTTTGCAGACGATAGGAGAGTTTATGTAAGAGATCCTAAAAATTACACTAGGACACTCCTGCAGTTGATAAAACACCTTCAGCCAAGTAACTGGATGCAAAGTTAACTCATGAAAATCAGTAAGCTTCCTATATACAAATGACAAATGGACTAAGAATGAAATCAGAAAAAATGACACCTTCCACAATAGCCTAAAAATATAAGATATGTTGGTGTAACCCGAAATAAGCATGTGAAAACTTTGTATGATAAAAATTAAGATACTGGAGAAAGAAATTAAAGAAGATATGAGAACATGGAAAGATCTCATACATGGATGAGTATGATTACCTATGGATGGGTATGATTAATATAGTAAAAATGCCCATCCTAATAAAAGAAGTCTGCAGATTCATTGAAAATTTTAGTACAGTTCACACATCTTGAAAGGCCAATTTTCAGTTTCATATAGAAATATAAAAATCCTAGAACAGGTCAAACAATCCTGAATAATAACTATAGGAAGTACAACCATCCCAACCTCAAAATTTACTACAGAGCTATAGTTTTAAAAACTGCATGTTATTGCACCAAAACAGACATGCTGATCAGTATAATCAAATGGAAAACCCAGACATAAAGTTGTACATATCTGGACACTTGATTTTTGATAAAGAAGCTGAAATACTGTAGTGGGTAGCCATTCCAGCTTTGAACTGGAAATTCCAACCCCCATTGAGGCTTGGGTAATGGTCACCCCAACAAGGCAGGGTTGAGAGAGGACACTCAAGACCCAAGATCCAGCTGCGTGGGATCTCTTGGTTCCTGGACCCTGGACACTGGAGGTAGACTGAGCAGAGTTCTCCAGAGAACACCGCTGGACTGCCACTACACCTTTCCTAGACCCTGTAAACTATCCCTTCACTTGTGAGTTACCCCACATAATAAACCTCCCTTTAACTACATGGAATGGCCTTAATAATTTCACCAATAAAAGACACAATGGAAAAGGCAGGGTCTTCAACAAATGGCTACATGTTGAAGAATCCAGATAGATCCATACTTCTCACCCTGAACAAAACTCAGCTACAAATGGATCAAAAGTCTCAGCATAAAACCAGATAAACTAACCTTGCTAGAAGAGAAAGTGGGGAATAGTCTTGAACTAGTTAGCACAGGAAAAGAGTTTCTGAACAGAATACTGATAGTATAGGCATGAAGATCAAAAAGTACCAGAGGGGAACTCACAAAACTGAAAATTTTGTGTCAAAGTGCACTATCAGTTGGACAAAGCAGCAGACTACAGAATAAAAAAAAAAAATGTTTACCAAATACACATCTGTGGTGTTTTCAATGAAAATGGTCCCCATAGGAGGTGTGGCCTTGGAGGAGTAGGTGTGGTCTTGTTGGAGGAAGTGTGTTACTGTGAGCAGGCTTTGAGGTTTCAAATACTCAAACCAGGCAGGTATCTCTCTCTCTTCCTGCTACCTGCCAATTCAGATGTAGAGCTCTCAGCTACCTCTCCAGCACCATGTCTGCCTGTGTGCTGCCATGCTTCCTACCATGATGATAATGGACTAAACCTTTGAAATGTAACTCAGCCCCAAATATGGTTTCCCTCATAAGATTTGTCATGGTCATGGTGTCTCTTCACAATATTAAAAACTTTAACTAAGATAACATCCAATAAATAGATATTACCTAAAATTTATAAGGAACTCAAAAGACTGGATATCAAGAAAACAAATAACCCAATTTGTGGGAGCTCATAGAAGTTTCTTTGTGAGATCTGAGTTTGCCTGATATAGTAGAGCTGCATAAGGAGATGATTTGACCAGGGCAATGTCGCCAGATGGTTGAAAGGGTCTGTACTTGGCTGTACCTCGGGAGAGGTTTTTTGCTCCTCCCCTTGGCATTCCCTTAAAAGCCCTTTGGTAGAGACAGTCAGGGCTGGTGGATAAGGACCCAGGCCACCTGAGGCTTTCCTGCGTTTTTATCTTTTTCTCTCCCCTCTATTTTTATCTAAATCTCTTGTCTCTCACTTCTCAAGAGTCCCTGAGGTAAATAAATGTGGGAGCTGGTCTCCCACACCAGGTGAAAATGGGGTACAGTTCTAAACTGAGAATTCACAAAAGAGCAAACTCAAATGACTGAGAAATACTTAAAGAAATGTTCAGCATCCTTAGCTGTTATTGAAATGCAAATAAAAATGACTCTGATTTCATCTGAAGCCCATCAGAATAGCTAAGATTAATAACACAAAGGACAGCTCATGCTGGGAAGGTTTTGGTGTAAGTGAAACATTCATGCTTGTCACAAACCAGTGACATGGCCTCTTTGCTAAAGACAACACCTACACAACTCGTTGAACATGGAGAAGTTGAGCTGGTACCAGATAAAGCCTTTATGCTTACAGCTTAGTGTCTCTTGTACAGGAAAGTTCTCTGCACACTAACAAAAGAGAAATATAATCACCACCCCTGTGACAAAGCCTTTGATCTTCAATGCTGTTCTGCCTGCAAGTTATGCTAGGGCAATGGTGGCACAAAGCTTGTAGGAGTAACCAAGTAACAACTGACTTGACTTAAAGCCCATTCCAGGAGATGGACCAGATACTCAATATTGCATGAGTGACAATGAACCTGAGACCAGATATCCTAGAGGCCTATGGTAAATTCAAATACTGTTGTTCTACCAAATGGGAATAGCATTAAAATCATTCCTAATGTCATTCAGCTATACTCAAAGATCAGTGCCGTGCTCAGCCATCATCAGAGAAGCTTCCTCCTTTAGTAAATGGGAAGACAGAGATCTATTACCAGCTATTATGCAGAGAGTGAAATACCTTGGAATAGTCTATCTTATGCAGGATGTTTTCATCAAGTCCCTTCCTCCAGGGCTCAGGAAACACTGCAGAAGAGGAGGTAGAGATCATGTAAAAGCCAGAGGGAATGGAGGACATTATGAAAACAAGGCTGTCTAGGTCAATAGTCTAAGCACATATGAACTCACAGAGGCTGAAGCAACCTACACAACGCCTACACCTAATGGTTCCCAGCAGCTGAGAGGAGAAGTGAACACATGCCCCTATCCCTAGCCCAGAAACTATCTCCAGTTGATAGCCAATAGCAAACGAAAAGTTAGTTTTTTCCAACATAGTCTCATTGGGGAAACAATGTACTCTTAAAGGCACGTTCCATGCCCAGCTGTAGATGGCCAAAAGAAAACAACTCAACGCTGTCTTTGGATGTTCATTACCTTGTAATATCACATCAGAGATTTAAAAAAAAAATAAATCATTTTATGTGTATTTTCATTTTCTGTATTTTTCTCTTTTAACCCTTTCAGTATATATTATATACATAAAACACATATAGTTTAATGTTTTTATAAGATTTCTGAGTGTGTCAATGAGTTGGTCACCATATCTATACTTGTTTCTTGTGCCTTTTCTTAGGTTCCTTTCCTTCCCTTTCTTCCTTTTCTCCTATTATGGTGTTAGTGTTTTATAATATTACTTTATTTTCTTTTCTTTTATCTGAAATAGATTTTGTTTTCTTCTATCCTTTAGAAGCTTGTTTGTGTTTTTATGAGAGACAGAAAAGAGATGGGTCCAGATGGAAGGCAAAGTGAGAAGGAACTGGGATGAGGGCGGGGAAACAGTAATCACGATATATTATTTGAGAAAAAAAACTATTTTCAATGAAAAGAAACAAAAGAAACAAGAAGTTCAGTCATGCTCTGGTTTAATTGAGAAGAGATTGATTGCATTTGAAATGAACAATTTTTACACATTAAATGACAATCACTATGGCTGTTAAAGCACCTTTCTCTTTTGTTTTCACATAATTTAAAAGGTGGATGGAACTAGAAAATACCATCCTGAGTGAGGTAACACAGACTCAGAAGGACAAACATGATATGTACTCACTAATAAGTGGATACTAGATGTAAAGTAAAGGAGAACCATACTACAACCCACAGCTCCAGAGAAGCTAGCTAATAAGGAGGACCCTAAGAGGGACACATAGATGGCCCTGGGAAAAGGAAATAGATGAGATCTCCATAAAAATTGGGGGGAAGGGGGCATTAGAGGGTAGGGGATGGGGTATGAGAACATAAGGGAATGGGATGGTCTAGCTTGGGGAGGAACAGAGTGGGAGAGCAATGAAAGAGATAGATACTGTGATAGAGGGAGATATCATGGATAGGGAGAAACCAGGTGCCAGGGGAGTTCCCAGGAATCCACAATGACCACAGCTTAGACTACTAGCAGTAGTGGAGAGGGTGCCTGAATGGGTTTACCCCAGTAATCAGATCAGTAAATACCCTGTCATCATAAAGTCTTCATCCAGTAACTGATGGAAGCAGATGCAGAGATTCACAGCCAAGTACCAGGCCGAGCTCCAGGAGTTCAGTCAAAGAGAGGGAAGAAGGATTCTATGAGCAAGGAATCAAGATCATGACGAGGAAACCTACAGAGACAACCAAACCAAACTAGTAGGAACTCATGAACTTTAGAACAACAGCTTTGAACTTCCACGGGACTGGACTAGGCCCTCTGAATAAGCAAGACAGTAGTGTAGCTTTATCTGAATAAGCTCCCTGCCCCCGCCCTGGAAGTAGTATTAGGATCCATCCTGGGTGCATGAGTTGGCTTTTTGGAGCCTACTACCTATGGTGGGACACCTTGCACAGCCTTGATGCAGGGGGAGGGTCTTGGATCTGCATCTATTGAATGTACCAGATTCTGCTGACTCCCTATGGGAAGCCTTACCTTGTTGGAGGAGGGAATAGGGGTGGGGTAGAGGGAAAGATGGGGGGGGGCAGGAGGAAAAAAGAATCTGTGGTTGATATGTAAAGTGAATAAAATATTTCTTAATTTTAAAAAAAGAAAAAAATGAGGCTTGGTATATGGCTCAGCTGTAAACTTCTTGGTGAGTAAGCATAAGGACCCAAGTTGAATCCTGTAGGAGCACTGTTAGGCACGGTAGTGCAGGCTTATGATTCCATTGCTGTGGAAATGATGCCAGAGGATCCTGGGTGCTCACTAGCCAGCCATTTTAGTTGACTACAAGAGGTTCAAGTTCAGAGAGAGACCAAAAATGATAAAAAGCAATAGAGAAAATCTCCTGCACTAATCTATGGCCTCCACATGCATAGACACATTGAACATATAGTCAAATATATCAATATACTCACCCAAAAAAGAAAATTAAAAGTTGTAAATGCTAAAATATTAATTCTAGTTCTCACAAGAATAAAAGTACAATGAGATAATATTTAACACACCTTAAAGTGTTTTTTCTTCTAAATTAAATTTCTTCTAAATTCTGAATGCAAGAACTAAGTGATGGATGTGGCAAGAATTACTCAGCCTTTTAAAATAAGTGATTATATCATATATTACAAAATAGGTGATATTGAATGCACTAGACTAAAAGAATCAAGCAAATCATGTAAGGACAATTATTATAGGATTCTAATTCCTCAAGCAGTCCAACTTAGAGACATAGAATGGCTGGTAGTGTAGGAATTTAATGTGTAATGGATATATAAGGAGTTCCTGGAAAAAATGAAGAGGTTCCTAAATCAGGCACTAATGGTGTCTTCTTAACAAATGAGCTATATACACAGAAATAAAGTGTTACATTTTACGTTATATCTCCACAACAGAATACAATTATTAAAGAAGAAACAGAATTGTGAAGTATGGCAAGGCAATTACTTTTCTGATTCTTAGATCTTAGAGAATTCTTTATGTTGTTACAAGTTAGTTGAAGCTGAGACATTCTTTCAACTGTTTTCAATCAAGAACTCGTTTGACTCTTAAATTCCCTTAGAAGGCATGGTATGTGGACACAGAGAGCATCAACAACCAAAAGATGAGTAGCATGGAAAGAGGAACCTGTTAGAGCCACATCCATCAACAAGTGGAAAATGAAATACACACAAGTGAAAAATTGTCATCTTTCTGAAATCAACCAAGCTGTTCCCTGGGTGATGGTGGCACACACTTTTAATCCCAGCAGTCAGGAAACAAAGCCAGGTGGATCTCTGTGAGTTCGAGGCCTACACAGAGAGATCCAGTTCAGGCACCAAAAACTACAAATAGAAACCCTGTCTTGAAAAACCAAAAAAACGATGATAAAGATTCAGTGCTCCAAAATGCAGCTAATATTGATATGATTACATAAATATTTGCATGTCCTACTGAGACATATGAAGTTGCCCACGATTTTTGCATTAAATAAGTATGTATGACATTTTACAATTTCCAGTTTCAAAAAAAAGATTGAGTTGTTTTTAATTGAAAATAAATTCTTCTCTCATAAAATACATCCTGACTACAATTTCCCCTCCTTTCACTCCTTACAACTACACCTAGCCTCCCCTCTCCCCCAGATCCTCTCCAGTATGATTTCCTATCCAATAGACAGTGGGCCTCTAAGAGACAGCTGTTAAACAGGACAAAACAAGATACCATAAGACAAGGCAAAAACCCTCATATGGAGGCTGGACAAGGGAACCCAATAGGAGGAAAAGAGTCCCAAGGGCAGGCAAAAGAGTCAGCTACACCCCTGCTCCCACTATTTGGAGTCCCACAAAACTACCATGTTAACAGCTGTAACATAAACACAGAGGACCTCATGCTTACCCATGTAGGCCTTGTGCTTACAGCTTCAGTCTTTGTGAGCCTAAGTGAGATTTTCATAGTTGATTCAGTAGGTCATGTTTTCTTGGTGATCCTTCTGGCTCCTACAACATTTCTTCCCCCCCTTTTTTTCCGTGAGATTTGTGATATCTTAGGTGAGGGACATGATGGAGTCTTCACATCTAGATTATCTCTATGCATAATGTCTGGCTATGAGTCTCTGCACCCACTTCCATCCAGTGGCTGAGGAAGCCTCCCTGCACAAGGCCCCAATCTATGAGTATAGACTAATATCATTAAGAATCATCTCATTGGTATTTTCATCTATTTTGCCAGTCATGTTTGCTTTTACCCTGGGTTATCCAATCTCTGGTTTCTGGCCATTCAGGCAGTGTAGGGCATGGCTTCCTTTCAGTAGTGTGGACCTTAGATTAAACCAAACATTATTTGGCCACTCCCATAAGTTATGGACCACTGCTGCCCCAGCACTTCATGCAGGTAGGACAAATTGTAGGTTGGGGGTTTTGTGGCTGGGTTAATGTTCAGGTTTCTCTATCAGTTGCCTACAGAGTGTCTTCTCAAGCCAGAGACTAGAACATAGGGGTGAATGGTCCATGCAGGCACTAGCTTTGTGGATGTTCTCCTCAGCAATTGTATTCTATTGCCAATTTTCAGAAAACAGTCTTTTGTCCTAGAATCAGGATGGGTTGTTTAGAGATCTCCCATTGGTCAAATCTCAACCAACTGTAACCCATTCCCACCACTGGAAGTCTTGCCGGGTTCTAGAAGATTACCAGTTCAGACTCCATACCCTCCATTATGAAGAGACCCTCAGAGATTCCAAAAATTTTCCATTGCAGAAAAAGGTCCAAACAAAGAACAGCTTCTTTATCAACTCTAGTTGGCAGAAAAATCAACCAATAAACCAGTAATTACAATTTTCATAACAGTGGATGTACCAACATGTTCACAAGTGTAACATTCTCTATAGTGTCAGTGAAGTCAACATGATGCACCTTTTGAGAAGTTCAATCCACAAACTGCAGAGTTCCTTTGTCTACTGTGCATTATCAACAGCATGGCTCCATATCTTTGCTTTGTATTGGAATATATATACATACATACATACATACATACATACATACATACATATATATATGATTTTCATTTTTGTCTTTCACTCTTATGCCTATGTTCTGTATTCATATATAAGAGTAAACCACGTAGGAGGGAAAATGGTTGAATACAATAGAAGACTCGGTATGAAATTGGTAACAGCTATAAGAGACAAAAGTGGTGGTACAGACTTGTAATCTCAGCTGCTTTTGTAGCCATGGAAGGAGACTTGCAATTTCAAGGCCTGAATGCACAGCCCTTGGAGTGAGCATGAGAAATTTCACAAAACCTTGTCTCAAAATAAAAAGTTTTAACATGGCTGAAGATATAACTGCATGGTAAAACCTTTGCCCAGCATTCTTGACAGCCTAAGTTCACCTCAAAGTATGAAAAAATAATATATAAAAAGTAAAAATATTATAAACTCAAATAAACTTTAATATTGTACTCTAATTGCATATTACTACATATGCTGTGGGGAAATCTCACATTTTTCTTCGGAGGCAGAATGACATGCAGGCCTGTGACCTGTCTGCCCCCATCACTTGCTGAATTCCTCAACCTCAAGGAAATGATATTAAAAGTTGAACTCTTCGGAACATAATTAGTCCACAAGGGCAAAGCCTTGAGGATTGAGTTCAGTTTCTACATAAATGATAGTACAGAGAGCAAGAAACATTTTTAATGTCCCAACATATTCATAATTTCCTAAAGCAAAGACAGCACAATTAATTTTCATGTTTCTAAACTAGCCACCTGGCCCAGTTTTTATTTTGGTTAATTTGTATTGTTAAGTAGCATCCTTCTTAATAACTGCTATGAATCAAAGGAGATATTTCATTGTATATTGATTTACATGACTAATATTTAATAGATACTTTCTAGTAAGGAATCCAAAATAAATAGTAGAAATAGTTCTGCTATCAAGGAATTTGTGGTTTATCTAAGGAAACAGTTAAATTAACAAATTACTACATGTAGTGGTTTGATTTGCTTATTTCATATATGTGTATACATATGTTTCATACAATATTTACACATGTATGTAATTTAAAAGTTTAGTAATAATTTAGATTTATTATATTTTTTACAGAGACCAAAGACAGAAGAATGTAGACAGCAGTTAAGAGAATGTAAATCTAATTTTTTTTTTTTTTACTTTTTAGGATTTTAACCAAGACATGATATGAATATTGATTCATATAGGTAATATTCTTAGTAGTAAAATTAGTGTCAAATTAAAATGATCTCAGAATTTCCTTAAAAATAAAGATCATTAAACCATATTTCAACTCTCCTGTTTTAATTTATGGAGAATAATAATCTCAGTTTTCAGTGAAAATAATATTTGAGGAACAAATGTAAAGGAATTTCATTGGTTTCTGTTTCATATATTCAAGGGAAAGCCTACCCTAAACTGCTGTACTAACAAATATTAAGGCTCATCAGATTCAAATGAGAGACTCTGTGGCACTATTTTGTAGTCTATCAAAGGTAAAGAATGAGAGAAACATTTATCAATTTATTCTTTCACTTTTGACTTTGAAAAGCTATAACAAGTTATCATGTTCATCAAGCCTCTAAGGACTTTGTTTTGTGGTTTTCTTTTGTGAATGTTATAAAAGCTGTTCCAACAAATTTTGCCTAAATCAATCAAACAAGACCCACATATAGTAGTATAATCAGCAAACATTTGCAGAGTTAGAATATTTCTTTCCTGAAACAGAGAAACAACTTGCTATTGAATGTAATGGCCAAGTCAATGCAAAAAAAAAAAAAAAAATCATTGTATTTGAAAGTCAATGTGACTTCCAGAAACTGATTTCATCATTCACTGATGAAGAAATCTTAATGTAAACCAACCTCAATTTCACCTCCCAACAGTCACTGTGTTCATTTTTAGATTTATAAATGTAAAAATGCATAGCAGTTTGGGAAGTAATTTAAATACTGCAAGTGACCATTTTGAAAATTGATGTCTTCTGTAGAAAACAATATATAAATCCAACTAAAATGGCTGTTGATTACTAGTAAAGTTTATGCAATTGGTGAATAGGGATACTTTTGATAATGTAGATTATCAATACACACTTAAAAGTAATTAATGTTTACAATGGCCAGAACATGCTCAAAATGGTAAGAGCAGAAAGCTATGAAACCTATCTGTGTTTGCTACAGACTGTAGTTTAGATAGAATTTAACTGCAAATGACTACATCATATTTCCATAACAATGAAATTATTTTTTATAATAGCAATACCGGTTGCATGACTAATTTATACTGAATTTATATAATAAACTGTATATATATATATATATATATATATATATGTGTGTGTGTGTGTGTGTGTGTAGTGTGTGTGTACACATATGTATGCATGCATATTTGACTTTATAAAACTAAAGGTTTTTCTATGTAAGTTATGTCTTTTTCTTTTACTATTTTTTTTATTGAAGAGATTTTTTCATACAGTATATTCTGATTATGATTTATCCTGCCTCAGCTCCCCCGTGATCCTCTTCATCCCCACTCCCATTCACATCAACAACTTTTCTGTCTCTCCTTAGAAAACAAATCTAGTCTAAATAATAAAAATTAAGTAAAATAAAATGAGATAAAACAAAAGAGACACATCTGAATAGGACAAAACAAACAGGAGGAAAAGAGCCTTAACAGAAGCACACACACACACACACACACACACACACACACACACACACACACACAAAGAAACCACATAGAGGCAGAAACGCTCACATTATTTGCACACACAGGAATCCTATAAAAACAAAACATATACTTATATATATACATATATATATATATATACATATACAACACACACACACACACACACACACACACACACACACACACACACACACACACGACCTAGAAGTTAAAAGAAAATTCCCTCACA
Source organism: Peromyscus maniculatus bairdii (assembly GCF_049852395.1). Classification (NCBI taxonomy): domain Eukaryota; kingdom Metazoa; phylum Chordata; class Mammalia; order Rodentia; family Cricetidae; genus Peromyscus; species Peromyscus maniculatus. Next base: position 17,420,868 of record NC_134871.1, read on the forward strand.
AAACTTTAGGAACCATGGAACCTTTAAAGATATCATTATATTTATTTTCTGTCTGACATCTACTGCTGGGCATTGGGCCTGCCTATAAGAATGGTTTATAAAACCAGTGTGATTCTGTTGCAGAATACTAATTTTCACTTGCAAGTGGTTGTCAACTATAGTTATCTTCTGGGTTATGGATGGGGATGTGTGTCCACTTTTCCTCTAAGATACAGGACCCCTTTGGGTTCAGACGCATGCAGGCCTCTACATGGTGCCACCGTCTCTGAGTTGACATGTGCATGTGTCTCAGTCCTGCTGTGTTTAGAAGAACTTATATCTTAATTTAAATAAAATACCTGAAATCATAAGTGCTATATTTTAGATATATCTGATATTATAAATAGCATGGAAAGATGTCTTATATGTACTTAAAATATACATCAGTCACAGAAGTCATATTATTTTCTGCCTATATTTATATCATCTAATATACACCCAGGGCTAAGCTAGGGTAGATGTGTATTATGCAGATAAGATGGAAGCAGAAATCAAACAAGAGTTCTTCACTAGAACAAGAAAGGAGAAATAAATGCACTGGCCAATGGCAGAATGAACCATCATAATGAACATCTTCATGAACACATACACAGACACAGACACACACACACACACACACACACACACCCCACACAAAAAGCACAAGGCTTAAGCCATAGTACTACTCACAGTTTTGAAATGCTTGTATTACTGAGCTTTTCTCTTCACAACTGGAAAGACAGGATGTGTCCATGATTACTAGAAATATAAGGTAAGTAAATTTTCCCTTACTGCACAGAATTCATTGACAGTGTCTCATTACACTGACACCTTTTTCATCACTAAGGTGAAACTACTGTGATTCTAATGATTTGACTAGAGGGATTATTTCCTTCTCATAAAAGGCAAGCAAGATGATCCCAAGTGTCTACTCTTTTTTCTTATTAAGCTCTATAGATACTTCTCATTTTGCAAAATATGTACATACACTGGTACTTTCTAAATGTAACAACTTCTGTTTACAGCTGAAGATCCAACCCATTTCTGCCCAAGTTGCCAGACAGGAGGGAAGACTCCTTTCGGCAGGCTTCCCCACCAAAACCTCTCATCGAACCCTGCAATCAGAGAACAGAACAGCCACTAGATACACAGAGACCAGAAAATGGTGGCACACACACCTTTAATCCTAGCATTCTGGAGGCAGAGATCCATCTGGATCTCTGTGATTTCAAAGCCACACTGGAAACAACCAGACATGGTGACACACACCTTTAATTCCAGAAAGTGATGGCAGGAAGCAGAAAGGTATATAAGGCATGAAAACCAGGAACTATAGTCTGGTTCAGCATTTAGGCTTTTATTTTTTATTTTTTATTTTATTTTATTTTACAATACTATTCAGTTCTACATAACACCCACAGATTCCCTTGTTCTCTCCCTTCCTGTCCCCCTCCCCTTCCCCCCAGCCCACCCCCCTGTTCCAACCTCCTCCAGGGCAAAGCCTCCCCCGAGGACTGAGATCGACCTGATAGACTCAGTCCAGGCAGGTCCAGTCCCCTCCTCCCAGACTGAGCCAAGTGTCCCTGCATAAGTCCCAGGTTTCAAACAGCTAACTCATGCAACGAGCCCAGGACCTGGTACCACTGCCTAGATGCCTCCCATACAGATCAAGCCAATCAACTGTCTCACCTATTCAAAGGGCCTGATCCAGTTGGGGGCCTCTCAGCCTTTGGTTCATAGTTCATGTGTTTCCATTTGTTTGGATGAGGACATGGAGGCTTCCAGATTGAGGAAACGAGATCAGCTGAGGAATTGGTGAGGCGAGGTTAGCTGTGGCTGGTTCTGTTTTTCTGATCTTTCAGTGTTCACCCCAATACCTAGATCTGAGTTTGTTTTTATTAATAAGACCTTCTAACAATTCTTTCTACAATGTGAACCAATGGAATTAAACTTAAGACCCTTTCATTAGTCCACACACCTACAAACACCTGACTTTTGACAAAGAAGTCAAAACTGCACAATGGAAGAAAGAAAGCATCTTCAACAAATGGTGCTGGTATAACTGGATGTCAATATGTACAAGATTGCAAATAGATCCATATCTATTGCCATACACAAAGCTCAAGTCCAAGTAGATGAAAGAACTCAATATAAATCCAGTTACACTAAGTTTGATAGAAGAGAAAGTAGAAAGCAATCTAGAATACATTGGCACAGGAGATCACTTCCTAAATATAACACCAGTAGCACAGACACTGAGCAACAATTAATGAATGGGATCTCCTGAAACTGGGAAGCCTCTGTAAGGCAAAGGGCACAGTAAAGTAGACTAAATGACAGTCTACAGAATGGGAAAAGTTCTCTACCAACCCCACATCTGACAGAGGGCTGAGCTCCAAAATACATAAAGAATTAAAGAAAATAGACATCAAAATAACAAACAATCCAATTAAAAATGGTCTGTAGAGTTAAACAGAGAATTGTCAACAGAAAAATCTCAAATGGCCAAAAGACATTTAAGGACTTGCTCAACATCCTTAGTCATCAGAGAAATGTAAATCAAAAGGAATCTGAAATACCATCTTACACCTGTCAGAATGGCTAAGATAAAAAAACAGTGATAATAGCTAATGTTGGAGAGGATGCAGAGCAAGGGAACTTTCCTACACTGTTGGTGGGAGGGCAAACTTGTGCAGCCACTTTGGAAATCATTATGGTTGTTTTTCAGAGAATTGGGAATCAATCTAACTCCAAACCCAGCTATACCACACTTGGGCATATACCCAAGGAATGCTCAATCATACCATGAGGACACATGCTCAACTATATTCATAGCAGCATTATTCGTAAGACCCAGAACCGGGAAACAACCTTGATGTTCTTCAATTAAAGAATGTATAAAGAAAATGTGGTTTATATACACAATGGAGTACTATTCACTAGTAAAAAAACAATGATACCATGAAATTACAGGCAAATGACTCAGAAGGACAAACATGGTATGTACTCACTCAAAAGTGCATAGTAGATGTAAAGCAAAGGATTACCAGACTACAACCTGCAGCTCCAGAGAAGTGGAGCTGACAAGGAGGACCCTAAGAAGGATGCATGGATTGCCCTGGAAAGGGGAAATAAATAAGATCTCAATGAGTAAATTGTGGATGATGGGGTGGGGGGGACGGAGGATAGGGGATGGAGATGAGAACCTAAGGGAACTAGATGGTTGATTTGGGAAAAGAATGAAGTTGAAGAGCAATGAAAGAGATACCATGATAGAGTGAGACATCACGGGGATAACTAGAAACCTGGTGCTAAGAGAGTCCCCAGGAATTCACAAGGATGATCCCAGCTTAGACTACTGTCAATAGTGGAGAGGGTGCCCATACTGGCTTACCCCAGTAATCAGATTGGTGAATACCCTAACTGTCATCATAGAGCCTTCATCCAGTAACTGATGGAAGCAGATGTAGAGTTCCACAGCCAGGCACCGGGCCAAGCTCCAGGAGTCCAATCAAAGAGAGAGGAGGGATTCTATGAGCAAGGGGCGTCAAGATCATGATGGGGAAACCTACATAGACAACCAACCAAACTAGTGGGAATGCATGAACTTTGGACCAACAGCTGTGGAACCTCCATGAGACTGGACTAGGCCCTCTGCATAAGCAAAACAGTTGTGTAGCTTGATCTGATTGAGGAGCTCCCTGATAGTGAGATTAGGATACATTCCTGGTACATGAGCTCGGTTTTTCGAGCCTACTACTTGTTCAGGAGGAGGTGCAAAACCTTGATGCAGGGGGAGGAGCTTGGATCTGCCTCTACTGAATGGAATAGGCTCTGCTGACTCCATGGAGGCTTTATCTTGGAGGAGGGAATGTGGTGTGAGTTGTGGGGAGAAGGCTGGAGGGGCAGGAGGAGGGAAGAGAGGGTAATTCTTGGTTGGAATCTAAAATGAATAAAAAAAATCCCTTAATAAAAAAAGAAAACAAAAAATTTAAGATCCATAGAAATACTTTGAGATAAGTATTTAAAATATGGATTAATTTGTCATGTAGGCATTAACACTGCTCCATTTTCAAAAGATTTTGTTGGTTATAATACTGTTTTGAATGATACGTTAAACTTTAATAAGGTTTGTTTTTTAATATATAGAGAACACATTATTTCTACAAAGTCATTTTACTAGCACACTTATAACTTTCAGACAAAATATACCATTACTTTTATAGGCTAATGAACTAATTTGACTATTTTCTATATTAAAAGGGCAGTAAATGAGGCCTGGGATTTCTATACAGAGAGTATTAAGCAGATGTCAACTATGGGTTTGGGGTAACAGTTTCCCTGTGAGAAAATCCTAAATGAGACTGAGAAAAAGAAAGAAGAAAGAGAAGGAGAAATAGCAGAAGCTCTGTGAATTATTTTTATACTAAGAGAAACTGAAAACACTTATTTTGGGACCAGAAAACACAATTTTCAGTTATATAACCAATGGAACTATTTTTAATTAAGGATAAAGAAACAAAATTCACCACCAATGCAACTCTAAAGAAGACACTTGAGAATAAATCTCTTGAAGATATAAAATGACCATAGTTTAAAATTGTAAAGTATAAAACAGAAATTTGAGCCAAGAAAAAATATTATATTTGTGGTCAAATGTAGACAAAGATCATATGGGGGAAAAATAAGTGAAGTATCTTATATGGAAAAGTAAAAATGAACATGGTGTAACTAAAGAAATGGCATGCTGTAAGAGGACTAACTACTTACATATTCTGAAGGTTTGTGATCTTTGAAATAAGAGGTAAAACATGAACTGACAAGACGTTGATGTTGTAAAATGATGTGGCAACTATTCAAGATTAAGTATTAAACAATAAATAAAATATCATGACCAAATTTGGTTTGTCACAGAAACACATTATTGGTTTTACATTATATATTAAATTAATTAATATAACACATTTAGTCATTACAACCCTGAGGTGTTTAATTACTCCTATAGTAGCAGACAAAACATTTAATGAAATTCAGCAACTACAAATTCTCTTATGTATTTATTAATTACCAACTGAGTCCAATTAGTGCTGTCCATTTATGAATAGGGATAGTGTCATCCACTAGTGCATGAGAATGTACAATGCAGTGGCCACACCTGTAAAGATCAGTGGCTTCCACTCCTCAGCACTCATTTCCTCCCAAGGGCTCCTAAGCTAGGGGTGGTGCCTACGTAGTCCCTACATAGTCAAAGCTCAACTTTAGCTATCTTGATCTTATGCAGATCTGAACAGCTGCTGCAAATTCTTGTCTGAAACAGTTGTAACCTGACCAAAGGACATAGTTCATATCATTCTCTCCATCATCCTCTGGCACTTTTCATTTTTTTTCTGTTCCTTCTTCTTGGATGTTATCTGAACCTTAGAGGAGAGACTCTCATAGGGAGGTGATATGGATGTCCAATCTACTGCTGATCATTCTCAGTGGCTTATGCTCAGCACTTCAAACAGTAATGCATTTCTGCAGTTACCACTGTAAACTACAATATGACACTTCACTCACAAGGTCTAGGAGGAGTATATATAGCACAAATACTACAAAGGCATTTTGACCATTTAGAAAAATAGTACCATTAGTTTCTCCCTGGGCCTAAGATTTCCCTACCATGCTTTTTTCTTCTTTTTCTTTTTTTCCTTTTTTTTTTTTTTGAGCAGGATCACAGTCCCAGGTATGAATTACCTCCTGTAGAAGAGGCGTCAAATTCAATCAGAAGAAGAGTTGGTTACCGTCATAAATAGTCTTGCCACTATTGCATAAATGGGTACAACTTGTCTAACAGGCAGGAATTGTAGCATCTAGTGTCTTTCCTTTGCTAACAGCACACATAACATTTTCAAGCACTATGAAAGATAAGTGTGATTGATTTATTTCTGGTCATCCCAAAATTTATTTCTTTGTATCCTGCAGTCAAATTGTGCAGTGTCTTCAGCAACAGGGTCTTATCATCTAGTTATGGGTTAACTAGAATAGCCTCTATTGTTTTGGCTTCCTCTAACCTATCTATCCATAATTCATAGGCAAGGAATCCATACCCATTACTGAGAAGTTCACCTAATAACCTATGTTTTCTGGAAGCAATACATTCACTAATGTGGTGTACTTCTGTTCAAACTCCTATTTTTAGAAAAAAAATTAGATTTTTAATTAGTTTACAAACTATTTGGATTTTCTAAGGCTTCTTCATACATCTTTAGTTTGGGTTAGCACACCCTTACCCTTCCTTTCCCTCTCCTCCATTGCTATCAGATTTAATCTTTAAGCTCCTAGTATTCTTCCACATTCTTTCATCTGTTCTACTATCCTCATATATCCTATACTTTTACTCAGATTGAAAGATCATGGGTTCATCAGTAACCTAGTCACATGCACTGCATCTCATATAACCCTTACCCATGCCCATCATTCCAATACCTACTTGACCACTCTACCCCCAGTATTTCATATCTCTTAGCTTTTATTTCACCTATATTTTTCATCTCCCCTCTAAATGCATCCACCACTAATAATGTGCCATTTTTAGCTTCCTTAATTCCATATGTACTCCATGACAAGCACATAAAATAAAAGATTAGAAGATAGGAATCTGACATAAAAAAATTGACAGGTAGTATTTGAATTTTGGGGACTGGGTAACCATACACTATGCAATTTTTCCAGTTCTGTTTATTTATCTGAAAATTTCATGGTTTCATTTTTTATAGCTGTAAAATATTCTATTGTAAATATGTACCACATTTTTACGCTCATTCATCAGTTTTGAACTCTGAAGTTAATTCAATTTCCTAGCTATTGTGATTAAAGTGACAAGGAACAAGGCTGTGCAAGTGTCTCCATAGTAAGATATTGGTTTAGTCATATGTCTAGGAGTGGTATAGGTAGGCTATATGGTAGATAAATTTCTAGTATTTTTGAGATATCTATAGATAATTATTTCTAGAGTGACTATAGTAATTTATACTCCCACAGACAGTTTATAAGTGTTCCCATTTGGCACATGTATATCAACATTTGTTGTTATTTTTATGCTTAATGATGATCATTTTGATTGATATGAAATGGAACATTAAAACAGCTTTCCTCTACATTCTCCTAACTACTAAGGGTGTTAAACACGTTTTAAAGTTTCCTATTTTTTCTTAAAGGGTGAGTTCTCTGATAGGTTATGCAATCCTTAGTGATCAGTTGATCAGTTCTAAATGTGAGGTCTCAGGCAGCAGAACAGTAAGTCCACACATCCACAAATGAGTTCAAGCTGGACCATAGGAGGGTTTCTGGCAGTTAGATAAAAAGCCAGCATGGACTTTAATATGCAGCCAGAGGTAACAATATGTCCCTTCTACTAGATGTCAGGGAAATTATTCCTTTGGCACATGGGAATCAGTTTCACAAGTTTGTGAGGGATACACCCCTCCCTCAATTGGCCATAGAAGAAATGGAAATAATATACATATTGTACTTACATATGAAGAGGAAGGGTTGGAAATAATATATAGTGCTTACATATGAAGAGGAAGGGTTGGAAATAATATAAATATAGTGCTTACATATGAAATTGTCAAAAATACTTTTAACTTTTAAAAATTTTCATTCAATTTTTCAAAAAGATTTCTTCATACAATATATTCTGATTTGAGTTTGACTTTTCCCGACTCCTCCCAGTACATCCCCAACTCTTCCACCATCCAGATCCACATCATTTCTGTTTTATCAAACATGAATGGAAAAAAGCTAAAACATAATAAATAATTAAATTACTCAAGTGTCTACTAGGTGTTTCTATTTCAGTCCCATAGCTCAATAAAAATTAGTTTGAGAATGGTACAGAATATATTTTGATTATATTCCCCTGCACTTCTCGCATTACTAACTCCTCCCAAATCCATACATTTTCCACAAATTCAAGTTTTCTTTTTCTTAATATCTGATCAAATTCAAATGCTGCTGCCCATACACTCCTAGGTGTGGTGTCCATTGTTTAATATGGTTATTTTTCTTGGTCTTCAGTTTTTTGATTTCTTGGTATATTCCAGACATAAATTCTTATCACCTGTTTAGCTGGCAAAGAATTCTTTCCTTTCTTCTGGCTGCTTCTTCACTCGGTCAACCATTTCTTTTCTCACACAAAGCTATTTAGTTTAATTAAGTTTCATTAGTCAATTTTTGGACTTATTTCCTGATATACTCGAGTCCCATTTAGGTAGTTCTTATCTGTTTATATAATAAATGTATTCTTCCTAATTTTTCCTCTAGCAATTTTGTGGTATCAGCTTTTTTTTTTTTTCAAAGACGGTTTTTCTGTGCTGTTTTGGTGTCTGTCCTATCCTGGATCTCATTCTGTAGACAAGGCTGATCCACCTGACTCTGCTTCCCAAGTGCTGGGATTAAAGGTGTGCATGACCACCACCCGCCTGGAGGTATCAGGTCTTATATTGAGAATTTTGATTGTATTGAAATTAAATTTTGTACAAGGATCTTCTTTTATTTTTTTCTGCATGTTGAAATTCAAGGTTTGGGTGTCATTTTTTATTATGCTGTCTTTTCTCCAATATATGTTTGTCATTTTGTTGAACATCAGGTAGCTACAGTTGAGTGGACTTATATCTAGATCATTCATTCCATTTTGTTGATATATGTGTCTATTTTCAGATAACATGAAGAGCTTTTCTTACTATGGCTCTATAATACAGTTTCCTTTGTAGATTTCAACACCCTTTATGCTGTATTTATAATGTTTTAACTATAAGATACAGAAATTTTTTCGTATGGTACTGCCTAACATCAGTCTGGTAGCTCCCTATTTGATATATATCTCATTCTCTACGTGTGGAAATTTTCTATGATTTTTGTTGAAAATATTGCAATGCCTTGGCATATTATTTTGCATGCATATGATCAAAGATTAGGTCTTCTCATGGTGTCCCTGATCTCCCTTGTAGTCCATTTAAAATGTACCATTGTTCCTTACTGAGTTATATAATTTCTCTACCTTGTCTTTCTGACTCAATAGTCCATTTTCTACATAACACATTCTATTGTTTAGACTTTTGACTGAGAATTTTGTTTTATTTATTGAGTACTTCATTTCCAATATCATTTCAGCTTGTTTGTTTTTTCTCTTGTAATTCTCTCTTTTCTGAATTCACCTTTTAAAACTTATATCCAATTTATTTTATTAATCTCTTTGATTTTGTTCTCTTAAAATATATTCATATAATATTTGAGTTGTCTGAACATGGTTATATTAATTTTTAAAAAATTAATTGTCTCTAGTTTCTTCCAGGTCAATATTGTTAGTGTCCATCTGCTGTAAACCACTGGGTCACCTCTCTAGCCCCACAAAATTCTTGATTTTAACAAACTTATTATTAGAGTGCTCATCTAAATTATATTAATTGTTAAAACCCTTATTTGATAGCAAATTCATAGTAACAGTTTTATAACAGAGGTAGCACTTGTATGCATGTGCAGGGGAGCGTGTGTGTGTGTGTGTGTGTGTGTGTGTGTGTGTATGTGTGTGCATGAGTACACATATGCTTTTGTGTATGTGAAATAAAATGTATGAGAGCTAAGAATATAAACACATGCGCACATATGATTTCATTTAGCCATGCCCCTTAAGTGTTCTTTCAGAAGGGCTGACACATCCTTCTTTACTCAGAAAAAGATGGTGTCTGTAGAAATTGCTTAAACATTAAGAGCATGCACTGTTCTTCCTGAGGATCTGAATTCACTTCCCAAGGCCCAAATCAGGTCACTCAACAACTGCCTGTAACTCCAGTTCTAGCCAATCCAATGCTCTAGTCTGGGTTCCATAGGCACTACATTCTGGTGCACAAACATGCACACACACACACACACACACACACATTTAAAAATAAAAGTAAAATCTAAAAAAAAAAAAAAAAAAGAGCAAATTGCCCAAGAGACACTCCAAGTCAAGGTAAACTTTTGGAAGAAAAAAGTACAAATAATGTAAATTTATTGAGGCCACAAAATTTCTGCTTTTATTTTTATGATAGCTGAATACTTTAGAAATCATAAGAGGGTTATAATGTTCACCATGGAGCCACTAACCTACATATGGTCTCCTTAAACAAAAGAAACAGTATTCTTTTTTTTTTTTGGTTTTTCGAGACAGGGTTTCTCTGTGTAGCTTTACGCCTTTCCTGGAGCTCACTTGGTAGCCCAGGCTGGCCTCGAACTCACAGAGATCCGCCTGGCTCTGCCTCCCGAGTGCTGGGATTAAAGGCGTGCGCCACCAACGCCCGGCAAGAAACAGTATTCTTTAGTTTGATTTCAAACTTAGTGTACTGTTATATAAAATGCAGAACTACTTTTCAGGTTTTTTATTTTGTTTTGTTTTTTACTTCAGTTGATATCAGCAATCTGAGGTTTTATCTAGAATCTCTGAAGAAAATAATGAAATTAATGTAGCTTTCTAATAACAGTTTCAGAATCCATCCAATACTTTTGGATGTGGTGCTTTACAAATGAAGACTAATCACGGGTGTTCTCTTCTCTCACAACCTTCTACTATAACAGCACCATCTGGGAAAAGATTGTGCTTTCCAACATAGTGACTCATTGTTTGTGCTAGCTTATGTGTTTCTTATGTCAATTTGACACAAGCTGGAGTTATCTGAAAGGAGGAAAGCTCAGTTGAAATGATGCTTCCCTAAGATTCAGGTGGAAGGCATTTTCTTAGTGATTGATGGAGGAGGGATGAGCCATTTGTAGGTGATGCCATTCCTGGGTTGGTGGTTCTGCATTCTATAAGGAAGCAGGCTGAGCAAGCCAGTAAGCAACACACCTCTGTGGCTTCTACATCAGCTCCAGCCTCCAGATTCCAGTCCTGCTTGAATTCCTGCCCTTATTTCCTCAAATGATGGACTAGGATCTGGACATGTAAGTCAAATAAACCTTTCCCTCCCCAACTTGTTTTTGGTCATGGTTTCACTACAGCGATAGAAACCTTAATTAACATGTTGTAATTTAAAAATTATTTTTCATAGATATATCATTCTTATCAGAATAGTGTATGTATGTGTGTGTGTGCGTGCACACGAGTGTGCATGCATGTGTGTTTGTGTAGTTTAAGTACTGATAAAAATATGAAACATTGTGGAAACATTGTTTTATATTTTTTACCGCTATAAATCTTAAGCTTTCTTCATGTAAAGTGCAGTCTTAATTTAAATAGAAAAAATTTATTGATTTTTGGCATGTGAGTAAAGATTTCTGTGACAGTAATTAATCATATTTTGCCTGATTTTGCTATTTATGACTACACATTTGGTGTGATAATTATCAAAGATTAATGACTATGGAAAACAATGCTGTTCTTTAGCATCAATCATAACATAATATTTAGTGAAGTTTATCAGAAATATCTGGCAAATTCTGTCATAATGCACATGGCATGTGATAGTCTAACATAGCTTAAATTTTATAAGTAGAAAATGCCCTCCATCAGCTGATTAGAACAAATGCAGAGACCCACAGCCAGACATTATGCAGAAGGTGAGACCTTGGAACACACAGCTGTAAATGGGATTTCTCCATCAAATTCCTCCTCTCAGAGCTCAAGGAACCTCTCAGATGAGGAGGCAGAAAGAGTATAAAAACCAGAGAGGACAGAAGACCCCAGTAGAACAAGGGCTCTGAATCAACTAACCAAGGTGCATATGTATTTACAGGGCTGACACTGGTCTGCACTAGTTCGTATATATACATCGTAGCTTTCAGTTTATTATTTTCATGGGACTCCTGAATATGTGAGCAAGTGGGTCTCTGATTCTTGTGACTTCTTTTGGGGCTCTTTTCCTTCTGTTGTTTGCCTTGTGCAAGTTCTATGTGGTGGTTTTATTTTATTTTCTTGTGTTTTATTGTTATCTCTTAGAAGCCTGTCTTTGCTAATGAGAGACAGTAAAAGAATGGATCTCAATGGGAGTAGTAGTGGAGGGGGAACTGGGAGGAGTAGAGGGATGGGAAACTATAATCAGGATATATTACATAAGAAAAAAATATGTTTTAATAAAAGAAGAAATTGAAACTAGAGATTCAATTTTTAAAGATTTATTTATTTTATTTTATGTGTACTAACATCTCCACATATTGATACGTACAAAAGTGCATGCCAATGGAAGCCAAGAGTGTGTCTGGTCCCCTGGAGTTGTAAAATGATCTGCTATGTAGTTGCTGAGAAATAAACCTGGTTCATCTGACAGCATGAGGTGCTCTTAACCCCTGAGCTATGTTTCTACCACTACAATTAGAAATTCTTGATTTCTTTGATAGACTTGTACAATCAAATTCTTGACTGACTTTGTACAACCTATCAAAGGTGCAACCAGCTAATATTTTCATTTTGCATGGATGTTCATGTTGATGTCTTTTTCTTTTATCTAAGAGTTATATTAATAATACAAATATTTTGTACATTTCCTTTTTATTACAACCTGACTACTTGAAAAATATTCACACAAGAGACTATTTCTGATATATAGATGTATACAATGGAAAAAGATAAGCTTTAAAATAGTTTTCTTTCTGATGATACTGACACATTAATCATTTTTGGCTCTAAAAAAATAAGATAGTAGAATATTTCATTCCTTCTATTTCAATACTAATCAAAACATACCAGCAAACCAATTGGAAAGAAATGATCACACATTTTATTTATCTTGGTAAGGCAACATATTGTATTTTTAAAGAAAAATATCTTTTAAATCTTACCTACTCTGAACAGTCTAGACATGACCCAGAATTGCAATCACTTCCAATGCAGAAAGTAATTGGACAGGGTCAAGTTTGGAGCCATGTTTTTAAAATGTATGAGAATCTTAACTCTCATCTTAAATATTAGCAATGACTCTGACTGTCACTGCTTAAATCGCAAGAACCTCTATACAGAATTTTTTGACAAGGTTTTATGGTGATAATCACTAGTGAATATGAAGACTAAAATTCTTCATAAAGCTTCAAGGAAACTATCCTGCCATTCATTTAAAAGATGGCAATAAAATGAAAACATACACCAAAGATCCCATTTGAGCATATTTGTCAAAACATTAAAATATCAAAATTTGGGTTATTGACTGATACCTGAATTTTGTCTTCCCTTGTCTATTCATATATTTTTTGACTAAATATATGTACATAGGCCAAAACAAATGCATTATGACTCACCTTGAAAACTAGAAAGTTCATTATGTATTAAAGTGACATCCAATTTTATTCATCATGTATTTATATTTCCTTATTTTTAATGGTCTAATGTAGTGGGTAGCCATTCCAGCTTGGATCTGGAAGTTCCTACCCCCCTTGAGATTCTGGCAACTGTCACACCTATGAGGCAGGGCCAGGAGAGGCGCCTGGAGACCCGAGAGCTGGATGGGCCAGAGCTCTCTCTGTGCGCTCTCTCTGTGTCAGGACAATGAACACCATTATTATTCTCTGTGCCAGAGAACACCGCTGGACTGAGATACACCTTCCCCAGACCCTGCGACCTACCTATCACTTAATTTGTGAGTTATGCCATTAAATAAATATCCTTTTAACTATGTGGAGTGGCCATGATAATTTCACCAATATCTGGCGCCCAACATGGGGCACAAACCCACGACCCTGAGATTAAGAGTCTCATGCTCTACCGACTGAGCTAGCCGGGCTCTGTTTGATCCACCTCTAATGTTCAGGGTCCCAGCACAGAAAGAGCGCACAGAGAGAGCTCTGCCCCATCCAGCTCTCTCAGGTCTCCAGGCACCTAGCCTGGCCCCGCCTCGTAGGCATGACAGTTGCCAGAGTCTCAATGGGGGTTGGAACTTCCAGATCCAAGCTGGAATGCCTACCCACTACAGTCTAACTTATTTTCTATTAAATAATATTACTCATGACCTTAATAACTTACCTTTTACACACAAAGAAACAAAGGTGTCATGTTTTCAGTCATGCAAAACAATTATACATTTTTAGCATACTTTGGGTCTTGGTAGAGTAACAGGATATGGTAGATTGAATGAAAAACGAACCCCACAGGATCATATATTTGAATGTTTAGTTCCCACTTCATGCACTGCTTAGGAAGGGTTAGGATGTGTGTTTTTTTTGAGGAGTTGTGTTGCTGGAGGTGCGCATTGAGTTTTCAAAATCCCACAGCAGGCCTAGTCTCTCTTTTCTCTGCCTCATGTCTGTGGATCAAAAGGTAAGCTCTGAGCTACTGGGCACAGACAAACCTGCTTGCCTGACACCATGTTCTCTGCCATGATGATCATGGACTAATAACCCTCTGAAACTGTAAGCAAGACCCCAAATTAGTGCTTTCTTTCATAAGCTGCCTTGATCATGGTGTTTTTTCACAGATATAGAAGAATAACCAAGATAGGTGGAGACATAATAACAGTTGTAATTGCGCACTAGTATTTCTGTGTTCTTTAAATAAATTCCATAGAACTTTCTTTTATTAAGAAATTTTTTTCATTTATTTTACACACCAATCAAAGATCCCCTCTTTCCTCCTCCAGCCCCTAAGCCTCCCCCTCCCAACCCATCCCCCCCCCTCCCACAAGAAGGCAAGGCCTCCCACGTAGAGGCTCATTCAGTAGAGGCAAGTCCAAGCCCTTCCCTCTGCCTCAAGACTGCACAAGGTGTCCCATCACAGATAGTGGGCTCCACAAAGCCTGCTCATGCACCAGAGATGGATTCTGATCCTACCGCCAGGGGGCCTCTCAAGCAGATCAAGCTACACAACTGTCTCACCATGCAGAGGGCCTAGTCCAGTACCATGTAGGCTCCACAGCCGTTGATCCAACTTTCATGAGTTCCCTCTAGGTTGGTTTGGTCGTCCCTGCATGTTTCCCCATCATGATCCTGATGCACTTGTTCATAAAATCCCTCTTCTCTCTCTTTGACTAGACTCCTGGAGCTCAGTCTAGTGACTGGCTGTGGATCTCTGCATCTGCTTCCATCAATCATTGGAGAAAAGTTCTGTGATGACAGTTAGGGCATTCACTGGTCTGATCACTGGGGTAAGCCAGTTTAGTTCAGGCACTCACTCCACTATTGCGAGTAGTTTTGGCTGGGGTCATCCTTGGGCATTCCTGGCAACTTCCCTAGCACCGGGTTTCTCTCTATCCCCATGATGTCTCTCTCTTTCATTGCATTCCCCCTCCCTCCCTGTTCCAGTTCAACCATCCCATTCCCTTATGCTCTCATCCCCTCCCCTCCATTGCTCACCCCTCATCCCCAGTTTACTCATGGAGATCTCATGTATTTCCCCTTCCCAGGGTGATTCATACATCCCTCTTTGGGTCTTTCCTGTTAGTTAGCTTCTCTGGAGTTGTGGGTTGTTACCTGATTACCCTTTGCTTTATGTCTAGTATCCACTGATGAGTGTGTACATACCATTTTTGTCCTTCTAAATCTGGGTTACCTCACTCAGGATGACTTCTCTTTAGACATATTTAAAATTCTAAATGATCAGTATTGATCTGATTTATATTAGGTATTTTCTGATTTGTAGCAACCAAAAGATGTAAGTTTAGAGTACATGGGCAATAGGAAATGCTATTTTAGGTTATCATTTTAAATTAAAAATTGTATCAGTGAAATCTAGAACTTTGCATGCTTTAATCACAATGTGTCTACAATAAAACTATAGTTACATAGGGAGGTTTCAAATGAAAAAATAAAATAAGATTTGAGTGCGCTAGGAGGCTCACACAAAGACTTGAAATCAAAACTTATGATACATTTGTAGTCATTTTTCTTCCATTTTGACACCGACTGTCAGCATGCTTTCAAATATTCGTGTTTTTAAAGAAGAAAACCATGTTCTTTTTTTTTTCTTGTTGGCTGTACTCATGCACATCAAAGCTGTTTCAGAAGCTGAACTGCCACCATAAGAAACACATTTCCAGTTACAGCTGTCATTAGAACATACAAAAGATTTCAACTCTGGGAATTTAATTTCAAGTAGCAGAAATATTTTTTTTTCTAATAAAATTCTCAAATAAATATTTTGGGGAAAGTGACATTCCAGGGGAATCTCAAGTATCTAACAAACTTGCTCAGAAAATGTAAAACAAAGGATGTATTCATTTCTGAATGATTTTGTGATTTATGGTGAGATTTGACCCGAAATAAACAATTTCAAGTCTTAAAATTATTTTTAAAATATTCAGGCCTATGAAAACCTGTGAACTGCCCTTTAGTAATTTGTCCTGGAGATTCTGATGGCATAACTGGACTTCATATCTCATTCCCTATAGAAAGAGATCAGAATTGAAATAGTTTCACTGACTCTTGCCTTCCATAACAGTGTCTTGTAAGTCATTTGAAGTGACAAAATGTATATAATAAATTATCCACTCTAGTGGCTTTAGAGTTAGGGTGTTTTTTTTGAGAAGATACAGCACTGCTATACCATTCAGTGCTCCCAGCTTCTGTTCTGTCAGTCTTTTATGTACAATAAATAGTGAAGCTCAGCCTCACTGCATTCTGCTTATTCCTGTGCTGACAGATTGTGCGTATCAAAGTGTAGGAGTTCAGGAGAAGAGGCATACCAATCACTGTACACAACTCTGGATGCTTGAGCTCTACAGTGATTTTATAAAAAAAAAATGCAAATTGACCCCCAAGCTGCCCTTGAAAATTATAAAGTGAGATATGTACAGAACATGGATATGTACAGAAATATATCACTCTACTGTGAATTTGTTGCCCACTAGAATTTCTCAGAATGTGTTATTTTCCCATTTCTTTTTACTTTATTTATTTAGTCTTCTCTCATGGAATATATTCCAACCACAGCCTCTACTTTCTGTACTCCTCCCAATTCCTCCCACCTTCCCTTTCCCCCAGATTTACTGTTTCTCTTTTTCCTTACAGAAAAGAGCAGGCTGCACAGTTGATATCAACCCAACTGGGCATAACAAGATGCAATAAGATTAGGCAGTATACATTCATATCAATGTATCGAGTCAGAGATGCCCCAACTCTCATTGTTAGGAGCCCAACCAAAAAACCAAAACATATATGTAGGTATCTGGTTAGACTGATGCAGATACTGTGATTGCTACTTCAGTCTCTGAGCTCCTATGAGCCCTGCTGAGTTGATATTTTGGGAAATGTTTTCCTAGTGTCCTTGTCTACTCTGACTCCTACAATCTTTCCTCCCCCAGATGTTAAAATCTCATAACATTCTTCTCTTAATTCCAGGTCTTACAATCTTTCCACTTCCTCTTCTGTAGCATTCCCTAGATAGTGGAGAGGATTATAGAAATGCCCTGTGTAAAAAGATGTTTTGAAATCAAAAGTAGTGATAGCTTCACAATCCCAAGTATTCACTATTTTAAAAAAACAACATTAATTTCCATAAGTGGGCATTTATTTTTGTGTGTGAATATTTATTGGTAAAGATTTCATTTTAAAAAATAAAAGCAGGAAGCTATCCTGCAAAATAGGGATAATGTGAACTAAGGAAACCAAACTATAACAAGTCATGTTTGATGGTAATCACAGGGACTTAAGAGAATTGGTGTCTTATTTAGGGTTTCTATTGCTCTGACAAAATACTATGATCAAAAAGCCAGTTGAGAAACAAAAGCTTTATTTGGCTTATACTTCCATATTGTTGTTCATCATCAAAGGAAGTCAGAACAGGAACTCAAACAGGACAGGGACCTAGAGGCAGGAGATGGTGTGGATGCCATAGAGGTATGCTGCTTATTGCCTTGCTTTCCCTGCCTTGCTCATTCTTCTTTCTCATAGAACCCAGGATCATCAGCCCAGGATGGCACCACACCAGCTACAATGCGCTGGACCCTCCCTTCTCAATTACTAACTAAGAAAGTGCCTTATAACCACATTGTATGGTACAGTAGCCAGAAGTTTTCCTGTGTCCTGCCTGGCCCGTGGTCAGGACAAATCTCTTACCCACTGGTCCTGCAGCTGCTTGGACCCAAGTAAACACACAGAGGCTTTATTATTTACAAACTGTATGGCCATTAGCTCAAACTTATTACTGACTAGCTCTTACATTTAAATTAACCCATAATTCTTATTTATGTTTAGCCACATGGCTTGGTACCTTTTTTCAGTTCTGCCTTCACATCTTGCTTTCTTTCTCTGTGTCTGGCTGGAGACTCCTGACTCAGCCTTCCTCTTCACAGAATTCTCCTTGACTGCTAACCCATACTTCCTGCCTGGCTACTGGCCAATCAGTGTTTTATTAAACCATTATCCCACAGCATTTCCCCTTTTCTGTCTAAGCAAAAAGGAAGGTTTTAACATTAACATAGTATAATTACATGTAATAGAAGAGTTATTAAGCAAGAATTACAGTTACAATATCTAGTCTATTTGTATTTGGCAAAATTAAAGAAAATATTCTATCTATCCTATATTTGTAAGTCTGAAGTTTCATATCTAATTTATCTTTTATCATAACTAAGCAAAATTATAATTATAACTATCTAGTCTTCAATTACAGCAATGGCCTCAGAAGGATATAATATTACCTAAGTAAACAGGAAGAGCATTGTAAGCAACTTCCCAAAATCTAGAATGACAAAGACAGCTGGCTGCCTGGACAGTCAATCAAAGTTCCTCCGTAATTTTGGGGCATCCAACTTCAGCCATATAGGCCTAGAGTCTCTCAGTCACTTCTCTCTGTGTCCTGTAAAATGTCTGGTAGTCTTCTCTGTGAAGCGGAAACCGGAAGGACCATCTCGCCTTGCAAAGTTCAGTGGTCACCTTCCTATGGGTCCTGCATGTCCAATCCATACAATATTTTGTCAAGCAGTCCAGGCAAAAACAATTTCTTGCCCAAATGGCTATTTTTGCCACAAAGAAGATAAACTCCATATGGAGTGTTTTGAAGTAAATTGGTGCTGCCAGGAGCAGATGTATCTCACTATCCACAAAGTCTGTTTTTAAAACATTTTAAATGCCATAGTCTGTAGGTCTTTGAAGATTACCTACACAATTAAATTATATCTATGTATACTTAGAAAACAACATGACGATAAGTTTGACTATCATAGGAGACTAATTATTAATCTGTATTTCTTAATTATCCATTACAATTTAAATAAGCTACACAAACATAATATCTTAGACAAGAGTAGAAATATGCATACAGTATAACAAAATTAACTTCAAATTTGTATCAACAAATGAAAATCTATACCAATGTAAAACATTTTAAACAAGTTACTGCTCTTTAAAAGTAGGTTCATTAATCTACCCTTTTATCCTATCATATCTATTCTATCCCCTTTTCTTCTTTAGAAAGAGATTACATTTATAATCAACCTACTTTAAATAAAAATAAACATTTATAAACAATATTTTTGGAATATGGGCATAGCTTCTCATACCACTTCCTGCTGGATGAGAGCACTGGCCATCTAATGGGGATCCTGAGAAAATTAAGAATTATAGTCAAGTCCTGACTGGAGTAGTCTGTGATTGTCAAGCCAGTTTTGAAGCTGATTTTGGATGATGGATCATGTGAGACTCTCAGGGGGTCTTCCTTGATCAAACCCTATGAACCTGGAAGCAATCCACAGGTTCTCATCTTCTATGTAAACAAAAGCAGAACCTCTTTTCCAAAGCAATATATCTTTAGACATAAATTTTGAAATCAAAATATCTTTAAAATATACATATTGATTTAACTCAGCATCTTTTACAATCAAATGTCTTTCTGCAGTTAAAAATCCCAGAGACAATATAATCCAGATACTCTCTGTGATTTCCATCTTTACATGGCTTATTTTTATATTACTTTTGCTGTCTCTTTAAAGACTTTATTTTTAAAAACTGTATTTCTTTATGTAACTGCTTGAATTCCTTTTCCTCTCTCGTCCAAGCCTACATACATTTTTACACACACTGTAAACCATTTGGAGTTTCATTTCATCTGAATCTGACTTGTTGTGAATCTATAATCCTTCTCTGACCAGGAGAGATTTTAAATTGCTTAACTGCTTGGCTGCTGACTCCACCCACCTCAGCTTCCAAATATGGTGGTGGTACATTTACAGCCAGCTCTGGGAGCCATGCTACCACCAACTCTCAGAAGCAGTGGGTCTATGCCTCTATCAATGAGCATGTAGCCCAGAAACTTTTTATTTATTTATTTTTCTTTTCATTTTTTCCCAAAAGCTAAATCTAACACATAGTGTGGGCAGCTTGGAGACGCCCATACACCACTGCAAACCCACCATACTGTAGCTCAAGCTGGTACACCATGGCGTCTCTGTGTCACAGCTTCTGAGAGACACAACTAGGAGGCTGTTCTTGGCTCCATTTTAGAACCCTTTTTTAAAGCTTTCTCAGGTTTTAGGTGCAAATTCTTGCCCCACATTTTGTTGCCACAGCATGGTACCATTTTCTCAGTTGAGCTTCCTTTCTTTCAAGTGACTCAAGATGACATAGATTAGCCAGCCAAAGTGATTATTACCTGCCAACCTCTATAGAGAAATGAGAAAATATATAGATTAAAAACTACATATTTTTACACAAAATAAGAAAATTTACATGTGGAAGCTGTCAATGTATTTTCAAGAAATAGTGAGTAAGAATTTAGAATTAAAGCTCTTGAGTAGATATTTGGAGAAAGAATAATTGTAGACATAGATGATTTGTGAAGGTCAGTAAGGGAATAAAGGTTAGGAAAGGGAATAATACAATGTAATGTTAATTCTTTTAATGTTGATTCATTTATTTACAAATTCAGCTGAAATGGCTAAAGTATGCCTAGGTAGACAAAGTGCAGAAGGAATAGCTGAAGCTTGATCAAACACTAGATATGGTGAATTATAGACTTAAAATATAAGACTAGAATTTCTTTTGGAGAAGGAAAAAGCAAAACTACCACTGAGTCATGAAAGAAAAAGACAGAAAGAAATAAGACCTAAGACCTGAAGTCCTGTATCATTTGTCCAGTCTCTGCATAATAGGAAAGTTCAGGGCTTGTTTCAAGTCCTTGTTCAAGTAGTCTGTCAGGCTGGATCATCTCAGCTAGTCCTCTCGAAATTGTCCTGACCAGTTTGTAGTCCAAAGTCGATTTTTCCATGGTGTTAATCGGCTTAATGGCTTTATCATAGTCCATGTGGAATTATCATTGTAGGATCCTGTCATCTTTTTGAAAATTTCAAAGTCACTGTTAGGCATGGTCATGGTTTCCTGTGGATTTTTTTTTTTTTTTTTTTTTTTTTTTGCCTCCTCTGTGGTTTGGAGCAATCATAGTCTGATAAATGTCTGTCTCTCGGAACCATGAACATTCTTCCCTAGAACAGAAAATCTTCACAACAATTTCTCCCCACCATTTGACTTGCCAAACTTTTCCAAACTGACCTTTGCCGATGCTTTCTTGTAACACGATGGTCCTGGCAATTCTTCTCTGAACCAGCAGCAGTAAATCCTTCGTCCCAGGTAGCAGCATCACAGCAGTCACCAACATGATGAGAAGGAGCTGGCAATGTGGAGCAGTAGTCACTGCTTCCATGGTCCCACCACTATTTGTGGCTCAATCCAGGCCAAAGCTTCTCCCAAGCCTCCTAGGCCGGTCTCAAACTCAGGATCCTCCTGCCTCTGCCTCCTTCAGCAAATCCAACTGGTGTGCGCCACCACAACCGGCTGAGGGTAGCTTGGGCCTGAGCTGGGGCTCCCAAGGCCACAGGCAAACAGCTTTTTCGTGAATTCGTAACACGAACGTTGGGCGCCATATGCTGGAGCATTGCCAGTCTTAATTTGAGCAGGTATCCCCCATGATGGACATAAGTTCTAATAAATGAATAATTACAGGATCAGCCTTTTCAGAACTCAAAGCAATTGCCCATTAAAATCCTGAATATGTGTATACATATTTTAATGTTCCAAACTCTATAAAATGAAGTACATCCATTTGCCAAATTTCATTTCTTTGAGTACATTTTGGATTACTTCCTGTAGGTAGTGTGGGGTTCCCCTGACCACACCAAAGAATTAGGCCCACTGCCCATGGCAGACCTTGACTGAGGAGGGGTAGTGTGCCACTGGCCCATCACCCAGCCTCCTGGTACCCAGAGACAATCAGATGCAATGAGCAGCCATGTCAAGCAGGAACTCATTTATTAAACATCAGCACACACTTTATAAAGCACCAAACCACAAACTAGCTTTCCTTCTACCAATCACAACAAAGGTCACATATCCACGAGCCTCTCCAGACATAACTCAGCATGATGATCATGAGGAGGCTATGTATCTACATCATCTCTCCTGATCCCAAGAGCCAATCATAATTTTTAGTAAATAAGTTGGTTCTCCACCCAGATCACTTCCTCTCAGGCCCATCTTTGGCTTTTGTAGCCAGACATGTGCTCAGCACACCCACAGTAGTGGAGTTTGGTTATACAAAGAACAAATAGAACATTTCCTTATAATTTCCTTGGTTTGTTGCCTCGTGATGGAAAATTCTTTTCTCAAACCCTTGCTATTAACATAGTGTTTTTTATAAAATTTTGAGACTTCTAGCACATTTCCTATGAATAGTTGATAAATTTCATCATTACCTTGTGATAGAGGGTCTGGTAGGCCTATAAGGGATCTGATATGTATTATATATAAGAGATGATTTCCATTTCTGATTATTTCTTGTAATTGAATAAATAACAAAGATGATTCTGATTTATCTGGAGTAAGTTCAGCAGTTTCAATATGTAAAGCAACTCTTTCTACATATTCAGACTTAGTAAGTATATTGAGATGTTCTGGAAAATCTAATAATACCATGAGACTAGCATATAAGTCTGACAGAAAATTGTAAGGACATTGAACCACTTTACTTGAATTTCCTTACTTAAAGCCTGCTTTTCCTGATGTGTTTGCATCAGCATAGAATGTAGAGGCTCCAGAAATTTGTGTTCCCTGTGTAATGTGAGGAAGGATCCATTATTTCTCTTTATAAATTTAATTCTCTTGATGTTGGGATATTTGTTGCTAATTTTTTACCAAAAGTTAACACAAGTTCTTTGCTAATATCATTTTCTGTCCATAATGAGGACATTTCAGCATTAGTAAAAGGTACCACACTTTCTGTCATGTCTATTACTGCCAATTGACAAAAGTCTTAATATTTCTTTCAGATTCAACTCAAAGTCATTTTCTGCATAGGTCCTTAATTTTTTTTACTGTTTGAATGGTAAAAATATCCACTCTAAGATAATATCTTCTCTCTGCATTAGAATCCCAGTAGGAGAATATGTAGAATATAAAATAAACAGAATACAATCAAGCTCTGGATCTAAATGATTCACATGTACATCCTGTAATTTTTTTCTACCAAAACCAATTCTCTCTCAACCTCAGCTGATAATTTTCTTGGATTATTTAAGTCATTTTCCCCTTGTAGGCTTTGAAATAAATTACTTAGTTCTTGAGTTGTCAATCCAATTATTGGCTATATAGTCATTTAATATCTCCCAGAAATTTTTGAAAATCACTAAATGTTCATAATTGATCTCTTCTAACTTGTACTTTCTGTGGTTGATTTTTTTTAAATCTATCTTTTATCCTAAGTAATTAACAGAATCTCCACTTTGTATTTTCCTGGAGCAATTTGTAATCTCTAACATGGCAACATTATCTTTACGACTTCAAACATTTTCCCTAAGGTATCTGTATCTGAATCAGCCAGTAAGATATAATCCATATAGTTGTAAATTATAGATTGAGGAAACTGATTACAAATTATTTCCAATGGCTATTGTATATAATATTGACACAGGTATCAATGAGTCAATTCTAACAGTAAAAGGGTGCATAAAGTTACTCTATTTTCTTCTTGCTTCCACTTTATATTTTATTAATTTTTGTTTGTACTACATTTTGCTCTGTAATTTCAAATATTGGAGGTTCATATGCTTATAGATTCTTTTTTTCCTTTTTATTTTATTTTACAATACCATTCAGTTCTACATAACAGCCACAGATTCCCTTGTTCTCCCCCTTCCTGCCCCCCTCCCCTTCCCCCCAGCTCACCCCCCATTCCCACCTCCTCCAAGGCAAAGCCTCCCCCGAGGATTGAGATCGACCTGGTAGACTCAGTCCAGGCAGGTCCAGTCCCCTCCTCCCAGATTGAGCCAAGTGTTCCTGCATAAGTCCCAGGTTTCAAACAGCTAACTCATGCAATGAGCCCAGGACCTGGTACCACTGCCTAGATGCCTCCCAAACAGATCAAGCCAATCAACTGTCTCACCTATTCAGAGGGCCTGATCCAGTTGGGGGCCCTCAGCCTCTGGTTCATAGTTCATGAGTTTCCATTCATTTGGCTATTTGTCCCTGTGCTTTATCCAACCTTGGTTTCAACAATTCTGACTCATATAAACCCTCCTCTTTCTCGCTAATTAGACTCCCGGCGCTCCGGCTATCGAAGTATTAATATTATTAAAGAAGTCACAATCATGATAAGATAGCCACTGTGGCTGATGACTTTGGAGTTTTGTTTCTTGATAAATGTTCATATTTTCCATATACAGCATGTGAATGTACCTGACACTTGAAAATTTCAGTTTTGTTCATTTATCAAAGTCACAGTGGGATGTCACATCTGGATTTATATATGGATACCACTGTGAGGATGTCATCAATTAGTGCATTTGGTTTAAATTTGAAGTATTTTCCTAAAATATTTTTCTGGAATCTGCAAATAAAACATTTTTTCTATACTTTTTTGCAATAAAAATTGATATATGACAAAAAAAATTTAACAAAGATAGGCATACATGTGACCATTGAAAACAGAAAGGTAATTTAGGAAATCATACCTGTGCACTTATCACTAAAACATACCTGACATTTCACAACCTCCATTAAGCTTCCTCTAGTGTCTGTACTCAAACTGGATGAGGCATGATGAGCTATGCTTTGCACAGCTATAATTTAACTCCATTAAAGTAATTTCCTTCTACCATATCCTAACCACTAAAAATGGTAGTAGTATGACATACGTATTAGACTCCAATAACTCCAATAACTCAGTGCTTCATGAGTATTATGTCATTTATTTGTGGATATACCTATATATAAAGCTGGCATTACAATTGTGTTTGTGAGCATCAGTTTGCATTGTAGGTTTAGCTAACTCTGAGATTAAGAAATATGCTTTCTATCACAACCCTATAGTTTCTAATGTTGTAAAACAATATCAAAACCTCATGAACTATCAATAATTGATCATCAAATGAACACATTTGTGCAGATTGTTCCTTGCTTCTAGGACAATGGCTATCTTAAGGGTAAGAACATTCATTCTTAATTTAATTAGAATTCTATACCACCACAATGAACATTTAACAATAAAACCACCTTCAAAAGAGTAATATCTATTACTCTATATAAGCACAATATCATAACTTTGAGACAAAATCAACTATTTAATTTTATAATATAAAATTAATAATTTGTATTCAAAATAATTTTGGTTAGTTTGATCAAGTCTATCTTCTTCAAAGATTTACATAATTCAAAAAAGCTGTTGTGAATTTGTAGTGTTAACTTCAGATATTCTTCTTCCTCTCATATTTGAAAAACACTTTATATGAGTGATTTTATTTTTTTTAAGAATCATTTTTTTTATTATTTTACAACACCATTCAGTTCAACATAATAGCCACAGATTCCCCTGTTCTCCCCCTCTCGCCCCCCCTCCCCCTAGCCCACCCCCCATTACCACCTCCTCCAGTTCAAGGTCTCCCCCAAGGACCAGGGTCGACCTGGTATACTCAGTCCAGGCAGGTCCATTCCCCCCCTCCCAGACCGAGCCAAGTGTCCCTGCATAAGTCCCAGGATTCAAACAGCCAACTCATGCAACGAGCCCAGGACCCGGCACCAATGCACAGTTGCCTCCCAAACAGATGAAGCCAAATGACTGTCTCACGCATTCAGGGGGCCTGATCCAGTTGGGGGCCCCTCAGCCTTTGGTTCATAGATCCTGTGCTTCCATTCATTTGGTTATTTGTCCCGGTGCTTTATCCAACCTTGGCTTCAACAATTCTCGCTCATATAAACCCTCTTCTTTCTCACTAATTAGACTCCCAGTGCTCCACCAGGGGCCCAGCCGTGGATGTCTGCATTCAGATTCCTCAGTCCTTGGATGGGTTTATGGCACAACTATCAGGATGTCTGGCCATCCCATCACCAGAGTAGGTCAGTTCCTGCCGTCTCGCGACCATTGCCAGCAGTCTTTTGCGGGGGTATCTTTGTGGATCTCCGTGGGCCTCCCTAGCTCTCTGCTCTAAAGCTAATATAAACTAAATATAAGTGGTCTTAAGAATTCAATGCTTATGTAGGAGATATCTGGAAATAAAATAGTTATGTATTAAAAGTAATAAAATCTTTATGTCAAAAACAATGTATGTACAGATATATTTTTATTGTAGAAGTCTATATTAATATTATATAAGCACAGATACACACATATATAATTAAATATTTAATAATTGTATTTTGTTGTAATATGTATATATTGCCCACAAATCCTCACACTAACCATGAAGTTATGTATTGACAGCTTTATTTAGTTCAGAACGCAGTACTTACATGGTATAAAACTATATATAACACTTTGAGTCTCTCTTCCACTTAATATAATGTAATTAAGATTTGTAGCAACAGAAAGATGGCTCCAGAGATTATGCTGCTGATACTAAGAACCTGTGGGTGTTACTTTACACTTTCAATTTTTTTGCAGAACTGGTATTTGCAGACCTTGAGAAGAGATAACCCTATATTATACAAATACAGTGTTAATGTCTTTGCAGAGGTGTCTATAGGGAAGAGTCAGAGGAATAAGGTTAGACACAGAGAAACTAGAAGGTGGAGTGATGTAGCCACAAATCAAGGAATAGCAGAAAGAAGAAGAACAAGAAAAAGGAGAAGAAGAACAAGAACAAGAACTAGAACTAGAACTAGAACAAGAACAAGAAGAACAAGAATAAGAAGGGGAAGGAGAAGAAGAGCAATTGGAAGAAGAAGCATTAAATGTTCTGTTCCCTACTGTCTGCTGAGGGAGTATCACCTTGCTATGCCTACATTTCAGATCAAGAAGACAAGTATTGTATTCATTCCTACATATTGTGAGGATAAAATTATTCTTTTCTAAGTCTCAACTGAACAAATTTGCTAATATGACTTTTCTGCATGGCATTTGTATTAGAGGATTTGTCACACCTTTATGTAAAGATGAGACTTTGGTTCCTGTTTTCTTGGGATGCTCATTAGCAATGTTCACTGATGGAAAGATTTATAAGTGCATTGACTCATGATGTCTCAATATAACAAGTAACAGTCTCAAATTAATAATTTTGGGTTTCACAAACACATCTATTAAATGATATCATAAAACATCAGAATTATTGTCTTGTGATCTGACAGGTGTTTCTAACACTATCTGTGAATAAAAAAAATTCATTGAGGTTTTTTTCATTTGATAAATTTAATAAATTTCTAAAATAAAGTTTGTAAATGTGATTAGAACATTAATTAATGTGTTTATTCCCTGGAAATATGTAAATTGAGATTGAATGTGACTTATTAAATGTCATTATTTTCAGTTTAGAAATCCTTTTCTTCAAAGGCAAAATCTCAATGGAAATTAGATATTAACATTTGAAAAGCAAATTTAGTTTATGATAATGTATACAGAATACACACATTCATTGTATTAAAAATTATTCATAAGGCAGTGCCACGTATGTCTGCAATACCAGCACTTGGGAGAAAGAAGCAGGAAGATATTAAGTTCAAGGTCAACCTAAACTTCCTAGTGAGACCATTTCTCAAAAGTATCAAAACTCAACTACATATGCATACACCTACATGTATGTATGAAAACATGACAGTAGAGAGTGTACTGACTATATGGGTGAAGGAAAAAATCTAAAGGAATGAATAATAATAGATTAAATGGAGGAAAATACCAAAGATCACATTTATTTTCTCAAGAGGAGGTTGTAGGTTTTCATCTATACGCCATAACATAAAACAGAGAGAGACTGTATAGAATAGTCATTCTCAACCTTCCTAATGCTGTGACTCTTTCATACTGTTCCTCATGTTGTGGTAAACACCCCCCTCAGCCATAAAAAAATATTTTTGTTGCTACTTCATAAATGTAATTTTACTACAATTATGAATTGTAATGTAAATATGTTTTGGATACAGAGGTTTATAATGGAGTCCCAACCAACAGGGTGAGAACCACTGATTTATAAGGACTATGTGGGATGGGATGGGGAAACAGGATAAGGCTGAGTATTGCACATGGTGGTGTTAATATTAGCAAAATGTGATAACATAAGACCATTATTTTGTATGGTGACTAAAAGTTTAACAAAATCACATACAAGAGAAATAAACTGTTAGGAGAATCAATCTGCATTATTGTGCCAGCTGGTTTTTATGTGAATTTGACACAATCTAGAGTCATCTATGAAGAAACCTCAGTTGAGAAAATGTCTCCACAAGATCTAACTATAGACAAGCTTGTAGGGCCATTTCTTTCTTTCTTTCTTTCTTTCTTTCTTTCTTTCTTTCTTTCTTTCTTTCTTTCTTTCTTTCTTTCTTTCTTTCTTTCTTCCTTCCTTCCTTCCTTCCTTCCTTCATTTCTCTCTCTCTCTCTCTCTCTCTCTCTCTCTCTCTCTCTCTCTCTCTCTCTCTCTCTCTCTCTTCTTTTTTTTATACATTACATCCCAACCACAGTGTCCCCTCCCTCCTATCTTCCCCATTCTCCTCACCACCACCTCCATCCCCGAGATCCACGCCTCCATTTCCCTTAAAAAAAAAAAAAAAGAGCAGGCTTTCCCAGAGATATCAACTAAACAAAGCCTAAAAAGTTATAAACAAGACGAGGCACAAACCCTAATGTCAAGGCTGGATGAGGCAATCCAGAAGCAGGAAAAAGGTCCCAAGAGTGGCAAAAGAGTCAGACCCACTCTTACTCTTAGCCTTCTCGCAAGAACATAATAAATTCTATGTAGAGGACCTATGTAGGGCCAAAACAGAGACCAGAGAGCATGATTGTCACCTCAGTGTCTGTGATCCCCTATGAGCTCTGCTTAGTTGATTCTATAGGCTTCCTTCTCATGGTGCTCTTGACCCCCCTGTATCCTTCAATTTTCCCCACCTTCTGTGTGGTTCCCCTTACTCCACCTCATGTTTGGCCGTGGGTCTCAACATCTGCTCACATCAGTTGCTGGATGGCACCCCTCTGATGACAATTGGACTATAAGTATACCCGAATATTATTAGTAATCATTTCATTGAAATTTTTTTTTCCCTGTTGGATTTGGTTCTATCATGGGTCTGTGGGCTATCCATCCTCTGGTTCCTGGCCACCCAGGCAGTGTTAGGTGTGGGCTCCATCTTGTGGCCTGAGCCTTGGCCACCCCACAAGTTCTGCACCACCATTACGCCAGTACATTTTGCTGTCAGGACAGGTAGTGGTTTGAAGGTTTTGTGGCTGTGTTGGTTGCAGCTGGAGGATTAGCTCAAATGGTAGGGCAGTTTCTTAATTAGTTATTGATGTGAGAGAGCTCAATGTATTGAGGGTGGTGCCATACCTTGGTGGGTAGCCCTAGGTTCTGTAAGAAAGCGGGCTGAGCAAGCCAGTAAGCATCACTACTCCCTGGCCTCTGCATCAGCTCCTGCCTGCAGGTTTCTGCACCATTTCAGTTCCTGAACAGTGATGTGGAAGGCTAAGCCGAATACACTCTTTCCTCCCCAAACTGGTTTTAGTCATGGTGTTTCATCACAGCAATAGTAACCCTAACTAAGACAACTTGTATCATAAATATATATATATATATATATATATATATATATATATATATATACATACACACATATATATATAATAAATTTATGCTTGAAATTTAAGGAAAGAGAAATTATAATTGGTTGCTTCATTTTAGTTTTTTAAATAAGGTCAGATAAGAAATGGTTTAAATATTTTATATATATATATATATATATATATATATATATATATATATATTTCCAGCAATACAACAGATAGGATAAATTGTTATAACAAAAGTGTTTTCATTTATGTTCTGTTATGTAAGTTCATGTTTTTTGTTTTTTTGTTATAGTTTTGTTTTTTTTAATTCTTCTCTCATACAATACATTCTGACTAAAATTTCCACTCCCTCCACTCCTCCACGTTCTACCCCCACCTCCCCTCTTCCCAGATCCACTCTTCCTCCATTTTCCTTCAGAAAAGAGCAGGAGAATTGCTGCTCTGACAATAGGTTATTGATTGACTTAAAATGTAATATTGTATGAAACCATTTTTAACTCAGAAACTTTACATATGAAAAGTAGCCTATGCACATACAAGAATTTTTTACAATTCCATCTATTTTTCTAAGTGGCATTTAGTGACCTTTATTATTTGATCTTTTGGAACTCATGTAATAATATGAAGTCCAAATGGGATTACAAATTCGTCTGATTTAATTTCCTTAAGGATGAAAACATAGACTAGAAGTTCAAAAGTCAGTTTTCATAAATTTTATGGGAGGAATAGAGGATAGATGACATGTAAGAAAATGTCATACCTATAGAGAAGAATGGTGAATTACTGTCTGAGTAAGTATAGGAAATACAATGCATCTGTGTTTGGGGAATCCATTTATTATTTTAGTTCCTGCCTATATATATTGACTGGCTTATTTGTGATTAACTAAGTACAAATATTCATGAATTAGTCATTGACATTTTGTCATCTGTAGTCCCTTTATGGTAAGTTAACTATGCTCCAGTAGATGGATCTGTCTTCATGGGCAGCACAAATTGGACTTGGTGATTTATTTAACACAACAAAAACAAAGGTACATGAAGTTGAGAGGAGGGTACAGGGTGAGAGTTAGATAAGGGAAGTCATAGGGGTAAATTAGATCAAAATTCATTGTATGTGTGTTTGAAATTCACAAATTAATAGAATGTTTTTTAAATGTAATACTTTCAGGAAACGGTTATATCTCACTTTATTTTAATTCATAGTCCGAGGTACAGTCCATCA
Organism: Peromyscus maniculatus bairdii; assembly: GCF_049852395.1. Classification (NCBI taxonomy): domain Eukaryota; kingdom Metazoa; phylum Chordata; class Mammalia; order Rodentia; family Cricetidae; genus Peromyscus; species Peromyscus maniculatus. Next base: position 17,452,018 of record NC_134871.1, read on the forward strand.
TAGTAGGGAAGTTATCATTACAGGTGCTTGATTTAGTTGGCCATACTTACTTTATAACTTAACAGAGATCAGAAAGTACATGCATGCAGAATTCTGCTCCCTTTTCTCACTCTTATATACTCAAGAATCCCTGTCTAAGAAGTGGTGCCACCTGCATTGTGTAGTTCTTCCCACCCCAATGAATATAATGAATTCCACATACACATGACCAGGGGCCTATATCCCTGCTAATTCTAAGTCCTGTCAAGATAAAAATTAACACTAAAAATGACATACAAACATATCTACATAAGATATTACAGTAGTTTTATCAAACTGTATCAGTATAATTATTTAGAAAACTTGACAGCATATGGACAGGCTTTGTGAGAATTGTTAAGACTAAAGGTTGAGCCATGGTTGTTCAAAGTGTTTGGACTGATTAACAGGAAGTATGGAACTATCAATATATTAAATATTTAGTGTTGTTGGGATTACCTTTGAAGATTGGTAATTTAATTTTGGTTGTGCTGATTTTGGAAATTTATTGGACATCCAAGTGAAGAAATAGATGTCTTATACCAGGCATGTAGTTTGAAGACAAAATCTTCAAAATAACTTGAACAAAGAGATCACTTTTAAAGATATGAGTGGCTAGATTCTGTTGAACAGGGACATAGATAGAGAATCAAAACTGTTCAAGAACTTTTAAGTAAAATAGAGCTAGTGTATATAGAATGTTGGGAAGTGTTAAAGAAATGGTGTGGGATGTTTTCTAAAGTAATCAAGTAACAGAATAAAGGAGATATTGATGACTATCACACCACACACACACACACACACACACACACACACACACACACTATTTAATATTCCAAATTTTGAGTTCTGAGTTACTTATGGTATCATCTGATTACATTTGCTCATGGAACAATAATATTAACAAAATATAGAGGACTGAAAGTCAGTTTTCAGACATCCCTGTTAGAGATGCATGCCCTCTAGCTTGGCATGCCTAGATGGCCTGCCCATAGAGGTCTGATATTGGTGACCTAGTTGGCAAAATGATATTTAAAAAAGTCTAAGTTCCAATTATAAGAAACATTGAAGAGATTTCCTTATAATTTTGGGTAAAACATTGATGAAAATTAACAATTTCCAAGGTTTTATTGGAAGAGAGTCTACCTTGTTCAGTTTAGGCTTGGTAGTCATGTTGGTGATAATTTATGGGTGTAACTTCTGATTCTTTTTTGTTGTTGTTCATACATTTTTAATTTAATTTAAAAGTTTATTTTTCCCATTTCACATACCAACCAGAGTTCCCCCTTCCTCCCCTCCTCCCACTCACTCCCCACCTTCCCCCAACCCACCTCTATCCACCCCTTAGAGAGGGTAAGACCTCTCATGGAGAGTCAATGAAGTCTAGCATGTCATGTTGAGGCAGGACCAAGCCCACCCCCCATATCAAGGCTGAGCAAGGCAATTCTCCATAGAGAATGTGCTCCAAAAAGCCAGTTCATGCACTAGTGATAAATCCTGGTCCCACTGCCAGTGGCCCACATAACTGCCACCCACCTTCAGAGGGCCTAGTTCTACCACTTGTAGGTTCCCCACTTGTCAGTCCAGAGTCAGTGAGTTCCAACTAGCTCAGGTCAGCTGTCTCTGTGGGTTCCCTAACATGTTCTTGACCCCTTTGCTCATATAATCCCTCCTCCCTTTCTTTGACTGGACTCCAAGAGCCCCACCCAGTAGATAGCCGAGGGTCTCTGCATCTGCTTTCATCAGGTACTGGATGAAGTTTCTATGAGGACAATTAGGGTAGTCACCAATCTGATTACAGGGGAAGGCTGGTTCAGGGAGCCTTTCCACTATTGCTTTCGTTCTTAAACTTCTGAGCTACAGAGATGCACAATCACACAGCAAACTCCCAGGTCATCTGGATCTTACAGTTTCTTCGCTGAATCTCCTGCAATGTTTCCTGAGCTTTAGGTGCAGGAATGTTGTGTAGATGTATCTATTGTGAACAGGCTCCACACCTTCGCATTTTGATTGGGTGAAGTTTTGTATATCTAACTTGTCTGTGACACCAGTGAACATGCCAAACTGCACAGGGAGAAGCTCACAAAACCTCAGTCCTGCACAAAGTACAGACAACTGAGGAAAACTGGGAGTGGGAGAGGTGATCTCTTCCAGAGAAAGACACGTCAATTGATTGCTTAATGCTGAATGATCAGCCCCGAACATATACATACAAGTAACATTATACTTACTGAACAGGCTATATTTAGGAATATATATGCATATGTATACACACACACACACACACACACATACTTACAATAACAATTAGTGAAATAGGAGTCCATGAGTCTGAAGGATATTGAGGAGGAGATATGAGAGAGTTTAGCAGGAGGAAAGGGAGAAATGTTGTAATCAAATTTTAATCTCAAAAATTTGAAAAGAATTGCTCTCAAAAACAAAATTCTGTAAGACAAAAAGAAAGTGGTCTAATCATTTCTAAACTGATTAAACAGAAAATAAATTGGGGAATTGGCAATTGCCCTGAGAAAAAAGACATATTAGTTGAATTCTGTTCTTGCTGTGCAAGCTGTGTATATAGTAAGCAAGTTACATGGTTTGTTATATTATAGAATTTAAATAAAACCCAACATTTAGGAGTAAAGGAGCTTAGATAAAGCAAGTAGAGGAAAGCAATATTCAAGACAAATTATGAAAGATGGCATGGTACTGTCCAGGGACCAAAATCAGATGGTAGCCATCCCAGGCAAGGAAAAAACAATAAATTCTGAAAACCCTGAAAATGTATGATATGACCCAGGAGAAGATTCTATATTCATGTCACTGGCATTCTTATTTATGTTTAAAAACAACCAGAAAAAATATATGTTGCATGTGAAAGTACACTGGTTTTTACACCAATTTTTATTTGCTTTCATTCTTCACGTAGTTTATCAGCTTTGATTCAAAAATCCTTAGGGGAAGATTTGCTTCTCTATAACAGTGATGTTTCTGAAAGCTGTAAAGGATTGTTGGGTTATGAAAATGGGCTTTCACCATGCTCACTTAAGTGTTTGAAGAATATTTTGTTTGCGATGGAATGTTGGTGATATTGCTTGTCACTTCCCATTACCTTTTGATCAACATGATAATGGGAATAGCACCTCCAAAAGCAATTGACTCTGACATTGTGAATGTGTTTAATGGCTTTCAGTTATGGCTATGAGTTCCAAGTGCTAGCCAGTTGACTTCCACTATAATCAATTATTATAACTCCATGAGACAGTTAAATTGAGTGACCTCTAGGGCTACATGCTTGAAATAACATTTGAGTAAATCTATATAATATGTAGGCCAAGTGGTAAATCCCAACTTCACTCCATAGAAGTATCACTTAAATGAACTTGGCAAATAGCCTGTTTCTGAACATGACTGATTGTTTTTTAAAGTATAAAGTAAGTGCATACTCTAGTGGGTCACACTGTTGTAAGATGAAGATAAAATAGAATATTATAATTTTTCTCTGTATTGTATTTACTCCATTTTAATATTATTTACTCTAATTCCACTATCAGCATTCATGTATATATAGAAATTGAAATACAATACTGATAGATTAAAGGAGTATAATTTTAGCTATAATTCTGGTCATTGAGATGTACAATGTTTAGCCTACACAGTACTGAAAAATCAGAAGTATGTTGTGTGTTAAAGGGCAAATACCTATTATACATGCAATAAAACAGTTGTTATCGAGTACTCAATTAGTGTATATTATGATCTGCTTTATATTTATATGAATACTAAGTACATTTTTTCAGTATAACATAGTTGTCTTAATAAAACTATGCCTTTAACCAGCTGCCAAGAAAAGTGGTATCCACTGTTTTTGATGTATATAAATTAGCCTTTGTTTTTGACCATCATTTTTACATTTGCATAAGATAAAACTCTTCATGTAGAAAGCAATATCAGTTCATAAGCAGTAAATAAAAGCAGTTAATTAAAATAAGCAGTTCAATCTTAATAGTCTATAATACTGAATAATACATTACTTTAATAAATTAAAGTTTCAGCCCCATTCTTAGCTTGGATGTCACACTTCACAATTAGTTTTCTGTCTCCTTTATAAAATGAATTGTTCTTCCTAAGTGTTCATTTTTTTATTTTAAACATAATCGGTATTGATTCTTTGGGAATTTCACATCATGTACCCTAATCCCACTCATTTCCCAGTCTCTCAGTATCAGCCCTTCAATCTTGTAGCATCCCCTGAAAAGGAAAACATGAAAAGAAATAATAAAATAAAACACAAACAAGAATATTAATTCAAACAAACAAAAACAAAAACAAAAAAACAACAACAATCAAACCCTTCACTCCTCCATCTTTCCCACTTTTCCATTGTCTCTTCATTCATGTTAGTGGCATTGGGAGCTACCATGTATCATGCAGTATACCCTTTTGTCCAAACAGTTTTACATGCAAACATTCACTGTGTAGTGTTTTGGTCAGGTTCCAGACCTCTGGCTTCTGGTACACCATCAGCGCTGGACCCTCACCTAATCTCTTCTAGGATATCCTGCTGTTGCCCCAGTCATGAAGATTCTGTGGCTCTGGTTCCACAGGACTAGTCCCTTCATGTACTCCAGCAAGTCATAGATGGGTTCGATGTTGGGGAGTGCCAACTCAAAGCCCATGGTATGTGCCTGGGTGGTAGCTGAGTTGGTCAGTCTGTGCTACTGGGACAGTTCCCCTCAGATGAGGGGCATAGGCAGCTTTCCCATGTTGTTATCTGGGGTAATGGTGCCCTCCATCCCAAACTGCTGCTGAGGGCCATGTCTGGGTCCGTGGCCCTAACACAGCCAGGGCATACATCAATTTCTGGGGCTCTTGTTACCACAGAAAGCTGTGAGGATGCCTGGTGTCTGAGCCACCACATGTGGCCACTTTGGTGCCCCAAAGCCATGTTGCCTCAGGGACCATTCCAATCTGAGAGGCCTATGTTACCACCTGGGGCTATGGTGACAATCTGGCCTAAGCTGTTGTTGATGGCCATGTCTGGTTCTGTGGTCTTGAGTCAGTTGGGGTCTGTGTAGATATCCGCTGCCCGTTTTACCACAGGGGCCCATGCGAAACATATGTTGAACCATGTTTTGAAGTTTGTGGAACATTGTGAGCTGGCCCCACCCCTCACTGGCCTGAGGATATAGATACGCTCCCTCATCAGAGAGCTGAGCCCATTCCCGCTGGTCCCATCCCTAAACAAGAGCAGGCTCCTTACACTTAAAAAAAAATGTTTATTTCTTAATAGCATTCAACACGATCTGTAACAACAACAAAAAATTCTGAAAATCTTTTTTAGAAGAAATTTTTCTGGAGTTTAAATGAGTAAGATACTAAATACTAAGCTTGTTAGATTTCATGTATAAATTCTCAAAAATCAATTAGTACCCTCAACTGTTCCTATTAAACAAGTTATACAACCACAACATTTGTATAAACAGTCATAGTACAATACCAACACTACTTACATTACTAGTATTATTACTAGTATTACCTGCTTGACATTCATATAAAAGAAATCTCCAGTAACTTTAATATTGTTCTTCACTTAAGATGAAGATAGAAATTGCTTGATGGAGTTTTATATAGAAGTATAAAATTAAAGTAACTTGACACATATACTGTAGAAATGCTAATAATTATTTACTTTAATTCATCATATCAACACGACTTCTTGGAAGAGGCCACAATCTAACACATCTGGGTGACAGTCTTTTATTTTTGAAATTATAACATAATGGCATCATTCCCTCCTCCCCTTTTCTTCCTCTGAACGCTGCCCTGTACCTCTTCTGGTTTGTTGTTTGTTTGATTTTTTTGAATTCCTGGCATCTTTTTTTATTAATTGTTATTATATTCACATATATGTATATGTGTGTATATGTATGTATATGTGCATATAAATGTGTATGTATATATATATATATTTATATGTGCATATGTATACCTAAATATAATCTTCTCACTCTATATAAAGTTATTCATATATATGTTCTCAGGGCTTAGCAATTGGTAGTGGATAACTGATTGGTGTGCTCATCCCTGGAGAAGCCTATTCATTTCATGCATACATTTTCAAAGGCTTTTATTTTATACTTGTGTTGTCTTTGAAAATCATTGCTCAATTATAGATTATTACTTTAGTTCTTCACTATCATATGAACATAAAAACATGGAATGTTACAGTGTGTTATGACAAAATTATTAAAAACGGTGACATATAAAATTATATATACATGTAACAATAATGAACAAAGAAGAATGTATGTTGAATCTGAGATGGGTGGGGGTAATGTAGAAGCAATACTCATATGCAAAAATCTCAAAAACTTAAATTAAAAAATAAGAATATCATTTGCCGAGTCTTCTAGATCGTTAATAATGTGTTATTAAATGAGCACTATGACAAATTTCTTCTGTATTTGGATCCCTATCATTTATCATGTATCACATCATTATTTTGTGTGCATAAATTGTGAGCCTTAATATTGACATCAATATGAATTACTACTATGGTAATTTTATCAAGAGCCCTATTATGTTATTGCCTGAGAACAAACATTAAAATACTATGTAGCTAATACATATTTTTATAATATTATATTTTTCCATTTTATTTCAGTATGCTCACACTTATGTCTGTTTGTGACAAGCACAAAGGCAACATTTTGAATCATAAACATATGAACATATAACCTGGACTAACTACAGAAATCAATAAAGCAAAAAAAAAAAAGATGATGGTAGGGGTAGCTCTAGAGGGGATAAAAGGTATTAAAGGGGGAAATGGGAAACACAGAATAGAGGGCTTTTAACTGCAGCATGGGCAGGAAAAACAATAAAAAGGGGAAGGAGAAAGGATGGAAAAACAACACTGAAAGTGTTTGAAAAAGCCATAGTGAATCACATTATTTTATGCTTACCTAAATTTGCATCTATTTAAATGAAATTATTCCATTTGGAATGATCTTTTTTCTCTAAGGGCCTTAGGTCATTTTATAAAAACCCAGGTACCAGACATGAGATATTTCCTTTTGAGTTGGTGGTCAGAGAAATACAAGAGAATCAAAAAACAATATAGGCTATTGCTGTTGCTCTTTTTATTTAATCTTTTTTCTTTTATATTTCTTTCTTATATTAAAATAGATTCTTTTCTCATACAATATGTCCTGACTATAGTTTTTCCCCTGTACTCTTCCCTCTCCTTACCCCTCCAGATCCACTCCCTTTCTGTCTTTCATCAGGAAAGAAATAACAACCAAACATGACAAAATAGAATATCAAAACACACAGTAAAAACAATCAAACCAAAATTGGACATGGCAACCCAACAGGAGGAAAAGAGTCCCAAAAGCATGCACAAGAGTCAGAGACCCTGTGCAGGGTGATTATATATATATATATATATATATATATATATATATATATATATATATATATATATATATATATATATATCGACATTATTCTACAAGCTGACATCTACTTAGGCACCATTTGTTGAAGATGCTTTCTCTTTCTCATTGAATATTTCTGGATTTTTTTTAATCAAAAATCAGGTATCCATACGTATGTGGATTGATGTCTGTGTCTTCAATTTGGGTCCATTAATCAACCTATTTTTATGCCAATACCATGCGGTTTTTATTACTACAGCTCTGTAGTACAGCTTGAAATGGGATGGTGATGCCACCAGAAGTCCCTCTATTGTATGGGATTGTTTTAACTATCCTGGGTTTTTGTTTTTCTGTATGAAGTTGAGTATTTTTCTTTCACGTTCTGTAAAAATTGTGCTGAAATTTTGATGGGAATTGTGTTGATTCTGTAGATTCCTTTTGGTAAGATGACCATCCTTACTATGTTTATCTTTCTAGTTCATGACCATGGGAGATCTTTCCACCTTCCAATATCTTTTTCAGTTTCTTCCTTCAGAGACTGGAAGTTCTTGCCATACAGGTCTTTCCCTTGCTTGTTCAGAGGTACACCAAGATATTTCATATTATTTATGTCCATTGTGAAGGGTGTTGCTTCCCTAAATTCCCTCACAGCCCATTTATTATTTGTGTATAAGAGGGCTACTGATTTCCTTGAGTTTATATTGTATCTAGCCACTTTGCTAAAGGTGTTTACCAGATGTAGGCATTCCTTAGTAAAATTCCTGGGGTCGCTTATTTATACAATCATATCATCTGCAAATAGCAACACTTTGACTTCTTCCTTTCCAATTTGTGAATTTGCTGGCAAATGGATGGAACTAGACATAATCATCTGGAGTTAGGTAACCCAGAACCAGAAATAAAAACATGATATATACTCACTTACAGGTGGATATTAGCCATAAAGTAAAGGATAACCATGCTACAAATCACAGACCCAAAGAAGCTAAGTAACAAGAAAGGCTCAAGGGGGATACACATGAATCTCTCTGCAAAGGGGAAACAGAATAGACATTACAGGTAAGTGGGAGGAAATGTCTGAATATGGGGCTAGATCATGGGAATAGGAGTTATTAGATGAGGGGAGGATGGAAGGAAAGTACTGGTAAAGACAACTGGAACCAGGGGCATCTCTGGAATGAGCTAGAAACCTAGTACAATGGAAACTTCCAGGGATCTTTAAGGGTGATAGTATCTAAGACTACTAGCAATAGGATATATGGAGCCTGAATCGACCATCTCCTATAACCAGGCAAGACTACCAGTGGAGGTATTGGGATCCCAACCCAGCCACATAACCTCTGACCTAAAATTTTCCCTGCCTACAAGATATGCTTTTAGTTGACACAGAAATTATGGTAGTGGCCAACTAAAGACTGGTCCAGCTTCAGACCCAATCTCTGAGAGGGAGCCCACCTCTGACAATGCCCAGACCCAGAGGCTAGGCATTCCAGAGAACTGGGATAGAACCAAACATGACTGAACAAAAGCAAAAAAGTAAATGAAATGATTCTTAATGATATTTTGCTGTACTCATTAATTGCTGCCTATCCCAATGGTCATCAGAGAAGCTTCACACAGCAACTGATGGAAACAGATGCAGAGACCCATAACCAAACATTAGGTAGACCTCAGAGAATCCTGTGGAAGAGGTGGAGGAAGGGATATGGGAGCCAAAAGGACCAAGGACATCATGAGAAAACACATAGAGTCAAATGACCTGGGCTCATGGGGGCTCGCAGAGACTAAATCTGCATTCAGAGAAGTTGCATGGGACTGATCCAGGTCCTCTGCATGTGTGTGTCAGTTGTGTGGCCTGCCCATCCTATGGGACTCATGGAAGAGGGAGCAAGGGCTGTCTCTAACTCTCTTGGCTCTCTGGGACACTTTCCTCTTGTAGGCCTGCTTCCTACATCCTTAATAGAAGATGAGGTAGGTGGCTAGTCTTGATACAACTTGATATCCCATGCCTGGCTGATATACATGGAAGGCCTTCACTTTTCTGAAGGGAAGGGAGAGGGAGTGGATAGGTGAGAGACTGGGGGTAGAGACTGGGAGGATAGAAGAGAGGATGGGGAAACTATGAATTGGCTTGGAAAATTAATTAATTGATTAATTAATTAATGAATTAATTAAAAGAGTCAGAAACAAACTCATTCTCACAGTTCGAATTCCCATAAAAATACTAAGCTAGCAGCTATAACACATATGCAGAAGAACTGGTATAAACCAATGTAGGCCCTGTGCTTGCTGATTCAGTCTCTATGAGCTGATATGTTCCTTGCTTAGTTGATTCAGATACCCTCTGTGGCTCTTACACTCTTTCTGCTCTTCTTCCATGGGATTCTCTTAGCTCTGAAGAGAAGGATTGACTGGAAACCTCTCATTTAGACTCTCTCTTTGCATAAAGTCTGCCAGTAGGTCTCCGCACCAGCTCGTATCTGCTGCCATAGGAGCCTCTCTTATGATGACTAAATAAAACACTGAACTATGAGTATAGCCGAATACCATTAGAAGTTATTTTATTGATGTGTGTGTGTGTGTGTGTGTGTGTGTGTGTGTAGACAAGTTTTGTTTGGAGGTCTTTGGGATTTCTAGTCTCTGGTTCTTATTTACTCCAGTGGTGTCAAGTATGGGTTCTTTCTCATGGAGTCAACCTTAGGTCAAATAAGAGATTATTTGGCTACTGCCACAAAGTTCTGTGCCACTACTGCCCTAGCATATTATGCAGGCAGGACAGATTTTAGGTACGTCAAAGATTTTTAGGCTGTGTTGGTGTCCACACTTTACTTTTGGTAGCCTGCAGAGTACCTTCTCCCACTCAACAAAGTAGAATTTAGCGGTGAGGGCTCCAAGTATTCACTAGCTGGACTTCTCCATGTTCAGTGAGTGGTATGGGTTTTATTTATCTGATTTCTCTCTCAGTCCAATTATCTTTTGTATATATATGGCCTAATAATTTTTCTGAGTTAATCTTGTATCCAGCTACATTGCTCAAAGTATTTATCAGCTGCAGGAGTTTCCTGGTGGAATTTTTGGGGTCACGTATATAGGATCATAATATCTTCTCAAAAATTATACTTTAACTTCTTCCTTTCCAATTTGCATACCCTTGATGTCCTTCAGCTGTCTTATTGCTCCAGCTAAGACTTCATGTACTGTATTGAATAGATGGGGAGAGAGTGGACAACCTTATCTTAGTTCTGATTTTAGTGCAATTGCTTTGAGTTCCTCTACATTTAATTTGATGTTAATTATAGGATTGCTTTAAATTGCCTTTATAATGTTTATGTGTGCACCTTGTATCCATAATCTCTCTAGAACTTCTGGCAGGTAGGGTTGTTAGATTTTGTCAAAGTCCTTTTCTGCATTTCAAAAGATGATCTTATGGTTTTTGTCCTTTAGTTTGTTTATGTGTTACCAATTTTCATATCCAGAACCTTCTCTGCATCTGTGGAATGAAGACTACTTGATCATTTTTTTGAGGTGTTTTGAGTTTGGTTTGCAAGTATTTTATTGAGTATTTTTGCATCTATGTTCATAAAGGAAATAGGTCTGTAATTCTTTTGTTGTTGTTGTTGATTCTTTGTGTGGTTTGGGTATCAGGGTAAATAAGGCCTCATAAAATGAATTGCATAATATTCCTTCTGTTTCTATTTTGTGGAATAATTTGAGAAGTATTAATGATAACTCTTCATTGAGAGTCTGATAGAAATCTGCTCTAAGACCATCTGGCCCTGGCCCTAGGGTCTTTTTTTTGGTTGGTAGACTTCCAATGAATGCTTCTATTTCACTAGGGACTATATTTAAAACTAATTGAACTTGATTCCACTTTGGTAGGTGGTAGCCATTGAGAAAATTAACCATTTCTTTTATGTTTTGCAATTTTGTGAAGTACATGTTTTTAATGCATTGCCTCATGATTCTAGAGCTTTCCTTAGTGTCTGTGGTTATGTCCGACATTTTCATTTCTGATTTTAATTTGTATGTTCTCTCTATGCAATTTAGTTAGATTGTAGAAGAGTTTGTCTATTCTTGTTGATTTTATCAAAGAACAAAGTCTCTGTTTGCTTAATTCCTTGTATTCTTTTTGGTTTCTATTTTATTGATTTCATCCTTGCTTGATTTTATTTTCTTGCTCTCTAGCCCTTTTGGGTGTGATTACCTCTTTTTGCTCTAGGAAGTTCAAATGCACTGTTAAGTTGCTAGTATGAGGTCTCTGTATTTATTAAGGTAGGCACTTGTTGCTATGAGCTTTTCTTTTAGTACTGCTATAATTGTGTCCTATAAATTTGAGTATGCTGAGTATTCATTATCATTTAATTCTAGAAAGTATTTCATTTCTTTATTTCTATCTTGATGCATTTTTTACTCAGGAGATAGTTGTTTCATTTCCATGAGTTTGTAAATTTTCTGTTGTTTCTGTTCTTAATATCCAGCTTCAATCTGTGCTGGTCTGCAATGATGCAAAGAGTTATTATAATTTTCTTGTATCTGTTGAGACTGGCATTGTGTCCAAGCACACGGTAAATTCTGGAGAAAGTTCCATGAGACTCAGAGAAGAAGGTATATTTCTGTTTGGGTGAAATGTTCTGTAAATATGTTAGGTCTTTTTGGTTTATAAAATCTGTTATCCCCAATATTTCTTTGTTAGTTTTGTCTGGATAAAATGTCCATTGATAAGGGTGGGTTTTGAAGTCTCACATTATCAGTGTGTGGGGGTCAATATGTGATTTAAGTTGCAGTCATGTTTCTTTCTCAAACTTGGGTGCTGTTTTGCTTAGGGAATAGATATTAAGAATTGAAATGTCATCTTGGTGGATTTTTCCCTTGATTAGTATATAGTGTCCTTCTCAATCTCTTTTGATTCTCTCTCTCTCTCTCTCTCTCTCTCTCTCTCTCTCTCTCTCTCTCTCTCTCTCTCTCTCTCTCTCTCTCTCGTGTGTGTGTGTGTGTGTGTGTGTCCCTTCTTTTGATTTCGGTGGTGTGTTATTTATTTTATTGCTGCAAGCCACATTTTCCTAAATGCAATGGAATTCAGCTACTATCACAAAAGCTACTACGTGGAAAGGTCAAGGACTTTTCAAACTATGGCTTAAGAAATCTTAGTGATATTTTAGCTTTTGTATTTATATTAGCCAATTCCTTCAATGATTTCCTTGTATACTATGTATGCTTCCAAGAACTCATAACAGTGTATTTTATCTGAAATACCTATCAATCATCCAAGGCCAAATGATCTCCTGAATTGAGGCAAATTAGAATGATATTCTCAAAGAGAAAATAAAAATATTTACAAAATTTCTCATTCTATGCATGCCATTTGCTTCCATTACATAGTTTTTATGGACAAACATGCTCACTTTCCTTTTAGATAAAGTTCATCACTTACATTGCATTTCCCCCTTATCTGTTTACTTATGGTATTCTATTAATCCCTAACTGCCATCTCAAATACATTAACATATTTTAAAAGTATAATTTGTCATGGAACTTGAAACATTTTTACCTAATTGAACACTCATTTTTTTCAGGCACACTCCTACCACACTTCTTCTGTAGCTGTCAGGTTAAGTCTTTTTATCCTGGATTAAATGAGAATTGTGAAGAAAATATTTCATTAAATATTCTTTTTCTGGCAGTTTTACAAATTTGTTGTTGTTGTGGGAATTTTGGAATTGCTATTGTTCACTCAAAGTATCTCTACAGACATTTAATTCAGCAAACAATGATGAAGGGGCAACCCACCAAAAACTGTGCAGAATCATATTCTCAGTTGGCCACGGAAGCATGTGCTTTTAACAATAAAACATCATAACATGCAATATGCCAAGAGCAACATTATATTTCCATAAACAGTTACTCCATTAAAGTAAATTAGTTACTATGATGCCTAATTTTAAATGTCAACTTGAGTGAATAGAGAGATACCCACAGAATAGAAAAAAACAAAAGAAGAAAAACAGCACCAGTTTTTGTTTTGATGATTAATTTTCCAGACAGTATCAGATCATGAGAGCTCTAACCTAATAAACTGGCTAATTTTTTTGATGGATTCATGACTTAGTGGTACTATTTTGAGGTGGAAGGGTGATACCAAGTGGTTAAAAGTATTAACACTACATCTTGCCCTGGCCTCTTCCTGTATCCCTGAATTTTTCTGTTATTTGGTTAACATGATGTTAAATGAGTTGGTCCTTCATACACCTCTGCAACATGATGAACTGAGCCTTCTGAAGCCATTAACCAATATAAACTGCTACTCTCATTATTTTTGGTAGGTATTTATCACCGTCGTGAGAAAAACAATCAGTATAATCACTTTTTATTTAAAATATTCTCTGCTGAACTCTATCCAACTCAGTGAAAGTGACCAACTGTTTTGTGATTGGATATAACACCTCCTACATAACATAGAGCCCATATCTGGCTATGATAATAGGGCCAAGAATCTGTGGCTAGATGGGTTATAGGGCTTGGGGGAAAATCTAATGTTATTGTTATGTTATATGGTCAGAGTATTAAAATGACTCCTAATGACCTATTGGTATATCCATAGTTCAGTGAATCTATTATCTCTCTTCAGAGAAGCTACTTCTTGCAAGTAGATGGCCTTTAACTGAGACATTCAACTTGTTAATGTGAATGGAATATGAGACTTGAGGTCTCAGCCCTTAAAGGGATCCACCTCTCACCTCTCTCCCCAAGGCTTAGGGATCATCTGAGATGAGGAAGTAGAAATATTGTAAGAGCCAGAGGCAGTGGATCACTTCAAGAAAAATAATATTTTCAATAAACAACAGGGCAGTTGCACATATGAAGTCACAGGGGCAACAACAGCAGGCACAAGACTTGTGCAAACTCAAGCCAGACAAAAATAGCTTGGAGCATGGGAAGTGAAACTAAAATACCACACCAGCAGAAAAAATCCTTTATTCCTTGTCAGCTGCTGGAAGACAGTTGCTGTGGGACAATGATTTTGTACACTGGTTTAATAAAACACAGATTGGCCAGTAGCCAGGCAGGAGTATAGGCAGGACAAGCAGGCTAAAGGAATGCCAGGAAGAGGAAGAGCAGAACCAGGAGTCACCAGCCAGACACAGAAGAGGCAAGATGACAAGGCAGAACTGAGAAAAGTTACCAACCCACGTGGCTAAACATAGATAAGAATTATGGGTTAATTTAAGTGCTAGAGCCAGTCAGTAATAAGCTGAGCTGATGGCCCAGCAGTCATAAATAATATTAAGCCTCTGTGTTATTATTTTATAAAAGGCTGTGGTACTGTGGGTGAGAAATTTGTCCCGACCCCGGGCCAGGCAAAACACAAGAAATCTTCCGACTACACACAGTTAGATTTAATGATGTCATACCTCGTAAGTCAATCACAGTAAAGTAAATGCCAAAGTGCCAGAGTAGTTGGGAAACACAAGTTGGACTTGAAATTATTAATTAGTTAATTTAAAAACAAGAAAACCTGAAGTTGGTTGGTTAGGGAGGCGAGAATGAAAAGGATAAATTTAGAGGTGTTCCAAACATATTGTTTCCAATTCTTAAAAAAAAAAAAAATATTATTATAAAAGGAAAATATCTTAGTTTATCTTTATCCTTGTGATTCATATCTGAATAGATAAATTTACACAAGACTCGATTTTGAAACAGTATCTGTACAGAAATAAAGGAAAGTAAATATACTTTTCCTTAAAATCATTCAAATACATACTCAAATATCTTTAAGAGGAACAAAACTCATTGATGAATAAAACTGATATAATTTTCTGCACAATATCTTATTTTTTAGAGTTCTTTAATTTTACATATTGTAAAGAATATATAAAAGAAATTAGATTTTAGACAGCTCTGCAGAGGTTATTAAATGTTGGGCCACACTATACTTAAACAATTATTTAGAGCACTAATTGGCAATAAGTAGTCAGTGTTTTAAAAGATAATAATCAGAGAACAATTACTGCTAGTAGAACCACATACAAAGTGTCAATATATTTCTAAGTGTCTATATTCAGCAGATATCATCTCCATAAAATGAGTTAAAATCAAAGGTTTACTCCCTTAGAAACTGTTCTAATGTCCTATTCACAATAGTTTGTACTTAGAATATTAACAACCTCTCAGGTTTAAGATAAAAAATTCATAATCTATTCAAGGTGAATATGAGTGCATATATATCTTACACTATGAGTTCTCACCTTCTCTCTCCTTCAATAATCACAAAAGTAAAATTAAAGTTTGTTACTGAAAATTTAATAACTGATTTTGTGACTTGTTAATTTTTCTCCTATTTGAATATTATTTATATACTAAACTTAGCCATATATAGGGTGCTTTTGATTTCAAGTGACAGTATACATCCCAAGGAAAGCTTGAATACATTAACTTATGAGGCTACAAACTTGAGTAGAATAAAGGTCAAGCATAAACAGGATAGAGACTCATATCACTCTGTGTCTTAGTTCTGCTTTCTTGTGCTGAGTGTTAGATGGAAAAGAGTCTGTAAATCCTTATATACATAACTTCCTACCGTGATCAAGACTGAAGGAAGCTTGACATTGAACCAGTGTTTGTCCATCTGAAAACCCATGCCTGTTTTCTCTGGGCTAACTGTTACTCTCATTTCTCACTCCTACAATTTTAGCAAGACAACCATTTATATTGTTTTTTTTGTTTGTTTGTTTTTTTTTTGGTTTTTCGAGACAGGTTTTCTCTGTGTAGCTTTGCACCTTTCCTGGAACTCACTTGGTAGCCCAGGCTGGCCTCGAACTCACAAAGATCCACCTGGCTCTGCCTCCTGAGTGCTGGGATTAAAGGCGTGCGCCACCACCGCCCGGCCATTTATATTGTTTATTGTTTCTCAACAAGTTTCTCACTCAATTGTCAGGCCATAGTGATTGATTTTAATAATAAAGTGATAGATCATTGCCACTTGGAGGTGTTTTCCTTGATTTATTTATTTTAGTCTGGAAATAAAGGAGCCAGACTCTTACACATCTGTCTTGTATTCATACTTCAATATATTGATTTGTCTATAAACAACTGTTCAATAGTAATTTACATAATGCTTTCATTTGCTTCGGTAAATCAATGAGTATTAGTTAATTAATTAGATTAATCCAAATCAACAAACATATATCATGGTTTTAAGAAATTGACCATAGTAAAAGATAACAATGTCATACAGATAGAGCATGGATCTTCAGTCTCAAATTTCTCCTGGTTTAGAATAAATATTTCATATTATTTCCTTTACTAGTCTGTATTGAAATAAACACAAAATTTAAATGTGTACCATAAGTTCAAAAACAACAGAACATTCTAACTATAAGTAAAAATCATGATTCTTTAAAAATAATGTAATGTTATTTAAATATATGTTGAAACAAAATTATGTTGAGAGACTGGAAAATGCTTCCTTAAAATCATGCTATATCACAGGTTTCAGATTCTGAAGTGCCAGGATGACTCGATTTTTTGTCTTTGTGATGTTCTGTATGTGTTTTATTGTTTCTTTTATTTTACATTAACTTCTGAAATACTTATGTATAGCATAATGCAGACTTTACCCACCTTATGTGAAGACATGTTTCCATATATAAAGATGGCCCATCATTCATAAAATGCTTCCCTGCAACTTTTCTCAGAAATTGCTCCAATCTATTCACTTTTATGATGTAGAGATTTAAAGTATTCTTACTGTAAATTTGATATTTTTCCTAATAAATAACAAAATATAATGAAGAATACATATCCTTTGATACTGTAATGAATAAGTTTACAATTACATTAATAAATTTGGTTGATCTTACAGTAATAGAGTGTTTACACTTAAAATTATTTATTTTTGATCATTTGTTTTTTCTTGAGATTATAATATATTTAAATCATTGCCTCTTCCTTTTTCCCCTCCTAATTTTCCCATTTTCCGTTTTTTTTCAAATTCATGCTATTCTTTTTTTCTTTATTAATTGTTATTAAGAACATATATGTGAGTGTAGTCCTCACCATCATCAAGGAGACTTCTCTTTCCAAGAAACTGAGATAATTGGAGAAAAACTATAACCAACCAAAGTGAAGAGTTGTGGAGCCCAAACCCAACTAATACATCTATAGAACAACTGCTGCTTCTAAAAGTTTGGAAAAATTGTAAGAGAAAGAGGCTCAGAGAGTTTTCTATGTGATTGTGTCTGTGGGTATCTCAAAATCTACATGCATGAAGTCCCACCAACATCACTGCCTAAACATGAGTCAATGAATAGACATGATGCATGAAAATGAGGACTAGAGAAAGCCCAAGTCTTTATACTTACACAAAGGACTCTGGGCAACAAAGGAATGCTGGGAGAGGAAGAGATAGAATTTTCCACCATAGAATATTTATTTTCACAATATTATCTTGTTGAAATTTTAATATCATCAGTTATATTAAATAAAAAATTAACAAATATCTTCCTATGTTACTAGTCGAAATAATATGTGGGAGATAATCTAATATGCAAGAGCCATCAGAAATAAAATGTGATTCTGGATCACTAAAGTTCTTCAAACACATATCAGAACTACCTATGGCTTGAAAATTCGATTGCCATTTTCAAATATATATATATGTATATATATATATATATATATATATATATATTATATAAAATCTTTGAGAGGGTTTAATTTTGTTAAATATTTCTTTGTAAACTGGAGAACACATTATAAATCAATGATAGTAAGTAGTAGAAACACATCCTATCTATTTTTTTTTTGGCTGAGTAATATAAACCTACTTATGCTACTGAGTCTTCAGTGGATGAGTCTTTGTAATGTGCTTATATGCTTTATGTTCATATACTAATTTTCAGGAAATCATTGTTAATGTAATTTTTGTGAAGGATAGTGTCTTAGAATTTCTCTTGCTGTGAAGAGCCACCATGACCATGGTCATGTGTTTCTAGAGGAGGAAGAGCTAAAAGAAGACACAACTGCTGAAAAGACGGAGAGCATGTGGATTTGAAGGCCATTTATCAAATTCAGATTCACTTTCCTTATTGACTTTAAACCTTTACAATATTTGTACAATAGCACACACACTATCTAAATTAGAAATAATTCTATCTACAACCCATTTTCTATATTTTTTTAGACAACTGTACAACCATTCACCGCATTAGATAAATGTTTACAGTTTTATAGGTCTAGTCTATGACCATCATGGTGAGAAGTACATAGGCATGATGCCTCAGCATCAACAGAGAGTGTTACATTCTGACTCACAGGCAGCAGGCAGAAAGAATGATACTAAGACTGCAATGGACTTTTGAAACCTCAAAGCCCATCCCTAGTGACCTGCCTCTTCCAATAAGACTAAACTGACTCCAACAAGGCCATATTTTCATAATTCTTCCCAACAGTTCCACTAACTGGGACCAAACATTCAAATGTATGAGGCTATGGGAGACATTTTCTTCCAAAGCACAACAAATTTCCAGCACTTCAACTTTACAGATTACAATTCTCCAGTACCTTTTTATTTTAATTTTTAATGGTTCTTACTATGTGTTATGGGAGTTCCCTTATGCATTTTCCTTTGGGAAATTTTGTATGTCATTGAAGGATAAAAATGTATAAAACAGCAGCCACTTGAGACAAAATAACTCTTAGAAAAAAAATGCCCAAGTTTGAGGACACTATCAGACATTCTCGTATCAACAAATCACAAAACAGACAACAACAATAAAAGAAACCCAAGTTTTCTAGATCTCTGCTTTTTATAAATAAACTTTTGATCTCTGGTTTGATAGTAGATAATCTTTCAGATAATCTCCTTTCTTTAAGAAATTAAATAAAAGCTGTTCTTTGTTTTTAAGGAATACATCAGTGGTCCTCAAAACTGATATCAGTTCTAAATTCCTTAGAGTTCTTTTCATTCATCTGAGATATTGCACAGGTGGTTAGTGCTTTCCATTGCATAGATATTGCCTTCCATATGATGAACTAAGAACTGAAATAATTACATCAACATAGAAGATGGCAGGGAGCTATAACACTTTTTATCACCTGTAGTAAGGCTCTTTGCTAATCAGTTGGTAAAAGATTGTCCAGCACACACAGTCAGGTTGTTCATGAACATATAGACCTGGGAAAAACACCTAAGGTAGAGCAGCAGCAGCAGCAGCAAACAATAGAAAGAAAATAAAATTTGATGTATCCCCTTGGTTGTGCCTGTATAGATTTCTAGGTTATAGTGGTCCTTCAGAGTTCTTCCACATTTTATCAGGGACCAGGATTTCAGGGAGGCTATTTATTGGGTAGTCAATGACCCTGAGAAAGAAGCTTTCTTTCCTTGAGACCATCTTTCAAGCATCAAACTTAGCTGAAAGCTTTTCACCGTTACCACTGCGAGTATGGGGAATGCGCTTCATTCTTGGAAACAGACACTGACCAGCATTAAGCAGCACTAGCTCTCCTGCAATATTAGGAAGTTCTGCCTTTCTTCACATGTGCTCAAGTGCTCAGCAGTTCCCTTCTGCGTCCACTTTTCACTAAACTCGTCATAAAAACAGGCATGTTACTAGAGAAGAAGGTTAAATACAGTCTTCATTGGTCAGCATTGAAAGTTAAAGATAATATTAACATATTTAAATAACTGCCAAACTAGAATTTGGTAACATGGAGGTTTTAAACCAGTATTTGAATGCTGTGACAAGAATAGGTAGGCTATGAGTAACTTTTTCCCTGAACAAAGCAGGCCAGAAAACTCAATTCATGTGCCACATAATAAAATGTCATATAGGGATGATGAACAGCATCAAATAAAATATTATAGAAGTGCAGAGAGCATGTACGGAGCACTAAAATTTTCAATATTATATTTAAGAAATGCTTTAGTCATGAAGTAAAGGTTTAAAAATTTGATCTCCTTGCAAATCACACATAGTATCAAGGAAGTAATAATACCTAACATTTAGAAGTTATTCTTGTCACAAATGTATAAAACATTAGCTTAGACATAACTATGCATGTTATTTAACTTTAATTAAAGATACTATTTCACACACAGAAAAAAACACATAAGAACGTATGTCTTAGAAATGTGAATTGTATTCATTAATGAGACAACTCTAAGAAAATTACATCAAACAGAAAACCAATGTTTTATGAAATTTGTATTGTTTGAATACCAATAGCAAGACTTTTTTTTTTTACTATTCTAGTTCTATCTGTAACGAACAGGCTGAACCATTTATAATGTGTAGGCCTGTGTCTCCTCTTTGTGTCAGTTCTATATGTATGTCTTTCAGTTTCTGTCCTCTGAGAGGGATCCAAATAGCAGCTAAATATTCTGGCTTCACTTCATTTAAAAAGAAAGATTCCTGAGTCAATATAATAGAGTAGGGCTTTATTTACAAACAGTAGGTTGGAAGGCATATTTACTATGTATTGGAATGTGCATTTGGCTTTCAAAAATCTAACATTCACGTGTATGTGCTCCAGTGATTCAAGAGATATAATATGTGACAAGACAGACCCAAGGAGTAGATTTTGCCTACATTTTAGTTAAATCGAATATTCTGAATACTGTGAGAAATAAACGTTTTAAAAAGGAGCCAGCACTGGATATTAAATATCAAAGCCACTAGGAGATGTGTTTTTAGCTTCTGAAACAATTCAAAAATAATAAGCACACATTCAAAAACTTTAGATTTGTATGCGTGAGACTAACCTATCACTACAGATTTTGGTAAATAAGCCAAACTGCTAAGAGTGTTATATCTGAAAATGAGACAAAATTGGATCAGAACTCCACTTGCAGTACAAACAAGACTATCTACAAGTCATCACCATGAAGTAATCTCAATGTTTTATCATATTTGCAGCTTACAGTCACCAAGCATTTACCTGACTAAAATTATTAGGAATATGGCATGGACCAAAAGGTGACCCAACCTGTCACTGACTATCTCAGTGATAATTTTCCATTTCCTTATGATATTCATGTGCTTGACTATAGAATGGATCCAAGGGCTAGAAACTTCACACTTGTATTGCATGGTGAGGAGACTCCTAAGTAGACAGTCCTGTGTATACAATTAAGAATATGTATTACATTGATAGTTCTAATTTACCAGTAGGATGATTCTGGACAAGTGACTTGATGCCATGAAATTTGTATCTCTTAACTGTAAAATGAAAACAGTGGAAATTTTATAATATAACAACGAAGACTATCTGAGATTTTTTTAAATGTCAAGTGCTAAACACTTTTCACCCACATAAAGTAGATTATTGCATAAAAAGTTTTTTGCAAGTTTTTAAATTCAAGAAAAAAAAAGAAAATATCTCTTTAAAAATTGATAAATTTGTCATTGAAATCAACAAATAAATTCTTATAGAGCATTTAAATATAAAACTATTTGAAATATATATCCCAATATTTTGATAAAAATTGATTGCACTGTCTGTCATGTGAAGGAAAATTATTTTATAATTAATTCTTGTTAATACAAATATACAATTCCATAAAAGAGATAATATCAGTTTGTAAATTGATTCATGGAAACTTGTCAGGATATTCAAGATCATGGCAATTTTCATCATATATCAGTAACAGTTTGTTATCTTATATTTCACAGTGAAACAATTTAACATGTAGGTTTATACACCAGTCATTAGTCTTCCACAAATTCTTTCACTGAGAAGAAACCTAAATACCCTTTCCCCCTCTTTTATTGGGGATAATTATTCTTAATTATATTAGGATCAAATGTTCATTAGACTCTTCACCAAATTTAATTATAGTTGCAGATATTCAAAAATACAGATGAGTTTTCATGTAAGTAAAAATGCTTTTCACAGCTATGTTTTTTTTTTTATTTGAGCAGAAGAATAGAAATGTCAAAGATGAAGGGACTATAAGGAAAAAAATGACAAATCCTTTTGCTATCTAAATTATGAAATAACACAAGATTAGGGCAACTTTTCTGTCCTCAGGTCAGCTTTCACAATTCAGAACTTAAATGTCAAAACTGAGTGCTCTGGTCCAGACACATTTATGCTAGATCAAGTGAGCCTTCCACTCACTTCCTTTTTTAAAGTGATTTATCTCCATGTTTCTTCAAATAATTCATAAAGGAGAAACAGTCTTGGTGTTGTATAGACATAATATTGACAAATGAAAATTAAGTATTAACACAAATCTTGTGATTAACAACATTGATCAAGAAATATATACTAAAATTTAGGGGAGAAGGAAAATTGAAAGTTCACAATTCTTCTTACAAAATCTGTGAGACCAGAGGAGCTATGAATATGATGCAAGTCTCAGGAAACCCAATGTGATTGACCATAGCAATTTGTGAAGGAAACATATGGCAACACACAGACCAGTAGAAAATTTTATCCCTGTTCCAGGTCATCTGAAGGCTTTGCTGTTAAATGTTATACAAATTAGTTCCTTATTTTTACAGTAAAAACATGGAATTTAAGATCTGTATTATAAAAAATTATATAAGATTTTGAAATGTGTAAAATTGATTATATAGTTTCCAAGGAAGATGTTATGGAAATAATATAAGCAGGGACTATGTACAAAAGAATAGACCTCATTTTATGTAGAAGCATCCATGAAAAACACAGTTTACTTCTCATAAAAAAAGTGAGAAAAAAACAGGGGAAAACTCACTCACATAAGGGAACATCCCTCTTTCAACTATACAGAAAGCTGCACTTTCTGAGTGTCTTAACAGAGTCTGGTATTTTTTCCAGATGAAAAATGCCCCTGTCTCTGTCTCTCCCATGTGTACCAAATATTAGATATGAAACATGCTATATATCTGTATTCATTATCTCTGTATTCAGTATATTGATCTTAAATGATCACAACATCTTCATTTAACAAGTGCCCCCATAGTGTTCCATTTGAGAAGTTAGGCAAAGTTAACCACTTGTGCTTCTACTGGTTCCAGAGGGAAGTGATGGGTAAAGAAACATCTTTTCTCTCTAAACTTGACTAAGAGGAAAATCAAACGTGAGTCTGGGTCTGTGACTTTTTGATCGAGAACCTATCTAGTGTATGTAAGATGCAAAGTGACATCCCCAGCACTGTGAGGGGAAACTTAGTACTAGTCAGGTACTTGAGATGAGTATTTCACAAATGCCTTCATCATAGTTTTAAAAACATAGCAGATTGAAATGAAGGAGCTTAATGGTGTGTCTTGCTTTATTGTCTAGGAACAAAAAGTTGATATATTCTTTTCCTGCTTTATTATTAATTTTCAAATATGTTTTTTCATAACTTTTTTTTTCAAGACAGGGCTTCTCTGGGTAGTTTTGGCACCGGTTCTGGATCTTGCTTATAGACCAGGCTGGCCTCAAACTCACAGAGATCTGCCTGGCTCTGCCTCCCTAGTGCTGGGATTAAAGGCGTGCACTACCACTGCCCGGCCAAATATATTTTTATTTGAGATAGTTACATCATTTTTCTTCACATTCTCCTCACTTCAAACTTTCTGAGCTAACTTCTCTTGGACCTTTCTCATGTACTCCCCGATTCTCAAATTTATGGACTCTTTTATCATTTTTAAACACACATTTACATAGACATGCATATATGTACCTGTATGCACAAAATTTATAAATGCAACCTCGAGTTAATTTTTGCTGTTTGTATGCTTATAGTTTTAAGGCAGCCCACTCTCCTTTGGACAGTCAATAATGGAGTTCATCCCTGGGAGAGGCTAATCTACATCACAGCTCCCGCATTATGTCTTAAGGAATGAACATGCTAACATGGAAGGAGGAAAATTAAGGAGGATCCCACTCTTAGACAAAGACCTTAAGGTAACTAAATGCCTGTTTGGAGAAAGAGAGTTGACCTCTCCCCGGTATGAACTCCTTATTTAATTTTTAGTAGATGTCAGGAGATACAAAACAAAACAAACAACAAAAAACCTCAGGTATTTCCCATGGTTCTAATGGTGAGGGAAAATAAACTTCAGATGGTTCTGATTGCTTCGACAGGCATTGACTTTGCATAGTTGCTCAAAACCTCCCCTGTTTGCTGGTTCCCATTAAGGGGAATAGATGGTTGAAAATAAACAGGACATGAAGTGAATGGAGTATGCTTATTTCTAGCAGCACTTAGTTTCAGAGCATGAATAATCCGATGCACTTGAATACTTGCTCTTTTGGGCTGCTTCTCAAAGGAAAAAGTCATCACAAATCTAAACTGGGAGTAGACAATTCCCAGACAGTGTTGTGATGTTGGAAGAAATTTTCAGCCAGATTGAGCACTTCAATAATGCATTGAAGTTCATTTTCTCCTCTAGTGGTGCCCTCCACTCCAGGGTCCCATTGCCTGTAAAACTCAAAGAGTTCCCTCTAACTCCAAAAGAATCTACCTCTTTAATCACAGTTAAATTATGAAAATAAGTGGAATAAAAGTTACAGTTGTAATTTTTAAGCCATACTTTAAAAAAAAAGATCATAATGTTTAAGACAGCCAAGTTTTTCGAAATAGCATAGAATTTGGACACCAGATACAGGAAATTGAAATTTTTCAGTCAGAACTTTCCAAATCTGCCAGACGTTCTTTTTAAAGAAACAATTATACTATTTTCAAAATCAGTAGAGTATAGGGCTAGAAGCAACAGCTGCAGGAACTATGAAAAGGACAGATTGTACCATTATAGTCATTGTGCAGAAAGCTACAGGCTGAGTATCATTCTTACAGGGCATTCCTACAGATTGGAACTCAACCTGTCACAAATGTCATCTTCAAATGGGATGATGGGCATTATCCTAAACTTCTGGTACAACAGGTCAAAAATCTCTTGAGAAAGAAGGCAGAAGTCAGACAAGACTTTGAAAAGGAAAAAGAAAGTGAAGAATATTGATCTGTCCCATTTTAGCTGCTCTTCAATGAAATAATATATTTGTTTTGTATTTTAAATACTCATATGAAGAAGAAATGCGTAGTCTCCCAGCTGTTCTCAGTAATAGATAAAACCAAGGTATACATTATAGGTTTCAAAATTTAAAACCAATGTACCGGAGCTACTTTGGAAAGTTTTGGAACTCAGCTTTGGCACAAGAAAGAATATGATAGTGGCTTTCTCTTGATTAGACATCATTTGGGTCATTATTTAAATAGACCTCTCTTTGCTGCACGTGAGAACTTCCAGATATTCCTCAGAAAAAGAAGAGATTTATAAAACTTTCAAACTAATTGTCGCAATAGCCCTGAATTCATCGCACCTTCCTTTGTTATCCTTTAAAGTTTTGTAATAAGTCATATCCCCACAGGCCAATGAGCTAGCTGATACAGCACATCGTTCTGATGTATGTTTTATTTATTTCTCAATTGGTTATGCACTCATTTTAGTAGTTTGGCCTATGAGTATGAAACAAAGCATGCTTGCCTTATAAAAATGATTCAATAGATCATTTTTGGGAAAGAGCACCTACCACCCAACAGATCATGTATTCTAACTTACGAAGTCATAACTATGAATATTTCACAAGAAGTAATCAAATGTTATTTCTATATCAATAGATCTCAAATTGATCTAATTTTCACTAGCTCTATGAAACGAAACATTTCCTTCTATCAATGGAAATGAAGAATGTCTAATTCAAATGCATACTATTTTTTTCATGATGCAAATAGCAAATTCTTCATTTATTTACACAAGCATTCATTTGAAATAACTTTTTTTGGTTTTAAAAATATTTTTATTTAGTCATTGAAAATTTCGTGTGTGTGTGTATCATTAAAACGCTTTTTGACTGTACATACCCCAGCTACTTCCTTCTAGTTTTCCTGAGGACCCATCAAAGTATTTCTTTCTCAAATTCATGTTCTTTTCAACTTTTTAAAGTTGAATGATCCACCAAGTCTTTGCATGTGGCTAGCTCTGTGATATGCAATGGATATTTTACAATTAATGGCATAAGGTAAGTATGTATTGCTAGTGAGATACACTTACCCATTATGACAGTAGTTTCTTC
The DNA here is from genome assembly GCF_049852395.1 of Peromyscus maniculatus bairdii. Taxonomy (NCBI): domain Eukaryota; kingdom Metazoa; phylum Chordata; class Mammalia; order Rodentia; family Cricetidae; genus Peromyscus; species Peromyscus maniculatus. The sequence continues at coordinate 17,478,522 of NC_134871.1, forward strand.
CTATGTGTACATTTGTATGTATAAATGTATGGATGCTTATGTGTGTGCATATGCACACGTATGTCAGTAGGTTGCTTGTGGATTTCAGAAGTTGTTGTTTGATGTCTTCTTCAATCCCTTTTGATCATAAAATTTTAGATAGGGCCTCTCAAGAAAAAGAGCCATCCAATTTGAGAAGACTGCTTGGACAGAAATGAATGAAACCATGGGAGAGAAGACAATAGAGAAAGAGAAAAACTTAAAGCAAAGTATAGTAAGAAATGTTTGAAATGCCTAACACCACCTGTTAGTCGATATATTCACCTGAAAATTAATTTTAAAAGTCCAAGCCACACACACACACACACACACACACACGCTGTACTATGAAAAATTTGATACCATGGAGACACCTCAGTTGGTCGGTAAGTGTGTTGTGTAAGTCATGGGTACTTGAATTTGGCTTCTCATTACTCATGTAAAAAGTAATGCTTGGTTTCATCTCCCTGTAATCCTTTCACAAGTAAAGATGATGCAGAAACCATTCCTACCATCTCATAAATGATATTTCATGGCTTTTCATTTTTTCTCTCATCTCTATAATGTTTGAAAATTCTTCCATTGTAGTTCACTCATCAATACATTTGTGTGCTTAATTCAGAATTTAATATTTTCATTTCTACAGCAAAGTGTTTAGGTCTAAACCCCATTCTTACCTTTTCTCTTCATAACCATTTCCATTACTCCTTACTTTTCTTTTGTGTGCATTTATTTATTTATTTATTTATTTATTTATTTATTTATTTATTTATTTTTGAAACAGGATCTCTCTGTATAACAGTCCTGGCTATCCTGGATCTTGCTTTGTAGACCAGATTGGCCTCGAACTCATAGAGATCCTCCTGCCTCTGCCCCCCAAGTGTTGGGATTAAAGGCGTGCAACATCACTACCTGGTATATTTTATTTTTTTATGGGTGTGACTATCACAGTAGAAAATTTCATAGCTTATAGATGGTTTGATATCACCATCTCAGTTTAATAACTTGTTCACTATTGCTGAATTGTGGAATTTCTGAAGAAGATACTTTCTTAGTATTAAATATTTTCATGCGGCGCGCTCCTCGGCCAGCGAGGAAGAAGGACCACCATGCGAGGATCCTTCTCAGATCACACTTTATTGGAGCGCCTCTTGATTAAGGGAGAGCGGGAGGTGAGGGGCCCCGAGGACTAAACTGCCGCTGCTTATAAAGGGAATCAGGCAAACGTGCCGTACTGTGATTGGGTCCCGCCAGAATGCAAGCACGGGGAGCCACGGGATAGGCTGAGGACATAAGGTCAATTACCATACTCGTGCATCATAGCCAAATATGGAGTTGTTTACAGCTAGGCTACCAGGAAGCCAGCGCCATCTTTGAATAGCGGCTCCCTACATCTCCCCCCTCTTTATTAATTAAGCAGCAGGAGAGAGTATAGGTCTGATTTCTGCAACACAAGTATTTCATCCAATCAGGTCCCCACCTCATGATGTGTTGACCGATCGAGGATGAGTTAACTGTGCATAATTGCCTGCATACCTTCCCAAGTGCAATGGACCAACCAGTCCCTGGGGTGCAAAGGCTATGCATGTAACAATTGTCCACATACCTTCCCGTGTGCAATGGACTAACCAGTCCTAAGGGTGCAAAGGCTATGTGACTCATATGCAGTCAGACTTGCTCTCCTTGAAGGAAGGAAAATGTCCTACACTTCAAGTGCAGTGCACGAGCCTGGCATCCTGTGCTCAATACAAGTATGTGAAAGCTGTCCACATACCTTCCCGAGTGCAATGGACTACCAGTCCCAGGGGTGCAAAGGCTATGCGTGCAACAATTGTCCACACACCTTCCCGAGTGCAATGGACTAACCAGTCCTGGGGGTGCAAAGGCTGTGTGGATATTAGGTAAAGCCAGATCTGGGGGGAGGAGCCACACTCCAAAGCGGCTAATGCTTGAGTGATAATGACCTTGTCCTTTTTTGTACGTGCTCGCAAATGGCAGACCAACCACAGACAAAACACGCATCCTCCAAGGCAGCATGCCAAAAATATACCCTACCCCCACCCATTCTAAACAGGGAAAAGGTAGAAGCAATCCAGGAGGACAGTCCCTCTGCCAGGCTGATAACCACTCGTGTGGAGTTGATGGTCACCACCGCCACTCTCAGTTTTTCCAGGGTCTCTTCAAATTCTCCGGACCAATTTCCTATAAGATAACTGGACAATCATTTAGACAAATTCGCTGCTCAGGAACCATTCTGGAATTGCACACTAGTGACATGCAGACCAGGCATTCTCCACTCACAGCCCATTTGGGCCAGCTGCCAAAGGATGTCAACTTGTTCTTGTACCAAGTCAATGCACTGGTTAAGCACCATAATGCCACCTTTCAACTGTGCATTTAGGGAAGTAGAGGTATGAAGGATGGTTTGGAGCCATTAACTCCTTCCACCTGAAGAGGCTGAAATGGCCAAGCCTGCATCTCTGGAGACAGGGACCAGCTGCAGCAGTTTGAACCTCCACTGCAAAGGTGATGGCTAGCACCTGGCCCCCACCCAGCACAAGGATTCCCCATAACCTCTCTGAGAATGATTAGAATAACAAGTAATGTGTGATATCTGTTGTTTGCGGATCTTCAAAGACTGGAAACGTGGACGCTAGCCACGCCCAGGTGTCTCTCCTGATAAAATGACAACCTCCACCTGTTTGCAGATATGAAGATGTTGCCGAGGGTGGATGTGGTCCCGAAGGCGCCGTTGGTTCCACATTCACCCCAGCAGAAACATTATAAGGAGGAGGTCGCCGCCGCCCATATCTCTTTTATATTCAGCGGCAGCTTCCTCTAAATTTTCCTCCTCATCTGAATCTAATTCATTATCAGCCTTTTTAGGCCTACTTAAGTTCTCCCCTTTAAAGTCTAATTCTGATAGACTATCCTGGTGCTTAATTAATGCCTTGCGTCCCTTTCTAATGATTTCCACATTGCGTTCTTCCTTGAGACATGCATATACAAAACAGCAAAGAAGAACAACAATTGTCATAGGAATGAACACAAGAGCAAGCACAAACGGATTTATCCCAACAATCAGCATACCTGGAGAACTTACCGACGTCACCGTTCCTGGCGAGCTTACCGACGTCACCGCCGTTCCTGGCAAACTTACCGATGTCACCGCTCCGTGTGCTGAGTTCTGAATCCTCCTCGACCCCTCACCTGGTGTCCAAAATTTCCTTCCTGTCCTGGGTTTCGGCACCAGTTGGTGTCCGAAGTTTTCTTCCCGGGTTTCGGCACCAGTTGCGGCACGCTCCTCGGCCAGCGAGGAAGAACGACCACCATGCGAGGATCCTTCTCAGAACACACTTTATTGGAGCGCCTCTTGATTAAGGGAGAGCGGGAGGTGAGGGGCCCCGAGGACTAAACTGCCGCTGCTTATAAAGGGAATCAGGCAAACGTGCCGTACTGTGATTGGGTCCCGCCAGAATGCAAGCACGGGGAGCCACGGGATAGGCTAAGGACATAAGGCCAATTACCATACTCGTGCATCATAGCCAAATATGGAGTTGTTTACAGCTAGGCTACCAGGAAGCCAGCGCCATCTTTGAATAGCGGCTCCCTACATTTTCATATACTTTAGTCTTTGTTACTAAATTCAGAACTCTCTCTCTCTTACTCTTTTCCCTTTTTTTTGGCTTTTCGAGACAGGGTTTCTCTGTGTAGTTTTGCGCCTTTCCTGGAACTCACTCTGTAGTCCACGCTGGCCTTGAACTCACAGAGATTCACCTGCATCTGCCTCCCAAGTGCTGGGATTAAAGGAATGCGCTACCACCGACCTGCCTTTTTTTTTTTTTAAACTTATTCTTCAGTACGTATAAATTGTAAATGTTTTAAGCCTTGGGGTTCTAACTACAGAAGCAAGTATATTTATGATCACAGCAAAATGTCCCTGACCCTGCAATGTTTGTTGAATAAGGAAATGTAGGCACTGATGAAACTTTAACTTAACACTTAGACAATCACTATTATCCACTCAGAGATATTAAAGTTAAGATCATGTAATTATTTTATCAATATGCCCCCATGGATGCATGTCCCTGATGACCAACACAATCTATACAATAACATTATTTTGTTATTGCATTCATCTAATTAGCATTTATTTTTAAAAACATTCTTTTTTTTATAGGAAGTAAATTCTGTGTCAATGTTTCATTTTCTTAAGCATGGGAACAAAACAAATTTGCATGTTTTTAGGTTAGCTAATGAAATATATTTTACAGTAAATAGAAAATTTGAAATAAGTTAATTACCACAGACCATTGGAAGGCCAATGGTCTGTGGTAATTAACTTATTTCTTGCTAAATTTTACTAGTTGGGTGCTAATCAGGAGAACACTGGATTTAAGTTTATCACTCTGGAAAGTCTGTACAGTGCATATTCCTAGAACACTAATAAGCACCATTAAATCTCTCTAACAATGTCTCATTATATAAATGCATTTTTCCTAATACCTGGATATTTCTGAAGGATATGTGGTAAATTAATACCAACAACAAGGAACCCTCCTTGACAAAGAGGTCAACATTTTGATACCCTATTACTCCCAAAGAAATATGAAGATAAGAACAATGGAAATATGAAGAAGCATGATCCCATCAATCAATATTAAGTATGTAAATATACTATTATTACAATTTAATAGAAAATGTCCATAAATTTGCCTTAACTTATTGTTTACCTGATATAACACAAGCAATGAATTAATGTATTCAATGACAAAAACATGTTTTCTCATACAAACATCAAATTAGAAATTTATTCATGTAAATATTAGGTCTAGGAAAAACAAAAGTTTACTGTTACAAATAATGATATTTTATAAATTTAATTAAATAAACATGAAAATATTAAAATCCTAAAAGTGTAATACAAAACAAAGAAAATAGCACAAAATGAAAGCTGTCAAGATCTCACCACAAACTCACCGATTTGATGAGCTATTTATTTACATACTAAATTAACATCATAATAGCAAATAATAATAATGCAACTTTATTAAAAATGGCTGCAGACTGAAGTAGACATTTGCTCAAAAGATGATTTGCAAACAGTCTTACATATATAAAAAATTCTCAGCATCATTCATTATTATGGGAACAATTCAAAGCTCAGTGAGATATTTTCACTTGACCTTTTCCAGAAAGACCAAAGATAACAAGTTTTAGTTCAGATGTCATACACACACACACACACACACACACACACACACACACACATGCGCGCTCAATTTAAAAGCCAATTTATTTAAGAAATAGCCTCACAGACATACACAGTGTTTAAACAGCTCTGTGTATATATGCGTGTGTAATATAGGATAGCTTTATTAATCTCTATTTTGCATTTGTGTCTTCTTTTTCTGTTCACACATATGCCACATACTTACCCATTGTGGGGGTGTGTTAGGCATATTGGCTCACATGATTATGGATTCTGGGAAGTCCCTCAATGATCCCCATTCATGCTAGAGAATCAGCAGAGTCATTAATCCAGCTCAGCCTAAGAACAATGGCCTCAGAATTAGAGAAGATAAGAGTGCGATTCTCCAAAGAACAAGGCCTGAGGCCATGGGAATTTTTAGTTATATGTTGTTGAGTCTATGCTGAAAAACCTGGAGTGGGGAGGTTCCTCTCAAAGAAAATGAGAAAGAGAGGAGATTTCTCTTCTGCCTTTTGTTCTATAAAAGCCCTCAACCAAAAGTATGTTTTCTGATAATATCAGTTAAACAAAGAGGTCTCTTGTTAGCCCTTTGACGTGTAAACCAATCTCTTTATAAATGATCGGTAAAGAAAAGATACGCTGAGAAATAAAACTCTATCTCTTAGTTGACTGAGAATTAAAACTAATCAACAGAGAAGCCAAGTGCTTAAAGTTAAACTAAGAGAAGTCTGTCAATAATTGTTTATCAGGAATTCATTCTTCCTCTAGACCAGAATCAACAGCAGAGCAAATGAACAGTGTGCAATTTGAGGCTTTCTTCAAAAATAAACTAAATTCATGTAGTTTCTAAATTATATTAAAATGGACACCAACCCAGCCACATAACCTTTGACATACAATCTGTCCTGCCTATGGGACATGCTGGGATAAAGGTGGCCTAGAAATTGAAGGAGTGACCAACCGATGATTGATTGGTCTAGTCTAAGAACATGCAGGAGAGAGTAAGTGGATCTCTGACGCTGCCTGGAGCATCAGGACCCAAAAGCTGGATGACCCAGAGCCCTAGAATAGAAATAAACATAACAGGAGGGGAGAATGTCAAAGTAATGATGTGTAATGTCATTTGGCTATAATCATACATTGATGCCTAGCCCAGTTGTCATCAGAGGGGCTTCATCTAGCAATTGATGGAAACATATGCAGACGCACAGCCAAACATTAGGAAAAGCTCAAGGAATCCTGCAAAAAGGGAGAGAAAGCAATGTAGGAGCCAGAAGGGTGAAGGGCTCTACAAGAAAACCCACAGAATCAACTAACCTGGGATCATAGGAGCTTCAGAGACTGACCCAGCAACCAGGGAGCCTGCCTGCATGGGATTGACCAAGACACTGAGCATCTATGTTACAGTTAGGTAGCTTGGTCCTCCTATGGGACTCAGTGGGAATAGGGCTGTCTCCAGCTCTTTTCCTGGCCTTTTGGACTCTAGTCTTCATACTGGGTCACCTTGACCAGCCTTAATACATGGGGAGGTGCTTAGTCTTACAGTAAACTGATATGACATGTTTTGTTGATATCCATGGGAGACCTGCCCTTTCTAAAACAGAAATGGAGGAGGACTGGATGTAAAGGGAAAGACTGGGAGTAGAGGAGGGAAGAAAAACTGCAGCCAGGATGCAGATAAACAAACAAACAAATAAATAAATAGATGTCTCATAATAGAAAAAGGTAATTCAAGAGATATGAAGGACTATGTCATATAATACAGGGACATAAGAATGAGATGCCACTGAGAAAAAAAATATGCAGTGATAAAAAAAAAACCTTTCCACTTTCTATGAGTCATTTCCATAGATAAAACATACACAAAAAGAAAATCATAAATAAATGTATACTCTAGGGAAGATAGGGAAGTTGGAATGCATAACTACAGCTGTCTTGCATGTAGATTAATAAATGATAATACATTATACTCAGAATTGAAAAAGAACTTTTACCCGCACATGATTTACAGTTTTTCCCCCAAGAGACAAGAGCTAGAGGGATCATGCTTTAGTCAGGCATAAGTTTCTCCACTTCTGCTATCTGTGAGTGGGAAGGAGCAGCAAGCAGCAAAGGGGAACTGAGCTTCGCATCCTGTGCTAGAGATTTTCAGCTACATATTTCTTCGATCCACAGATGATTTCCCCAAAGGAAGTTATCCTGAAGGAAGCAGTATCACATATGTAATCTCCAAGGATTGGGAGCAGAGGCCAGAGAATCAGAAGTTGAAGAGCAATAGTTACAGAAATATTCTGTCTCGAATTTACGAAGAAACAATCAGAAAACAAATGAAGATAATCACTTAACTTTATAATTAAAAATGATTGTCTACAGGGTATTTTGTTATTTGTCAACAACTCTACAGTGTTGAGAATAATCAGTTACACATATTTGTGGGAAACATACAAATGTCAAATTGGAGTTGGCTTGTTAAAACTAGTATTTTATGTCTATTGTCCTCAAATAAAAAAGAAAATAAAATGAATGATAAATTCCTATCCTATGGTAAAAAATGAAATGTAATTGAGAATTTATTTGTGTAATTGACTGGGTAATAATAAATACATACTACATCTGATTTTATTGTGGTCAGTCTTTCAGTGAAGCTACATCAAACAGTTCTGTGCTGTTTCCAAGGCACTGTATACATTGCAAGCTTATATAGAACATGAGAAAGAGAGAAAAAAGCTGACAATGCAGTTACCATGAGGTCACAGTGACTTTTGTGGTAGTCCACAGGGCTATACTCATTTCTCTCCAGGAGCTTGTGTTCAGAGATGACCTGAGCTAAATGACAATATTCCTTAGCTCAGATCAAAGGTGGGTTATTGATGACATTTTTCTCACATCACCTTTTTAAATCCTATCATTAATTTTCTAATCAACTACCCCATTATAATATCAAGTTTACTACAGGGAACCAACCAGATTAGCTATATTGAAGCATACATTACACTTTAAAGAAATACTAACATTCTTTGTAACAGAGAGTGGAGTATCATGACAATTGAAAACATACCCTTCACAATTTTAATATCTAGTGGAGAATTTTCAGTCTCTCAGTAATGTTTGAAACAATATATAACTCTGAAGCCTATGTATGCTATGCTATTTTCTGCATAAAAATATAATACACTAAATTTTTTAAATCAATCACAACAGATGTTAGCAACAGAAGCTAATAATGCATAAACAATCATAACAATATTTTTTAATAAAAGATGCCAGGAAGAGGTGGCCTATGCCTTAAGGCAGAGGCAGGCAGATCTCTATGAGTTCAAGACCAGCCTAGTCTACAAAAAGAGTTCCTGGAAAGCCAAAGCTAAGCAGAGAAGACTTGTCTCAAAAAACAAAGCAAAAAAGTTATTTGATACACTTTATCACACTTATATCTTACTGTATTTTTCCCACTCTTTTTTTCAACTGTTGTCTTTATTTATTATCCATATATTTAGTTTAGTCATTTAAACACATATTATTGTACAGAGTGCTTATATTATGGCATTTCCATCAATGTATATGTTATACATTGTTCACATTTACCTGATCTGTTATTCATGCTTAGGTTTCTTTCCCCTTCCCATCTCATAGTCTAGTAGTGCTCATGATACTTTTATGTCCTTCCCACCAACACCACAGTGACCACATATTAGAAAATCAAACAATATGTGGGTGTTATTGGTTTATGTACTCTTTTCCTCTTTGGGTGCCTGTCACGCAGCTCCTAAATAAATACAGGGAGAAATATTATTACTTTAGAATGTCTGGCCTTAGCTTGGCTTGTTTCTTGCAAGCTTTTCTTAAATTATCCTGTCTACCTTTTGTCTCCAGGCTTTTACCTTTCTCTATACTTTCTTTCCTTCTTACTCTGTGCCTTGCTGTGGGCTGGGTGGCTGGTCCCTCAGTCCTCCCCTCTTTCTCCTTTTCTTGTCCCTCAACCTTTTTCCTTCTCAAGATTTCTCCTCCTGATTATTCTCTCTGCCCAACACCCCTGCCTGTTTTTCTCTCCTGCCTAGCTATTGGTCATTCAGTTCTTTTTTAGACCAATCAGGTGATTTAGGCAGGCAAAGCAACACAGCTTTACAGAGTTAAACAAATGCAACATAAAAGGCTACAACACATGTTTGCATCATTAAACAAATATTCCATAGCATAAATGAATGTAAGTCATCTTAAATTAGTATTCCACGACATGTGGGTTTGTAAGACTGGCTTATTTCAGTTAACATGGAACCCTCCAATTCTACACATTTTCTTAGAAAACCATGAATTCATTTTCATGACTGAGTAAAATTCAACTGAGTACAAGTGCTGCATTTTTTATCCACTTACCCATTGACATCACAGCAGTACTCTCCTCTTTAAGATGATGTAAGGTGCTAAAATGCCAAAGTTTCTAAAATGATATGAAAAACAGTAAACATCATGATGCAATAAGAATTGATCTGAAACATGAGATAGATACTGACCAATAGGCAGATGATGTATACACAGGACAAAGAGAAGTTTCACGTTTAGAATAGAAAGAGGAGCATAGCACAGGAATTTTATTATACTTCTTAGAATGTTTCATAGTCTAAATTCTGAATTGTTTTTACATTTAATATATTATAATCTTGCTTTGACTAACATGAGTAAAAGCTAAAATCAGAAGCAAAATCACAGATGAAAGGACAATTATAAGCACATGGAGCCTTTTCTGTTGTTAATAGGTAATTGTTATACCTATAAATAATAATCTGAATAACACAATAGAGATTACTCAAAACATCATCCATTGAAAACAAGCATTTTTTAAGACTTGCAAAAAGCTTCATAAAATAGAAACAAGTATGACTAATAAATAAGAATGGAAAAGACTGTATAATTTATGTTTTAATTAAAACATAATTATATCATTCCCCCTTCTTCTTTTCCCCATCTAACACAGCCCATTCATCTGCATTTCATATTCATGTCCTCTTATTTTTAATTACTATTTTTAAATACATAAATATAATTCATGTGAATATTCTTATTTAATCCTGTATTGTATGCTGTACAATCACCTCTTAAGAAACAATAGATACCATATATACTCTAATTTTTCTGGTGTGACTTTTTGATATATTGGCTGAATATTATATAATAAAATAGTTTGTTATTGTTCATCATGGTAGTGCCTCAAATCAATTTATTGCACATAAGATTTGGGCTTTACTTCCATCCAGTAACTGATGGAAACAAATGCACAGACCCACAGCCAAACATTAGGCTGAACTCTGGGAATCCTGCTGAAGAGAGGAAAGAAGGATTGTAGCAGTGGGTGGTGGTGGTGGTCAAGGACATCACACGAAAACCCATGGAAACAAGTAACTTGGCTCATAGGAACTCACAGAGTCAGAGCCAACAAGCAATTGGCCTGCATAGAAATGACCTAAGCCTTCTACAGATATGTGACAGTTGGGAAGCTTGGTCCATTTGTGGGTCTCCTAACAGTGGTAGCAGGGACTGTCCCTAACACTTTGGCTGGCTCCTGTAGATCTATTCCTCATACTGAATTGCCTTGAATGGCTTTAATACAAGGAGATGTGCTTAACCTCAACTTGATATAATATGCTTTGTTGATACCCATAGGAGGCCTGCCCCCTTCTGAACAGAAACAGAAGAGGAGTGGATTACGGGGCTGGGGGGAGGCAGCATCAAGATTGAGGAAAAGAATGGGAGGAAAAAAGGGAGGGGAAACTGAAGTTAGGGTGTAAAATAAATGAATAAATTAATTTTTAAAAGTTAGTTGAATATAAAATATGTGGCATTTTTAATACACTCATGCAGGGAATTACGGAGTTCACCTGGTCTAGTTGCCTTGAGAGGTATGTGTTATAATTTTTTCAGGTTAGATTCCTCACCTCTTGGAGCACTGGGCTGGGTGCCTTTCAGTTCCTGAGAAACTGAGGCACTTCTTCAGTCAGTGAAGCATTCAGGCCACCTGTGTATCTCTGTGTTCTTTAGGAGTCAGTGAAGCACATGGAAACTTGGAAGAACAATTAGTCTTAGACATTAATCTTATGGAATCTGTATAGCTTGCAAACCTCATTGTATCCTGGCAACTACATTTGTATTCTTCATGGCAACTGCCATTGTATTTTGTTTCTGATAAGGGTATAAAAAGTCTGAATGCTTGCAATAAACTTGTCTCAGCCTCAGTCTTGCTGTGACCCCTTTGACCTGGCCTGATTGACATTCCTTCTGACCATAAACAGGTTACCCTGGCTTGGTAAGTAAGTGCTGACACTCACACAATCTAGACTTGTTAAAATGCTAGTCATAACATTCAGAGCTGGGAATGCAGCTGAATGAGGCCTTGAGTTTGATATCCAGCATCACATGAAAACAACTATCTGATTTCCAAATATTTAAATTTCTATGGTTTGCTTAATAAACCAGGTTTCATTTACATTCTAGGTGAAATGTTCTATTGTTTAACACTCAATTATAATTTTAAGATGTTGAATCTTTCAGAAAGTTGAAAAGTGTTTTTTGTTTGGTTTTATGTTTTTGCTTTATGATTGTACTTATAATATATTTTACCAACAGTCTTCACACATATGTGTGACAGTTGTATAGCTTGATCTACTTGTAGGATGCCTAGCAGTGAGAGCAGGGGCTGTCCCTAACGCTTTGGTTGGCTTTTGGGAACCTATTCCTCATAATGGGTTGCCTTGCCCAACCTATTATAAGGGGAGGTGCTTAGTTTTACTTTAACTTGATATGCCATGCTTTGTTAATACCCATGGGAGGCCTGTCCTTTTCTGAATGAAAACAGAGGACGAGAAAAAATGGGTAGGGGTGGTGGTGGTGGTGGTGGTGGTGGAGAAGGGGTGGTAGCAGGGAATGGGAGAAGGGGAGGGAAGAGAAACAGTGGTCAGGATGTAAGTTAAATGAATAATTTTAATTAACAAAAAAGTGGATCTTTATTATCTTCAAGATTAATTTATATAACATATTTCTTTATTGTAATTCTTAGAATTGAACCTGGTGCTTTACTTATACTAAACAAGCACTCTACTTCTGAGATATCTTAAGTCCCAGAAGATATCTTAACTTTAAGATGGCTTCTGCCCATATTATAAGAAATTTTCTACTAGTGTGTGAATATTTCTTCAGTAGGGCTCAGACACTGTATACCCAAGTACACCAGAAAAAATAATAATATAAATAAAATATAAAATATAGATTTAATTTCAAAACAATGAACTATACTGGATAACTGCCTATTTAATTCATCAACAATGAAAATTCAAGTTGTCATGATCATCAACACTGATCACACATTTCATAGCATAGTATCTTCTAAACATGATATGTATATTCTGTGCCCATGATATTTCAACAAAACATTTACCTAAAATAGGCCTAAATAAGAACAACACTAGTTGACAATCCAATACGGACAGGGAAATTTCAAGTATCCTTTTAATTAAATATCATCCAGAGAGACTTACCAATGAACCAAAGGGTTGGTTTATGGAAATGTGGGAACAAATGTTTACATGATCCATGTGATATATCTGTAATTAGAACCATGGAGCATATTAATTAGACGGGTATTTATGAACTTAAGCAACAGGCTAAATTAGGTTGACAGACAATTAAATGAGGGATCAAGGAATGATCATAAAAATGAATTTGTATGACAGATCTAAGTTATTTTTACACCCATGTGGACAAACTGTCTTTTAATCAAAGCAGCTGTAACTAGCAGCTGATAATAAAATCAAAATTCTTAGCCATACCCTCTCACAGCTTAGTATATTAATTAGAATGTTCTCCACATCATAGCAATTTAGAGAGATGACACATGGCAAAAATGTAAGATTAACTACTCACTACAGATTCAGATGATGACAAAAGTCACAATAAAAGCTAGAAAAAATAAAATGTTCAAAGAACATAATAAACTATATGTGTAGGAACACCAAGTCTATGTGAGGCTGAACCAGAGTGGGTAATGAATAATCATAAGCTCTAGAAAAAAATAAATTCTGTTGAAAATGTATCTGAAGTTATTGTATGTATGTATTCATAAGAATATGTGTGAAGTTTTTGTTACAGAATGAATTAGGGGTAACTTTTAATCTGTAACATTGCAAATGAGACATCATTTGTTGCTTAGGAAAAGATTGAGTATGATTGCCTATAATGAAAATATAAAAACAAATAGGGATCTATATGATGTTGTGTTTAGTAATGTGTTCCTCATAATAACCATTTCTTTAATATGTTAATATGTGTATAATATATACAAAGAATATATATTATATTACATATTATCATATATAATACATACTATATAAAATACGTTATTTTATCCCCTTTGATTGCATGAATTCCTTCTCAAAAAAGAATAGTCAAAGAGAATTGTAGTTCATGAAGTCATGGGAATAGTCCATTAGGAAAGAAGGATCCCCACCCCCCTGATATTCAGCTCCTATTTCTACCTCTAAATGGTTCTTCTATTCTAGAATATAACATTTAATTATATCACTCCTAGTAAGAAAACTTGTAAATGAGATCACTTCACTGCTCTCTTGGTTGACTATGTGGAAATGAATGTGCTATTCTGAAATAGAAAACTAGGCAATAGCTATTAGGTGGAAATGTAAAAGAAAAGATTTTAAAAGTTTTCATAAGAAAGAAATGGTGGATTTGTGAAATATGTTAAACTTTC